>NC_067398.1:698508311-698848311 GCF_016432865.1 Antechinus flavipes
CCCGTCCTGGCTGCCGTTTGTCTGATCCCGGGACCCCAAGGAATATGCCCGTTGGGCCTGGAGGGCTGAGGCTCCTCCACTTTCTGCTGCTTCCTTGGCTCTTGAGCCAACTGCCTTGTCCAAAGAGGTCCTGAGAGCGTTAGGGAACCACCCGTTCAACAGCCCTATCTCCCAACCCTTCCCTCCTGATCCCCAAGCTCCAGTGGCTTTCCTGGAGAAGGAAGGGAGGGAGGGGGCTTCTGGATTTTACCTCTGTGGCTGAAACCGTCATGAATATGCTGGACTCTGAGGAACCTGCTTCCTGCCTCCCCTACCTGTCTCATTGAGAAAGCAGCCTCCCACCTTCCTCTGCTTCTTTCTGGGCACTTCTCACATACAGCTCTGTTTACTGAGACTGCACATCCCCAACCAGGCTTTTGCGCTCACCTAGACAGTGGTGGTAGAGGAGCTAGGCGTGACCCTCTTGCCTCATTCCCCCCATGTCCATACGTTCAGTCTCCTTCATTGGACTGCCCTTCAGGAACAAATTTGGAAAACAAACACACACCAAAGTATATCAGCCCTTCCCCTGAAACCCTGGACTTGGAGATGTGGGAGCTTTGGATTTCCCTGGCTTCCTGGGCTCTGGGTCTTTTCTGTCCCTCTTCCCTACTTCCTGATGGGGGCAATCTGGTCTCTCGTGCCTGACCCTGCCGTAAGTGGGAATTGTAGAGTGAAAACAGGCCCTCGGGTCAGTGGGGGGAGGCTCCGGGTAGAGTGGTCCCTTGCTGACATCTGCCTCAGCCTGCCCCCAGCCTTTTACCTCCTCGTCCTAGCTCACTGTACCACCTCTCCCCGGCCAGGTCCTCTCCCCTGCCAGGTCCCTTCCGGGGAGCCGGGAAGGCTGGCCGTGCTCACTGCCCCAGAGATCTCAGAGGGAAGGTTGGGCTAGGGAAGTGGCTACCTCCATGGAGGCCGGTTGGAGAACACAGGATGTCTTCCTCCTCCTGACCCCTCTCTGCTGTGGTTTCTTCCTCCCCTCCAGGGCTGAGCTCTGCTGCACTCAGAGTGCCTGTGAGGTTTGAGAGTTGGGCCTTGGGCTTTCTTGTTGCCAGGCCACAGATGGATGCAATCTGATTAAACGAGAGACTTTATCGCCTCCAGCCCCGCTCTGCTTTTTGGAGGGGGTAGGGATGTCATTGGCTAGGGCTGGATTGGGGCTTATAGAGAATCAGAACTTCAGAGAAGGAAGGGACCTCACTGTCCAAGCCTGTCCACCTAAATCCAGCCTTGACCTGAGCTGAAATTCCCACAACAGCCCAGAGGACCTGACCCTTTGTGACTGGGGAGGTCTCAGCCTCCGTGAGTCTTCCTGGCTTCATCTGTAAACTGGATGACCTGACTGGGAGATTCACATCTGGGACATTGGCCAAGTCACATGATTTTGGGGGGGGCTTGGTTTCTTCATCTAAAAAATGGGCAGTAGGACCAGGTGGTGTTTTTAAGGTCCCTTCCTGCTCTCTATGATCTCTGATTGAAAGAGCAACTAGCACTGGGTGACAAGGTTGGAAAGGGCTGGGTTGGGGAGGCTTCTGGAGAGGGACACTTGCCTGCTTCAGTTTTTTTTTTTTTTTTTAACTCTCAGCAGTATCTTATTTTTCCAAATACATGTAAAGATAGTTTTTAACATTACTTTTTGTAAGACTTTGTGTTTCAAAATTTTCTCCCTCCTTCCCTTACCTCCCCCTTTCCAAGACAGCAAGTAATCTGATATAGGTTAAATATGTGCAATTATTTTTTAAATAATAGCTTTTTATTTTTCAAAATACATGCAAAGATAGTTTTCAACATTCACCCTTGCAAAATTTTGTATCCCAGATTTTTCTCCCTCCCTCCTCTTTTCCCCCTCCCCTGAACAGCAAGCAGTCCAGTATAGGTTAAACATGTGCAGTTCCTCTATACATATTTCCACATTTATTATGCTTGTACAGTTCTTTTAAATTTATTTCTAATATTTGTCATGTTATGTGAAAAAAATCAGATCAAAAGGGAAAAACCATGAGAAAGAAAAAAACTAAAAAATAAACAAAAAAAGATGAAAATACTCTGCTTCCATCCACATTCAGTCTCCATGGTTCTCTCTCTGGATGCAGATGGCATTTTCCATCCCAAGCCTATTGGAATTGCCTTGAATTATCACATTATTGAGAAGAACCAAGTTCATCATAGATGATCATCACGTAATCTTGTTACTGTGTACAATGATCTCCTGGTTCTGCTCATTTCACTCAGCATCAGTTCATGTAAGTCTCTCCAGGCCTTTCTGAAATCATCCTGCTGGTCATTTCTTATAGAACAATAATATTTCATAACATTTATATACCATAATTTATTCAGCCATTCTCCAGCTGATGGGCATCCATCTACTCAGTTTCCAGTTCCTTGCAACCACAAAAAGGGCTGCTACAAACGTTTTTGCACATGTGGATCCTTTTCCCTCTTTTATGATCTCTTTGGGACACAGACCTAGTCTGTTTCATCTTAAAATCAGAGCATGGGTGCTAATTCCTCTTTGTCCATGAATGAAGAAGTATTTCTTAGATGCTTACTATATGCCGAGCACTGTGTATGCAAAACATTATAAACCTTGATGTAGACTTTTAGATTTGCAAAGCACTTTGCATGTTGTCTTATAATTCTCAGAGAAACCCTCTGAGGTGGGTGCTATTATTCTCATTTTACAAATGGGAAACTGAGGCACAGAGAAGTTAAGTGACTTGCTCCCAGTCAAACAGTTCCTATGTGTTTGAGTCAGGATTTGAACTCAGGTCTTTATGATTGCAAGGCCATTATTCTTTTCAGTAGATATCTAACTGCCTAAAATAGAAAGTAGAGAAGATGATTCCTGTTCTCAAGGAATTTGAGTCTTAAAGAGGTGTCAGCTGCAGGGTGGATAGGAAATCCCAATGTTTATTGGCCCCCAGCAAGCCCCAGGGCTTAGGATGAATGGGCAAATCAGATGCACCCAATGCTTTGGGGGGAGGTGTTCTGGAAGACCTTTGGGTACTGTGGTAGAACAGATGGTTCAGCCTACTTGTTCTCTGTGTTATCAGGAGGACCTTGGTGACTTCTTATTGAAGGGATGTGAGTAACCAGAGCTGTTCCAAGGTGATGTTGTGTGTGTGTGTGTGTGTGTGTGTGTGTGTGTGTAATTGGCATTGTGTGTGTGTAATTGACATTGTGTGTGATTGGCACTGTATGTGTGTGATTGGCACTGTGTGAATGTGTGTAATTGGCACTGTGTGTATATAATTGGCATTGTGTGTGATTGACACTGAATGCATGTGTAATTGTGCGGTTGTGTGATTGGCAGTGTGTGAATGTGTGTGTAATTGACACTGTGTATGTGTGTGATTGGCACTGTGTGTGGGAGCTTGGCACTGTGAGTGTGTAATTGATATTGTATGTGTGATTGGCACTGTATACATGTAATTGGCACTGTGTATAATTGGCACTGTGTGAAATTGATACTGTATATGTGTGTATGATTGGCACTGTGTGTGATTGACATTGTGTATATGATTGGCACTGTGTGTGTAATTGACACTGTATGTGTGTAATTGACACTGTGTGTAATTGACACTGTGTGATTGACACTGTGTGTGTGTAATTAGCAGTGTGTATGTAATTGGCACTGTGTGTGTATAATTGACACTGTGTGAAAGTGTGTGTGATTGGCACTATGTGTAATTGATATTGTATGTATGTAATTGACACTGTATATAGTGTGTGTGTGAATGTGTGTGTAATTGACACTATATGTGTGTGTGATTGGCATTGTGCATATGTGATTGGCACTGTGTGTGTGATTGGCACTGTGTGTGATTGGCACTGTGGTGTGAGTGTGAGTGAGTGGCACTGTGTGTGATTAGCACTGTGAATGCATGTGTAGTTGGCACTGTGTGGGTGTGTGATTGTCACTGTGTGTGTAATTGACACTGTGTATAGTTTACACTGTGTGTGTGAATGTGTGTGTAATTGGCACTGTGTATGTGTATGATTGACACTGTGTGTGTAATTGACATTGTATGTGTGGTTGGTATGTGTGTGTGTAATTGGCACTGTGTATGCAATTGACACTGTGTGTGTAATTGGTTCTGTGTGTGCAATTGGCACTGTGTGTATAATTGTGTGTGTGTAATTGGCACTGTGTGTGTAATTGACTGTGTATAATTGTCATTGCGTGTGTGAGTGTGTGTATGATTGGCACTGTGTGTAATTAATTGGTAGTGTGTGTAATTGACACTGTGTGTGTAATTGGCATTGTGTGTGTAATAGACACTGTGTGTGTAATTGATATTGTGTGTGTGTGTGAGTCTGTGTGTCAGGCCTGGAGGGGTCTAGTTTATGAGGGAGTGGGCAAAATGGGAAGAGTGGATCCAAGCTCTGGATTCCCTACCAAGAGAAGGAGGATTATGGAGTCCAGTATCTTCCCAGTCAGTCAGTAAGTACTGTGTGTTAACTGCTAGGGAATATAAAGAAAGGGACAAGACAGCTGCCCCTGGAACTCCCAGGCTAATGGGAGACATAACATACAAATTTAATGTGCAAACTCTGGGCAGCATAAATGGGAGATCAACGACATCAGGAAAGACTCTAGAAGGCAAGATTTTAGCTGGTCGCCAAGAAGCAGAGATGAGGAGGGGGGAACGTCCCAGCTGGGAGACAGCTGGGAAAGAAGGTGTGTTGGAGGGGAGGGGAAGGTCTTCTATCCTTTCAGGACTTTTGCAACCTCTGGCTCACAGGCACTCCATAAATGCTTGTTTCATTGATTAATAGAATTTAGAAGGGATTTCAAATGGTTGGATAGAACCCTCGTCTCAGAGTCAGGAGGACCTGGGTTCAAATGCTGCCATCTTTACTTACAGCCTGGGCAAGTCACTTAACCTTATGTCTGCCTCAGTTTCCTCATCTGTAAAATAAAGATGATCATAGCATCTACTTCTCAAGGTTGTTTTAAAGATCACCTGAGATAATTCTTATTAGCTAATTAGATAATGTGAAGTGCTTTGTAAATCTTAAAGCCCTGTATATATGTTGACTATTATTTATTTTCACTATTATTACTTAACTACAATAACTTCATTTTTAATGGTGAAAGAGGTAGTAACTTCCTAGGTTCACAAAACTCATTTCAGTTTCAGAACCAGGATCCTAACTCAGGTCTAATAATCACTGCAGAAATGTTTACAATTCATTCCCTAGGTCTTTTAGTGTGACAGCTCTTCCCCCTCTTCTTTCCTCACCTCTCCCCTCTCTCTCCTTTTTTCCCTTTCCTCTCATGTCCTCTCCTTTTTTTCTTCCTCTCTCTTCTCTTTTTTTCCCTCTCTTCTCTCCTCCCCTCCTCTCTTCTCCACTTTCTCTCTTCCCTGTTTATTGAAGAAATCCTTGATTCTTTTTCATCTTCATACCTACGAAGCCCAAGTTCCCTTTCATTTTCTTATGATCTATAAATACTGGCCTTCCTACTTTCCCCAGGCTGACAGCAAGCTGCACCATTCAGTGCTTCTTCTTGGGAATTCACTCTGGGTGGGGCAGGGAGGGGGAGGGGGAGGGAAGAGGAATCAGCACCAGGATGTGTGAGATAGAAGGGAGGAGTTACTTAGAAGAGATGGGATTTGGACTTGGGAAGGGAGAGGTGGATCTTGATCGCCAAACACTCCCTGTCCGAGGCGACTGATTCCTTAACAAGCATTTATTGAGCACCTACTTTATGCCAGACACTGTACCAGACACTGGATGGGAAGACTATTTTTCCTAATGGAAAAAAACCCCATCAAATCTGTAATATACTTGTAATGTACAAAATTAATCTGAGGTTTGGAAAGGAGGACATTAGTAACTTGGGGGTGCCAGAAGGGTTTCATGTAGGTTTCATTTCAAGGGTTTCAAGTCCCCCATTGAGTGCTTGAGCTGAATCTTGAAAGGAGTGAGGGATTCTGTGAATTGGAGGTGGGGAGGCGGTGCATTTCAGGCATCATAGAAATTACAAAGGCATGGAGGTAGAAGACGGTGTTTTGTCTTGTAATGAACAGAAAGAAGGATGGAAAGATATCTGGTGGATATTTTGTGAGGGATTTTCAAAGCCAGAGGAGTTTATAGTTGATCCCAGAGGTAGTAGGGAGCCATCAGGGTTGCTTGAGTAGGGGAGTAACATGGTTAGGCTTGTGATTTAGGAAAATCACTGGCAGCTTGAGTGAAGTTGGAGTAGGGAATAAGGAAAGATCTTCCAGTAAGCTCGAGATAATTCAAACAAGAGGAGATGAAACTCTAGAATTAGAGAAGAGGATGGATGCTAGTAAAAATGAGATTTAGCTACTGAATGGAAGGAGAGAGAAAATGAGAAGTTGAGAAGAATGCCCTGATGATCCTCTCCTGTTGGCTTTGGTGACTTCAAGATGCAATGAAAAGAACTGGATTTTGCAGTCAGCCTGGGTTCAAATTTTGATCTTGCTTCTGAGTTATAGTAGATAGCTAGTTAGCACAGTGGATAGAGCATCTGGCCTAAGGAAGGAAGACCTTCAAATTCTACCTCAAACTTAATTAGCCATGGGACCTCTGCCTGCCTCAGTACCTTCAACAGTAAAAAGAGATAAAATAGCAATCTACCTCCCAGGATTGTTGTGAGGATCAAATGAGATAATATTTGTAAAGAGCACTTAGCCCAGTGCCTGGCACATAGTAGGCGCTTAATAAATTGTTTTCTTCTTTCATTACAGTTTCCATTTCTTTTCTTTCTTTTTTTTTTTTTTTAATAGAATAACCTGACGCTCCTTGCCTCACTCGGTGGTTTTGAGGAAAGTGCTTTGTAAACCTTAATACACTTAAGAAATGGATGTTAATGTCTGCAATAAAAAGTAATCTTAAAGGCAGGATTTGTTTTTTATCTTTGTATCTCCAAGGCTCTGCACAGAATAGGGGATAGGGATTGGACTTGGGATTTCATCGATTGTGAGAAATTCTTGTGATCAGTGTAGGATCACACAGACAGCCTGTGTCAGACTCAGGATTGGGAATCCAGGTCTTCCTGGCTACGAGACCAGCCCTCTGTCCAATATGTGTGGTTGATTAAATGTATGTTGCACTTGACAAAGTAACAAGTCCCATCATCTTTAGCTTTAAAATGTTGCATCTTTCCTGAGCTGAGACTCTTCCCAGCCTTAGGTAGCACCACAGCGTCCCCTGCTGGTCAAAGCTTTCCCTGCATGAAGTAGGGGCCAGGAGCTGTCCCTGCTAGGGCTGGATCTGACTCCAGCATTTTCTTCTCTCCGGTGTCCATGAGATTTCAGCAAAATCTGTTTCCTCTGTTTCCCTGGGCCTGGAATGGCTCCTCTATGAGACACAGCTAGGGTGAGGGGGTGTTTTCCTCAGCCTCCATATGTCATTAAGGAAACCATCCTTCTTGGGGACATTAAGGTTCCCGGCAGAAAGAAATGGAAAGACACTAAGGAAGCAACAGACCCAGAGGTCACCTTTCATAAATAGATGTATTTCTTTCTTTTTTTTTTTCTTCAATGAAAAAAATCTGGACATTAGAAAAATGAGGAAGGGCTGGTCTTGGCTCTCCAGCCTTGGAGAAGGGCAACCAAGAGGGGTGGGCTTTGGAGAAGAAACTCAAATACTCCTCACTCCCCGGGCCAGCCTCGAGCCTTCTCTTTTGACCTTTCTGCCCCCCTTTTTTCTAATCTGAGACAGAGATGGGGACACCATGTGAAAGTTCTGTAACCCATTTCTGCCCCTCCCTCCTCATTCCTGGGATACCCAGGTTTCCATGGGACTGGTGGAAGGGATAGATTAAAATGGGACTAAGTAGGAGTCCCAGAACAGGCCACGGCTCCCCTTTTCCTCATGTAAAGTCAGGGTTCACAAGTGGCTGAAGACTTTCTCTCTAGGTTTGGCCCCCATATCAGAAAGAGATCTGTCTCTTCTAGCCCCATGGATGTGTACCCTCCAACAACAACAATAGAACAACAACAACAACAATAATAAAATAGGGTGCTGGATAAAACTCCAGCCCCATCCTTGGCAGGGTGCCGGAGGAGGTCGGTGGGAGTGCACTCAGCTAGCTTTCATGCCCAGCTGCTCTTTAAGCCCTTGCAGCTGGGCCAAGCTGATGTTGCTTCCCCCACACACAATGACCACCACGCTGGACAACTTGGCCGGGAGCTTCCCTTCACCCTGTAGCTTTTGGATTGTTTGACTGTAGACGGCTGCCAGAGCTGCCCCACATGCTGGCTCCACCAGGATCTTCTCATCATCTGCAGGAACCAGAAGGCAAAATTAGGGTTTGACACCTTAGGTGTGGAGTCTTGGGGAACCTATTGCCTCTACAGGAAGTCCCTGAAACTGGCTGCACAGTGCAACCAATCTCCTCAGCCCTAGCTGTAATCAATCAGCAAGCATTTGTCAGCACTTATTAAGACACAAAAAAAGAGCAAAAAATAGCATTTTTTTTTTGTCCTTAAGGGGCTTCCATTCTCGTAGAGATGATATGTAAATTAAAATGAACATGTGACATACAGAAGAGCAAAAAATAGAAGCAATTTTGGTCCTCAAGGTGATATGCAAATAAAAATGAAGATGTGAGATAAACAAGAGAAGGTACAGAATAAGGAGCTAAAGGTGGCCATACTGTTATATTATGAATATCAATATTGTTATATCAATAGCTACCACCATTTATGTAGAATTTATGTTTTGCAAAGCACTGCCCATCATGTCTCATCCCTTTTTTCAGCTCCCTTTTTTAGAATGGTTTTCTACCATTAGAACGGAAGCTCCTGGAGGACAGGAATTGTCTTTCTTTGCATTTATATTTGTATTCTCAACACAGCACAGTGCCTAGCATATAGTACTTATTTAATAAATGTTTGTTGATTTGTTGAGATTGTAGTTCACACTAGAGTGGGACAGTCTTAGGGTTGAGGGGTGGGGCTTGCCCATGATCAAAAGACAGGGACTATTTTTTACTTCTTTTTGTATCCCTAGGACTTAGCATAGTGACCGACAAGTAGTAGACATTTTATAAATGTTTGCTGACTGACTATAGGCAGTGATGTGCTAGAAAGTTGGTTATAGAGCTGATTATTAAATTTCCTGCGTGATCTTTTCCACCATTGAAATAGGTAGACACAATCTACTTTTGTTATTGTTTTGTTGATTATCTGGACTTAAAAAGTGATGGGAAAATGTTAATAATGCAAATGAAATTTAAAAGAATGTATATGTGTAATATACAGAGAGAGAGACAGACAGACAGAGAGACAGACAGAGACAGAGAGAGATAGTTGGAGAATCTGGTTGTTAAACATTTACCAGCACACTCCTGCGTAGAAGAAAGACCTCTGGGCTCACTCAATCCCACCCTCCCCAATTTCTCACCCTCCTCTTAGGACAGTCTTACACTTACCCACAAACTTCTCAATAGCTTTAACTGCATCTTGGTCTGCGATCACTTCAGAGAAGATGGGGTATTCCTGGGCCAGCTTCAGGGCCTGAGCCGCAACCGTGTTCACCCCGAGGGCTTTAGCCACACTAGGAGAGATGGAGAGAAAAGGTACTGGAATCATGAGAGTGATTCTCATCTACACATTTAAAGGGTGTTTCCAACACAACCCCTGTAGGGGAGCACCTGGTGATGCAGTGATCTGGTGATGTAAAGAAGGTGGGTAATGTGGATTTTTATAAATAATAATTTTGTAATTAATAATTATTAAGAAGCAGTAATGGTAGATCAAGTCTCTCCGGCTGTACAAACAAATCACTTCCCTTTTGCAATTAGCATTTATAAAGAGTATTTCCTCACCTGGGAGTTCCTTGTACCAATCCTAAAATACTTTCACTAACTGCCACCAATCTAATACTTTACCTACATCATCTAAATGATTCACAACAAGCATTAGCTACTCAGCTAAAGATTCTTTTGTGTGCCCCAGAGAAAGTAAGTGCTAGAGGCAAGATCTGCAAGTCCCTCTGTCCGTCTGTAAGCCTGAACTCTATTCTAAAAGCCGCAGAGGAAAGGGGGCCAAATGGATCTACTCAATCATTCTGGCCTGGCTTAGAATTCCAAGGGTTTGAAGGGAGCAGGATAGGACAGACTAGCATTCAAGGGCTCTCTTGTGGTTAGGGACCAAGCAACCAAGATATAGGATCACGGGAAAACCAAGTCAGGGTCCAGAGTGGATAGTGGATAGGTCCTGGACCGGTGATTTCATTAGTCTTCATCTTGGCGTCTTAGGGAGTAGCTTAGCTATCAAAGAGAGTTTAAGTTGTTCAATGTCAATCAATCAGTAAATAATTAAGTGCCCACTCAGTGCCAGATACTGTGCTAAGTGCTAAGGACATAAAAGGAGGCTTAGGAGAGTTCCTGCCCTCAGGGAGCTTACAATCGAATGGGAGACATAACAAGGAAACAAATATAAACAAAGCAAGCTAAATAGGGGATAAATAGGAGATGATTAAGAGGAAAAGAATGGAGAGGGCTTGGGGAAAGCTTCCAATAGAAAGTGAGATTTCCAGGGAAGTCAGTAGTTGAGTGGAGGAGGGGAGAGGTAAGATTTGAAATCAGATCTATACTTTCCAGCTTTCCATCCAAGGTGCTACGTGTCCTCTTTGGGGTGGAGGGAGAACTCTGCATTTAGAACAGGGGCTCCTGCACCTGCTGTCTACCATCAGTCAGCATCCTTTCATTCCAGCTAGATGGTACCAGAGTACTTACCAATTCTGTCTGCCTCAGTTTTCTCAATTGTAAAATGTGTAGCTCCCTATCTTGCAATGTTGTTGTGAAGATCAATTGAGATAATAATAGTAAAGAACTTGGCACTCAGTAGGCGCTTAATAAATGCACATTTCATTCTCCCTTACCTGGTAATCTTGGGAAGTGTGACCAGCTTGCCAGCTTTGATGGCTGCATTGAAACTGTGCGCCCCCTGGGTCTCCATTGCCACAATGGGCACATCCTTCCAGCCCACTTCGGCCAGGCCTTGCACCACGCCACAGAGGAGGCCCCCGCCACCCACTGACAGGATGATGGCCCCTGGCTTCCCAGGAAGATTTTCTTTCAGCTCCTTCACAATGGAGGTATGGCCGTCCCTGAAAGTTGGGAATCAGAAGACAGCGTTATCTCAGAACTGGAAGGGCCTCTGGAGAATAGTTCAGTCTGTACCAGAGGCACGAGTTACCACCAACCTTCACTTGAACACCTGCAGGGATGGGCAACTTACTACCTTCCAAGGGAGCCCAGTCCTCTTGCAGACAACTTCTATTTTCAGGGTGTTTTTCATTTCTGGACATGGCCAATGTAGGAATTTGCTTTTCTTTGCTTTGGATATTTTGTTACAAATGTTTGTTTTTTTTTTTTTTCCTTTTTCATTGGGGGAGGGAAATAAATGCTTGTTAATTTAAAAATATATAAATATGAGAGCAACTAGGTGGCACAGTGGATAGAGCACTGGCCCTGGAATCAGGGCCTGAGTTCAAATCTGACCTTAAGCATGTGACACTTATTAGCTTTGTGATCCAGGCAAGTCACTTATCCTGATTGTATTGCATATGTATATGTATATGTACATTATATATATACATATATGTGTGTGTGTGTATACATAGATATATATAATATAGAAAAGATTTTCTAGTCTCCCCTCTCAAATTTATGATGCTCTTGAAAAACTCATATTTATGTATATTATATATTGGAAAATTTAAATTTATTTAAAATTGTATCTATATTTTACATTTTATTATTTGTTTTTAACATTATCTTTTTTAAAGTTTTGAGTTGCAAATTCTCTTTTTCCTTCAGCTCCTTCCTGTACCCACTGAGAAGGCAGCCGATATATCAATTATACGTATGCAATCATGCAAAACAAATTTATTTCCATAAAAATATATAATTTAATTTAAAAAACCAAATCTATAGTGATCCTAAAATAGTTCTTTATTACACATAACCACATGAAATTCATCTCCAGGCATTTTCCTTAGCTGTGCCCTCCCTCCTCATCTCTGTCTCCTAACTTCAAGTCCCAGCTTAAGTCCTGCCTTCTACCTTTTTCTGTCCCCCTTCATGTTAGCACCTTCTCTTTAAGATTTCCCCCAATTCATTCTATCTTGCCTGAACATGGTCATTTACAAGTCTTTGACAACTGTCTGCCTCAGTTTCCTCATCTGTAAAATGAAGTTAAGAACCTCTCCTCCCAGTGTTGCTGTGAGGAAAAAAATATATAAAGTTTGTAAAGCACTTTATAAAGGTTAGTTATTGTTGCCTGTGGCAAGAAGTAGAGGGATGACCTTTCCAGGATCATATAATTGCCAAGTATCTAAGGCAAGATTTGAACCCAGGCCCAGTGCTGTAGTCACCATGCTCTGCTGCCTCCCTCAGACTTCTGCTGAGTCTCTTCTCTAGAGCTGGTACCCATCTGTTATATGAAATGTCTCTCGGGACTCATCTAGATCTGGGATCCTATGTTCTATTTTATGACAATGGATCCTATGAGGCACAATATGTCACTGACTAGGGCAATCGGGGAAATCTGCCTGGAAGTGTTTGAGTTGGGCTTCCCAGTATGGGTTTAACAGGGGCATGTGAGCATGGGCAGTCATTGGGGTGAGGAGGAGGGGAAAGGGGATCAGATCTGGGTTTTAGGAAGGTGATCAATTGGAGAAAGCATTGGAGTGGGGAGAGGCTTGAAGCAGGCCGACCCTCCCCCAGCCGTGTCCCCCCATCCCAGCAGGCTATTACAGTGGTTCAGGTGTGAGGGGATGAAGGTCTAAACCAGAGATATAGTTGTGTCAGAGCAAAGAAGGGAGCGTATTCAAGAGATTTTTTTTTGATGGTATACTGGAGAGACCTTCACACCATTGGATCTGGGGGGAGAGAAAGGAGTCCAGGATGACTATTAGACTGGGAGCCTGAGAGATGGGATAATGGTGCCCTCTACAGTCATGGGGAACGGAGGAGAGGAGTGGATTTGAGGGTTCAGTTTTGGACATGTTGAGTTTAAGATGTTTACTGGATGTCTGGAAGGCAGCTAGGGAAGTGAGACTGGAGTTTAGGTGAGAGGTAAGGGCTGGAAAAGTAGATTTGAGAATCATCAGCCTAGAGATGGCCTTCTGGCCAATACCTACCAGATGAGGGGGTCATCAAAGGGAGGCACATAGATCCAGCCCGGGTTGTTCTTGGCAAGAGCTTTTGCCAACTCAAACGCCTCGGCCAGCGTCTGGGAATCGTCAAGGGAAACAAGTGAAGGGAGGCTCTTCTCTCTAAGATCCCATTAGTTGGACATTTTATGTAGAGCCCCATGTGGCTCCCTGACCCCACATTCTCCTCCCTCTCCAATTTATCCTTCGCATTGCTGCAGAATGGATATTCCTAAAATGCAGTTATGACTTCATCACTCCCATGCTCAAGAAACTCCCGTAGCTCCCTAGTGCCTAGAATCAAATACAAACTTCCAACTTTACTCCAGTCCATTCCTTATACATCACCCCACCAGCATGGATATGTCCCTCTCGAGCACTCACCTCACCTACGACCTTGACCATGGCACCTTCACCCTTGAGCTTCTGGATGGTGAGGGGGGGCGTGGTATTAGGCACAACGATGGTGGCAGGGATGCCCAGCTTCCTGGCAGCATAAGCTGCGGCCATGCCAGCATTGCCCGCTGTGGGTGGTTCGTTGGGAGAAGGAAAGTTTGCATTATTCCAGACAGATCCAGGATGGTCTATGGCTATTCTAAAAGCTCTCTTCCTCCCTTTTCCTCTAACCTAAGACTCCTGGAAAGACTTGATAGCAAATTAGGGCTTTTTAATGTCCAAAGTCCCATTGAGCTGGTGAGGGATAGAGCCCAACAAGGCCCAGATTTCCCGAGGCTTGGACCCAGGGATACCTGAGCCCAGATTTGACACATCCTGCCTGGAAGACTATAGATTGTAGGGCAGGCCCTGAGCTGTCTTGCTGGAGACCTTCACTGATGAAATTCCAGGTTCAGTTTCTATGAGCAAGTCAGGCAATCAATCAATCAATCAAACATTTATTAAGCACCTACTGTATGCCAGCACAGTGCTAAGTGCTGGGGATACAAAAGGGCTAAAAGTAACTTTTCTAGGTCTTAGTTTTTTTTTTTTTTCATTTGTGAGATGAAGGGATTGGACTAGACGAGGACCCTCTGTGTCCCTGAAGAGCATTCTCTTCCCCTATTCTACTACCCATGAATTCTTGACATGTGGGGTCCGATTCTGTGGACAGGAACCTGGAAACGTACCTGAAGAGCAGACAAAGTGTTCACAGCCCCTCTCCGCCCACTGTGGAGATAAGGAGAGAGGGAGGGGGTTAGAGGGCAGGAAGAAAAGCCAGACTGAGAGGTAGAGGAATGCTTGTTCCAAGACCCCTCCTAGTTCTGATATTCCCTGTTCTAAGGTCCCTCCCAGCTCTGACATCCCCTGTTCACCCCTCCTAGGTATGACATCCTATGTTTCCATTCCCTTTATTCCAGGGTCCCAGGGTTCTTGAAATTCCCCTCTTAGCACCTTCCTCTCTCAACTGTGCAGTGACTTCATGTCCCCCTGCTTGGTGTCCAGAGCTCTCCAAGGCAGCAGCCCAAATAGCTAGAAAATATCCTGAGCTCTATGTCCTGGTTCCCCCTTGACTCCCCCACTTTATAACTAAACTCTTCCTCTTGCTTATTTCCTACTAATAGCCCCAGAGGAGAGAATATGCTAACTCATCCATACTAAATATGAATAATTACATTTATGTGATGCTCAATATCCTCACAACAATCCTATTAGATATTATCATTATCTCCATTTTACAGATGAGGAAACTGGGGCTGACAGGTTATAGGACCCTTACACAGGGTTATTAGTATCTGAGGCAGAATCTGAACTCAGTTCTTTCTGATTTCTGGCCACTATTGCACCCAACTGTCTTCCTCAGGGAATGGCTGTGCTTTTAAAGAGAGGAACTTAAAGAAAAGACACATGGCTACACAATAGGTCATTTCTTTTGGACATTTCCCTCCTCTAATGACCTAGAAGGCAGGAGAGACCCTTCACTTTCCTCTGAAGGACCCAGGACAATGTCTGCTGTGCCATCCCCGGTGCCTCCCCATCGCCTTGTTCCCTCCCTTCTCACCGTCTTGCACAAGTGTCCAATGCCCCGGATCTTAAATGATCCCGAGGGTTGGGCGCTGTCCATCTTGAGGTAAACAGTGGTTCCGGCTACCTTGGACAGGGCCATGCTGTCCCTGATGGGGGTCTTCACGTGGAGAGGTTCTTGAGACATGATCACTGCAATGGAAGAGAGAGAAGCAAGGGCTGAGATAGAAGAAACCATCCGCAGAAGAAACCTTTCTGACCTGGACAAACTACCAGAATCTCAGATCAGAAACCATCTTGTCCAACTTCTTGATTGTATAGAAAAGGAAATTGAGATTCTCTGATATCCGGGGGCACTCTCAAGGTCACAGAGCTGAGCAGTAGAAGAGCTAGATTTTGATCTCAAGTCTTTCTATTATGTCTTATTGGTTGTATAAAACAATGAGACCCTTCCCTAATTCACACACAGAACAACTTTCATTACAGAATCAGTCTCAGAAGAGAATGGGTCTATAGTTAACTGGGAAATAGCGGAACAATTATGGCACATGAATGTGGTGGAACATTACTATGCTGTAAGAAATGATGAAAGGGATGATATTAGGAAAACCTGGGAAGATTTGTATGAACGGATACAAAATGAAGTGTGCAGAACCAGGACAACAATGACAATCACAACATCGTTAAGTCAATCAACTTTGATTAATCTTGTCAACGCAATTACCAAGCAAAATTCCAAAGGCTTCATGATGAACCATGGGACCTGCCTGCAGGTGATTGCTGGACACAGGGTACAGAATGGGAAATGTATTTTTGGTCACAATTAATATGGGACTTCGTTTTGTTACCTTTCGTGGAGGTGGATGGATGGGAGGAAGATAAGTTGGATTTTTGTTAATTGAGAAAAAAAATAAAAATTTAATTTAAATAAAGAGTAGGATAGTACTTTAGTAATCATCTTGTTTAGTTCAATCCATACTTGGAACTTCTGTAACTGCCCCAACAAGTAACTATTCCACCTGTGGGAAATCTCCAAGGAGGAGACGTCTCAAGTCAGTATACTCCACTTTAGGTCAGTCCTAATTGTAAGAGAATTTGCTGATTTTCTAAACTTAAGGGGATGGAGATAAAGTTAATACTAGAAATTCCACTTAAAAGTGAATTATTTATAATTATTAATTAATAATTAAGGAGAGAGTACTGCTGTGAAATATTTACCAACCTACCCCCTCTTTTGAGGGATTTGGAATAGGAGGACTGTCCCTCTTCAGGACTCAGTTTCCTCATCTGTAAAATGGAAAGGATAAATGTCTGGAATGCTGGCTTGTTATATGGTGAGGATAAAGGAGATATTGAAAGTAGGATGATTTTTAGAAACAGAGGAACAGAGAAGGTTATGAGGCTCCCAATTTCCTTGTAATCCTGTTCTGTGAAACAGGTATAGCTAAGAACTCAGGAGAATCCCTACTTTATTGTTCTGGGTCAGGAGCTACCTTTAAAGAAGTCACAGTCAGAGGATCTAGGTTTGAATTCTGACTCTATCCTTTGCTACATCTGGGGCCTTGGAAAGATTGTTTACTCCTGGGTTTGTTTTCTTATTTACAGAATGATAAACTTGGGCTAGAAGACTCTTGCACAGAGCTAAGTATGTGACTCTAAATCCCTCCCTTGTCTTTTCCCCATATCCATGATCCATTAGGAAAAATGTTAGATTTGAATTTGGAAAACCTGAGTTCAAATCCTGAAGTTGATTAAGGGAAATCATTTCAACCTTGGAGGTCTCACTCTCTTCATTTATAAAATGGGCATGGAGTGGAAGGACTTCTAATACCCCTTCTAGCTCTAAATCTAAAATATTATGTCCAAGCATGGGATTCTTCCCAAACAGACAACTTTGACCTGGGGTAAATAATTTAATGTCTATTTGCCTTAATTTCCCTTTCTGTAAAATGGGACTTCTTTTAAAAATCTACCTCAAAGAGTTGTTGTGAAGATCAAAAGGGAGTAATTTTAATAGTGCTTAGCACTATTGTTATATGGCGTAAGTATATAAGTAAGAAGGTACTTAATACATGCTTATTTCTTTCCTTGGATTGCCTGTGCTTGCCTTCCGCGGGTAGGCTTCCTTGGAAATAGCATGAATGTGGAAGGAAGTAGGAGGAAGCCTGTGGTGGGGATACCCTGCCCTACCTACTCTGTGGAACTTTTTTCTGGCCTACTGCTGATCTGTGCCTTTCAGCGCAGTTTCATTTTAATGTGATTTCTGTAAATGACAAAGATTTTCTTGGAAATTCTTCCATTAACAGGGCTGGATTTATCGTGGTCCAGAGGAAAGATCCTTAAGTTCTCATCACTCACAACTGTTTTCTGAGCTTTGCTTTCCTCATTTGTAAGATGAAGGGACTTGACATTCATCCGAATGAATTTGGTGTTGGGGATATGAAGAAAAACCTCAATGTGTTCTCCATACTTATCACTGCTAACATTTATAAGGCACCTATTATATGCCAGGCACTGAGCTAAGCACTATTCAATAATTCTTTCATTTGATCTTCACAACGATCTTCCAAAACAGGCTCTATTATTATCACCCTCATTTTACAGATGAGGAAACTGAGACAAGCAGAGTTAAGTGACTTGCCCAGGGTCATACAACTAATGAGTGTCTTAGGCTGGATTTGAACCCAAAGTTTCCTGATTCCAGGCCCTGTGCTCTATCCATTGCACTATCTAGTTTTTAGAGATTCTTGATAGCTTCCAAGGTCTATTCTAGTTTTTAATCTAGGATGCTAAGAGCAATAATCAGAGAGCTTGCGTTCATTTTCTGCTTCTCATGACCAATGACCTTGGACAAATCACAATCTCTCTAGGTCTCTGAGATCAACGTCATAATAGCTCACATTTTAAGTCCTTTAAGGCAAAGTTCATTAGGGAAACACAGGAATAAACACTTATTAAGCACTTAGTGTGTACCAGGTAAGCGCTTTATAATATCATCTCGTTTGATCTTCACAATAATCCAAAGTAGGCCAGATTTTACAAGTGATAACAATCAGGTTTAGGCTCCTCAGTAGATTCAACCAGATTCACACAGTTAGTAAAAGTCAAAGGCAGAATTTGAACCCAACTTCACTTGGCTCAAAGTAGCTCCTATAGCCACTGTACTTTTAAGTTCCCCTTAAATTGTGACATTATTTTACAATGCTGAATATGACTGTAAGACCTAACCACTACAAAATCCTAGTTTTAGAACAGGTCATGAATCTAATATCCCCATTTTACAGATAAAAAAAACTGAGATTGAGTGAGAGGAAGACTTAGGGATTTTATGCAAGTTGCCTAAGATCACACAGAAAAGTAAATGGAAGAGCTGGGAGGGGGCTCCCCCCATAGAAACATAAGAGATCATTATCACCATTATCTCTCACACTATCTTTTGGTCAGATTAGTTTAAATCCATGTATTCTGGTTCAGCTTTCAGCCTCTTTCCTACAAAGGCAGAGAGAGGAAGGGGATGACCAGTCTACTTATCCTCTTCAGAGGCAGCTATTGGTGCACAGGAAACTGTGTCTAGAATCAGGCTGACCTGAATTCAAATTTAGCTTCAGACATATACTAGCTGTGTGATCCTGGGCAAATCACTTGACCTTTGTCTGTCTCAGTTTCCCCATATGTAAAATGGAGATAATAACAGCATCCTACCTTCTAGGATTGTTGTGAAGCTCAAAAAAGACAATATGGGTAAAAGTGCTTTGCACAGGACCTGGCATATTGTAGAGACTATAGTAATGCTTATTCCCTTCCTTCCCTATAGAGTCCCCATTCATTTCTAGTATATTGACTGGGGAAAGAGCGTTAAAAGTGCCTGGCAAGGGTTAGGATTGTGGCTTTACCCCCAGCTGGAAGGGTCCTTAAGAACCTAACTTCTTTTTATAGATGAGGAAACTGAGGCACTTATGGTTTAGCTTACCTTATTAAATCCTAAAAGAGAAATTTGATGATTTTCTTGGAGGGGAGAGGGTCCTACAGCTCTTTTTGATTCTAAGTCTGTTGCTGTGGTGATCTTGTTCTTCTCAATGCACAGCCAGGTGATAAAAGTTCAGATCTTTTATTATCTCCAATATAGCCCGGTTAGCTTAGAGCGCTCCGGATATCTTCAAATCCAAGGGTTTTGTCCTTCAGCCTCTGCCTCTGCTTTCTTCTGCCTCCAGCCAGCACAAAGATGGAATGAATCTCTTGTCTCCTTCACTTGGGGCTCGGCTAGCTTTCTGGTGAGTCTTTCAGACCAGCTTGGTCTCAGTCGGGGGAGTGCAGGAGCCCAGCCACCTACCACAGTGGTGTGAGATGAAGATGAATCTGGTTGTCCGCTGAACTCTCGACTCGTAGCTTCTTCCTCCGAAAACTCTTCTTCCACCACCAGCCAGCCAAGTGGAAAATATTCTGGAATAGATCTCTCTTCATTGGCCTTAAATCTGACTCTTCTGAGAAGATGGGATTATGGGTTTTCTCCCATAGTGCTCTCTGGCCCTAAGAGCTTTAAGGGAGGTGTGAATTCACCAAGTTACAAAGTTTACTTTGTGAATCTGGCATACTTGTGAACTCCGATGAGTAAAGGTGCAATCACAAGCATTGTACTAATTAGTTCTACTTAGTACCTTGTTTCAGGTTCTGGCCCAAAACATCTTCTTGTAATGTCAGATCAACTCTAATTAGTTAGCAGTTTGTAAAGATTCCAACAGATTGCTTTAGCTACTACACTACTATTTAACCTTGCAGTTTCTATAAGACAAGGTGACTTCTGTCAAAATGAATTTGGATGGGAAAAAATGACATCTTTATTTTCATTGACCTCTAACTGAAATTTAGCATTTTATTTTATCACCAATGTGGGCCATAACCTGATTTGGAGAAGGGGGTCACAGACACACAGACTGTAAAAGGGGTCTGTGACCCCAGAAAGATAAAGAGCTTCTACCTGAGCATTATCCCTTAGAGAAGGCCTTCTTAAACTTTTTTCACTTGTGACTCCTTTTCACTCAAGAAACTTTTATGTGGCCCCGAGTATATAGGTAGATGAAATAGACATACGAACCAAACATTTATCGATGATAAATCATAATTTCACAACCCCCATATTCACTTACAAGAACCCAAATGGGGTCTTAAACTCAAGCTGGGCTTGAGAGGAATGGTTATGGATCTGCATTGATAGAATTTCTTCACTAGGAGTTTCCTGTTCAATTAAATCCTAAATCCAGAGATCCTAAAACTAAATCTAGAAAGGATGAGCTGACATTCAAACACTACTTAATTACAAAATTTTAGCCATTAATACATGAATTCTAAAATATAAAATAAAAATATGAAAGCTCTTAATATAGATATAACAGTTCTTAAGCTGTTATCTAAACAGAAAAAAAGGAGAAAAAGGTAATAATAAAAAGAATAATAGAATTTGTGATGAGAGACAGCTTGACATAGTGAATAGAGGGGCCAGCCTTGGAGGAAGAAGACTGGAATGACATCCCTTTGATTCATGCTGGGTGACTCTGGGTAAGTATTCAAACTCTCTGGGCTGGAAGCATCTCTGGGAAGATTATGGATGATAAATGAGGCACATTGATGGAAGGAGGGAGTTTCCACATTGGAATTAACTCATATACAATCATGAGTCTGGTCTCCCTGTGTCCCTAAAAATAAAAATGCTTGCAATATCATTCTCTAAGGGTTGTATTGAGGGAAGTGTTTTATATAGAGTCACTGAGGAGATTAGTTAGTTCCAGGGGGAAGCAGGGCTTGACAGTATTCTCTGGACACTCACACCCAAACACTCCATCCCAAAGCTTTGAGCTTCTGAGTTTGTGGGAGCGAGTCTGGAAAGGAAGGGGCTCTTGAACTGGGGACTTAGGTATCAGGGGCTGACATTCTCACTGCTCTGGGGTCTGGATTGATGGAGGTCAGAGGATTTGAATAAATAGCATTTCAGAGCTGGAAGAAGCCTCAGAAACCCCCCAGGACAAATTATAGTTGAGATAGTTTCTCGCAACGTGACTCTTATCTGCCCAGCATTGACTAAAAGACATTTGGGGCAGCTTTGGCAGTGCCCACAGTGCCAGGCTCTTGGGATCTCAGTTCTCAAAAGGCCCAAATAGCTGCCCCTTGCAGGTGGATGGGGTTGAATGATTTAAAAGGTAGGGTAAGCTTTTCCCTTTCCTTCCATCATACTCATTAGGTTCATCCCCAAATACCATGGGGAAAATAAGGATCAGCTAGGGCATTCCCTGCTCTCTGAGCTGTCCAAAAAGGCACTTCTAGGATTTTTTTTTCTGGTTGTTGTTTATTTTAGGATCTCCCTTTCCTCTCCCAGCTGGGGACTCATCTTTTAGTCAATCCTTTCCCCCATTACTCTGGCCATCAGGAGAGGGAAGGAGAAGGGAGAGGGATAGGGGAGAAGTGAAAATTCACTCACCAAGGAGAAGATGGCCAAGGTGTGAAGAGAATATCCAGAGCCCTCCTCTAAGGGCTGGGGGAAAGTACTATCAGTCAGTTCCTAATTGCCCTCCCAAATTTATAAAGGCTGGCTGTTCCCAGTGGAGCCAATGGAAGTACAGACAGGAGCTCGCCTCCCTTCCTCCCCTGATGCCAGGTCCCTCCCCTCCCCTTAGGAGACCTGTAGAGAGCAGACAGTTATCCCAGGGGAAGCCCAAGGGTGGGCTAGGAGAGGCACGGGGACAGACACGGGGACAAACTCTGCTCTGTCCACACTCCAGAGGACAGCTCCATTCCCCCCATCTCTTTGCTGCCTCTTTCTCTCCTTTTCTTTCTTCTCTCCTTTCTTTCCTTTCTCCTTTTTTGTCTTCTTTCTCCCTTCTTTCCTAAATTTTCTTTCTTTTTCCTCTATCTCTCTTCTCTATATTTTCCTTCTTCCTCTCCTTGTTTCTTTTTTTCTCTGTCTCTTTCTTCAGAGTCTTTCTTCTCTCTCGCTTCTTTGTCTCTCTGTTATATTTCTCTTTCCTCTGTTCCACTTCTTACTTTTCTCCCCAGTGCTTAGCACAGTGACTTAATAGAATAATGGCCAACTTTGTTCTTGCTCCCCTATCTCTTCTCTTTTATTTTCCATTTCTTCTCTTGCCCCCTCACATTTTACATCTCTCTTGCTTTTTAAAAACATTCTTTCTCCCTATTTTCAACTCCCAGTCCTACTGCTGCCTTTTCTGTCTTCTCCCCCTTTCTAGACTTTACTTCTCTCCAATCTTCTATCCTCCTCTCTATAATTCTAGTGGAAAGAGTATCAGAGGATTTGAGTTTGAGTTTGAGCTTATCTGGGCTTCTATTTCCTTATCTGTATAATGGGTGGTTGAATACATGAATAAAAAAGCATGCAATAAATGAGATTGCTCTAAGTTCTGAGGCTGAAAATAGAAAAATTAGACATCCTCTCACAAGGAGCTTACATTCTTTATAATGGGGAAGACTATAACTATAGGAGGCTGGAAGTCAGATGGAAAGATCCCATGGATCTTAGACTACAATGACAAAACAGGTGGTCACATACCTTCCTTAGCATTATTTCCACTAATTGAACCACATTCATTTCTGATATTGAACCATTTGATTGGCCCAAGATGGCCTCTCAGGCTTTTTCCTCCTTGTAGCATCCTAGAACTGAGGGGCTCTTGCGAGATCATCTGGTCTAGCCCTTTGTATCCATCTGCCCCAGGTACGTTTGAGGGAGCTCTGCTTAACCTGAAGTGAATTCTAATCTATAGCCTCTGCTTTGTTCCTATCTTGGTGTCATAGCATCTTGGATTTGGAAGGAACCTAAGAAGCTATCTAGTCCCTCCTCCATTTTACAGATGAGGAAACTGAGGTCCAGACTTATTCAAAGTCACAGAGTTAATTACCCTCAGAGGTGGGATTTGAATCCATGATTTCAGAGCAAGGGTTTGTCCCTTGTGCTGTCATTGGCTTTTGCTCTGGTTTCCTTTTTCTTTCTCAGTGTCTTTGCTGTCTCTGGGACTCTGTCTTTCCATTTTTTCTCTGTTTCTATGTCTTTGTCCCTTCCTTCTCCTTGTCTTTGTTTCTGTCCCTGTATCGTTCTTATCTCTGTCTCTGATTCTATCTCTCTCTGTCTCTGTCTCTGTCTCTCTCTCTGTCCCTCTCTGTCTGCCTGTCTGTCTCTTTTTCTCTTTCTCCTTCCTCCTCTCTCCTTCTCTTTTCTCTTTTCTCTCTCCCCATCTCCTCTCTCTCTCTGTTCTTTTCTCTTTCTGTCTCTCTTCTTTCTTTCTGTCTCTGTCTATCTCTGTCTTCTGTTCTGTTCCATCCTTCTCTGTTTCTATCTCTCTGTTCCTGTCCCTATATCTCTGTCTCTGTGTATTTCTGTTTTTCTTCCCCCCCTCTCTGTTTCTCTCTCTCTCTCTCTTCTCTCTTTCTCTCTTTGTCTCTCTCTCTCTCTCTCTCTCTCTCTCTCTCTCTGTCTCTCTCTCTCTGTCTCTCTTTCTCTCTCTCTCTCTCTGTCTCTCTCTCTCTCTCTTTCTCTCTCTTTCTCTCTCTGTCTCTCTCTCTGTCTCTCTCTCTGTGTCTCTGTCTCTGTCTCTGTCTCTCTCTCTCTCTCTCTCTCTCTCTCTCTCTCTCTCTCTCTCCCTCTGTCTCTCTCTCCCCCTCTGTCTCTGTCTCTGTCTCTGTCTCTCTCTCTCTTTCTCTCTTTGTCTCTCTCTCTCTCTGTCTCTCTCTCTCTCTCTCTCTTCTCTCTCTCTCTCTCTCTCTCTCTCTCTCTCACACACACACACACACACACACACACACACACACACACAGCAGAGTTTGGCCCATCAGACAAAGCCTCGAGTCAGATAGCTGTGGTCGGGGCTCCAGCCAGGGTGCAGAGCTGAAGGCTGGGACCAGAATAATGATGAGGTGGACAAGGCAGTTGAGAAGAAAACAAATCCCTAAAGTCTTCTCTTTCCCAGGGACAGTGTGTCCCGCGTCTCTCAGCAGTTGCAGATCAACACCCAATCTGTAAGACCCAGCAAGAAAAAATGGAGCACTTCCCAGAGGAGTTTCTTTTGCTTTCTCTTCTCCCCCCTCCCCAAAGGCTTTCGGCAGAGCTGGGGAGAATGGTGAAATCAGAACTGGCTAGCTCTTATCACCTGCTTACTGGCTGAAGCTGGAAGTGTGTGTGTGTGTGTGTGTGTGTGTGTGTGTGTGTGTGTGTGTGTGTGTGTGTTGGAAGAGGGGGATTTGCCTTGTATATGATGTTAAACCATTTACTGGACTTCACTGAACCATCCACTCCATTTCCTAACTCTTACTTCCTGTAGTCTTCCAGGATTACTTCAAGGAAGAGATCCTATAGGAGCATGGAGTAAGAAAAAGAACTAGGGAAAATGGGAGCTTTAGGGAGAATTTATTGGATAAAAGAGCTTGAGAACTGAACTCTTTTGTATCTCATGAGTTCATAAATTTACAGCTAGTTGGAGGCCAAGAGATGATTTAGTCCAATCCTCTCATTTTACAGATGAGGAAACTGAGGCCCAAAGTGAAGTCAGCCAGTCAATAAACACTTATTTAGCACCTACTATGTGGCAGACAGCTCTGGGGATACAAAAAGGAGCAAAAGACAATGTCTGCCCTCAAAGAACTTAAACTCTAATGACAAGTGACTTGCTAAAAACATATTACAAAATCTCATTTTTTTTTAACACCCCTTGA
Source organism: Antechinus flavipes (assembly GCF_016432865.1). Taxonomy (NCBI): domain Eukaryota; kingdom Metazoa; phylum Chordata; class Mammalia; order Dasyuromorphia; family Dasyuridae; genus Antechinus; species Antechinus flavipes. The sequence continues at coordinate 698,533,161 of NC_067398.1, forward strand.
TTAGACAGAGAGGACTGGGGCTTTGCCTCATGGGAACGAATAAGGAAAATGAGGCATCGTGGAGGCAAGGAACTTATCCATGGTTACCCAGTAACCACTTTTCCAGTATAATGTTCAGTTCTGGATACCAGGAGGGACATTGATAGCTGGAGAGTGTCCAGTGGAGGGCAGCTGGGGTGAACAAAAGCTTTCCAAGAATGACATACTAGTGGAAGGCACTGGGGAAGAGTAGCAGGGGAAGATAATATTTAGGGGCAACATGAGAGCCCTTTGAAGGTCTTGGGGAGGGGGGTGGCTGATACCTAGAAGAAGGATTAGACTTGGTCCCATAAGGGACAGCTAGTAACGTTGGGTGGAAGGAAGAAAGGAGATGTAGCCTAGATGTAAGGAAAGATTTCCTAAGACCGAGAGCCATCCCATGGGGGAAAGTGCTGCCCTGTGTGATAGCGGGTTCCTCCTCAATGAAGGTCTCCAAGCTGAGACTCCCATCAGTGGCTTCTATAGCCCAAGGCAGATGACACTTTCATTGTTTCTTATAGGATAAAACCCAATAAAGTGAGGGTCTCTAACCACTCTCCCCCAGCCCTCTGGATACACATTCTATACTCCCAGGAGTACTCAAACTACAGCCGGTGGGCCAGATGCAGCAGCTGAGGACCTTTATCCCCCTCCCCAAGGGCTATGAAGTTTCTTTATTTAAAGGCCCACAAAACAAAGTTTTTGTTTTTACTATAGTCCGGCCTTCCAATAGCCTGAGGGACAGTGAACTGGCCCCCTGTTTAAAAAGTTTGAGGACCCTTGTGATACATTCATGATACATGAAAGTACAGATCACGATTAATCATACACACACACACACACACACATATACGCAAATGCATTCATATTCATACACACATACAAGTGTGCAGACATACTCATATATGTGTGTGTATATATACATATATTTAAATTATAAATAAACGTAAGCTAATATATATATGTGTATATATGTGTGTGTGTGTGTGTGTGTGTGTGTGTGTGTGTGTGTGTGTGTGTGTTTCTTGCAGGAGAACATAAGTTCCTTGAGGATAAGGAATGTTTTTCCCCCACCTTTTTATCTTTAGCCCCTAACAGTAGTTTCTCTGCAGCAAACAATTGATAAATGTTTATGAAGTTGAAAGAGGAAATTTTTGCTTATGTTTTTCCTAAAGTTACACAGCCAATCAATGTGAAAGAAGTGATTCTAATGCCCAGAAATGATTTTCTGAGCATTTCTGAGAGGACCAAGTATTCATACATAATCATGCTCTGAAAGTTGTTGGGTGTTAGGAAAGGGGTTATATTTTCCCATTTAACAGATGGAGAAAACTGAGGCACAGAAGCTGATAGTTGTTGTTCAACTAGCTATATCCGACTCTTTATGTCCCCATTTGGGGTTTTCTTGTCAAAGATCTTTGCTTAAAGGGGGCCTAGTTTAACCTGGGGGGCCTGAACCTCAGACTTGCTGGGTGCAGAGGTCATTGTGAGCAACAATCCTAGGCACTCTGGGTGGGACCTTTCTGCCAGCCTCAATTTCTTCCTGTCAAGAGGACTCCCGTCAAAGATGAAGGAAAGTATAAAAGTTCTTCGTCTCCCTGAATGCAGCAGCTCCTACCCTCCCCCCAACAGGCCCTGGCCATGTGACAGAGACCTCTAGGTCACCGATCTGTCTGCCCTGCTTACATCACTCATCCCCCTGGGTTTCCTATCTTCCTATTTCGATCTGTGTGTCCTTGGCTCAGGAGGAGGTGGGAATTTTGACGCTTGTTTTCACAGATCTCTGAAGAACACTCAGATCTCTATTCTGTTTGTCCTTCCCAGCAGGGTTGGCCTGAAGTAAGGTTATGAAGTGAGCAGGGTTTATCTATATGGTCCCTCCTTCCCTCCCTCCCACTTTCCTTCCTTCCTTCCTTCCTTCCTTCCTTCCTTCCTTCCTTCCTTCCTTCCTTCCTTCCTTCCTTCCTTCCTTCCTTCCTTCCTTCCTTCCTTCCTTCCTTCCTTCCTTCCTTCTTTCCTTCCTTCCTTCTTCCTTCCTTCCTTCCTTCCTTCCTTCCTTCCTTCCTTCCTTCCTTCCTTCCTTTCCTCCTTTCTTCCTTTCCTCCTCCCTTCTTTTCTTCCTTCCTTCCTTCCTCCTTCCTTCCTTCTTTCCTTCCTTCCTTTCCTCCTTTCTTCCTTTCCTCCTTTCTTCCTTTCTTCCTTCCTTCCTTCCTTCCTTCTTTTCTCCCTCCCTCTTTCCTTTTTTCCTTTCCTTTCTTTCTTCCTTCCTTTCTTCCCTCCTTCTTTCCCTCCTTCCTTTCCTCTTTCCTTTCCTCCTTCCTTTCTTCCTTCCCTCCCTCACTAGTCTTCTTGAAGAAAATGGTCTATAAAAAGACATCATAATAGTTCCTACCTCCCATGGTTATTGTGAGAATAAAGTGAAATAATAATTGTAAAGCACTTAGCACAATATCTGGCATATAGCAAGCTTTATATGAATATTAGTCATATTATTAATATTTGGCCAGAGAGGGCAGTAGCAGAAAAGCACATTTAGGGTTGACATCAGGAAAACTTTCTAACATTAAATCTGTCCCAAAGTGCATTGGAAATAGTGAGTTCCCCCTCCCTTTGCGGTATTCAAGCATAAACTGGATGACCACTTTAATGCTGACAGTACAGAGCTGATTCTTGCTCTGGTACACACTGGGCTAAATGGCTGCCGAGCTGCCTTCCAACTCTGAGATTTTGGAATTCTGGGATTCATTGACCTTTTCCAACTGTAATAGTGTAAATATACAGAGGAAGGAGATATGGTGAATTTGGGGAAAAAACTTAGATTGGCTAGATAGAGTGAATGAATGGGGGTAATGTGAAATAAACCTAAAAGGGGCAGTTAGGTAGTCAGGAGGACCTGAGTTCAAATCCAACATCTAATACTTAGTAGCTGTGTGTGATCCTGAGCAAGTCATTTAACTCCAATTACCCTCTCCACACACACCCCACCAAAAAAAAAAAAAAAAAAGAAATAAAAAATAAGCCTAAAAGGGTAAATTAAAGATAGATTAAAGAGATCCTGAAATTCTAGGCTTAAAAATTTGTAATGAACAAAGAAAAGAATGCCTTGACATAGAAGTGGAAAAAATGGGGATCAGGGAAACAATCTAGGAGGCTATTTCCATAGCCTATCAGGGAAGTAATGAAGATTTGACAGAGAGTGGCAGTGTGAGTGGAGAAAGGACATGTGAAAGATATTTTGGTAGTAGAATTTTGATTCATATTAAATGGATCAGTTCTACCCAGACCTTCATCTCACCCCTGCAATATATACCTAACTAATCACTTTTAAAAATAACTTTTTACTCTTCCAAACACATGCAAAGATAGTTTTCAACCGATAACTGGTTCATTTATTTGTTTGATATTTGTTACGTGTTTCCTAGCATTAATATCTTGTACTAGGTGCCTCAGTCTCTCCCCACCTTTATTTGAAATTGCTGCCAGATTGATCTTGCAGTGCATTGCTATGATCATGCTCATCCCCACTTCCCCCAACATCTTCAATGGCTTTCCATTTTGTATGACATGGGAGACATTGGTATAGGACCTCCCAGCATGGCGTGCCCTCATCAGAGAAGGTGCTGGGCTCTATGAGCAAAGCAGAACTGAGTTAGCTCAGAAGAAACTCCAAGTGCACAAAGTTAGAGAATCCACTCCAAACATTCATGGGAACTCCTCGTGTCTGAGCTATGGCAGAGTGTTTGGTCTGATCAGCCACAGAGGGAAACACCGTAACTCAACGCTAACATAGCCCATTCTCTTCAAGAACGAAGGAAGCCAACCAGTCAACCAACCAAAAGCTCTATTTTCTGAGTCAGCCATCCAAGGCCCACCCCAAATTTGGGGCTGCCCTTTCTTTTTGGCTTGTTCCCCCAAAACAAAGCCCATTCTCCAGCAAGACTGAGCTACTATGAGGTACATTGAAACTAACCAACTTCTCTTCCCACTTCCATGTCTTTGCCAACGATGCTTCCTTTGCTTGGAATAACCATTTTCACAGTGGGAATCTGACTCCTTATTCACGTTCTAGCTCCTTTACCCTAAAGAATACACTCTTTATCATCAGAATTCCTGTACATTTTGCATTTCTTTTGGGGATGTTATTTTATTTTTATTTTTTAATTTAAAAAATTTTTCTAAATTAAAAAAATTGTATTGTTTTATTGATTTTTTTTGTTATACCACAGCTATTTCTTGATATCACCCCATTAATTTGAAGGGCTAAATGGCCTGCCTTGTTATTTCTAGCAGCTCCAGGGGGGGAGAGGGGAGAATTTAGGGCAGGTGGGGCTTTGACATGCTTAAATTGAGTTACCTGATCTGTCTAGAGGCAACATAGAATAGAAGAAATAACATGGTAGCTGGTGTCAGAGGCCTGGTCATGAACCCTGGTCTATTATTTATTACCTTTGTGACCTTAAGCAAATTGATTAACCTCTGGGCGCCTCAATTTCCTTCTCTATATAATGAAGGTGCCTGACTAGCTCCCTGAATGAGGTGCTCAGAAGTGCCTTGAATATAGTAGGTAATTAATAAATGGTGAATGGATTCAATTCCAATTTTCAAACCATAATTCTAAATCCTTCCAAAAAACAAAGAATCCTTTTATAAAATAAATCATTATTCTCGGATTTTTACTAAATGGAAGATTCATGTGGGAATTGTCTAAATATAAAAGGATAAATATAATATGTCATTAAATATTAATTATAATGATGATAGCTAACATTCATGTAATGCTTTAAGATTTACAAAATGCCTTATAAATATAATCTCATTTTATCCTACATGGGAGTTAAGTATTATTAGTATTCTCATTTTAGTGATGAGGCAAACAGTTTAAGTGCCTTTAGATAATAGGGTCAGACAGTTAGAATACAGCTTTCAGGTGCTTTAAGTAGCTATGTATGAAATCTAGTTCGTCTTTGCCGTGAGTATAAAGACTTTGCCTGGAGTGTCAACATAATAAATGGTGGTCAAGGTAGGCAAGGTCCAAGACAGGCTAAGCTGGGCAATCTCTTCTCCAGGTTTTAAAGATGGCTAGCCTTTTTAAAAGGGCTAGAATTTTATCTATCTGCAACCTCTCATATATTTTTTCTCTTCTTCTCTTCTCTTCTCTCTTCTCTCTTCTCTCTCCTTTCTCTCTTCTTCTCTTCTTTCAACCTCTCATATATTTTTCTCTTCTTTCCTCTCTCCTCTCTCTCTCTCCTCTCTCTCTTCTTTTTCTTCTTCTCTTCTTTCAACCTCTCATATATTTTTCTTTTCTATCCCCTCTCTCTCTCTCTCTCTCTCTCTCTCTCTCTCTCTCTCTCTCTCTCTCTCACTCTCTGCTGAAGCAATGGGCTTAAGTAACTTGCCCAGGGTCACACAGCTAGGAAATATTAAATGTCTGTGGACAGATTTGAACTCAGGTCCTCCTGACTTCAGGGCTGGTAGCTCTATCCACTGTGCCATCTAGCTGTCCCCATATTTTTTCATGTAGGGGAATAAGTCAGGTTTCAGAATGAGAACTGTTTTTCTGGATCACTCTTTTTTTTTTTTTTTAAGTAATAGCTTTTTACTTTTCAAAATATATGTAAAGATAGTTCTCAATATTGACTCCTGCAAAACCTTGTATTCCAAAATTTTCTCCCTCCCTTCTACCTGCCCCTTGGCAAGACAGCAAGCAATCCAACATACGTTAAAAACATACAGTTCTTCTAAATATATTTCCACATTTAACATGCTGCGCAAGAAAAACCCGATCACTCTTAAGGGATATGATAACCTTTAGTTTAGTTTCTTTCCACTCAACCTGTTACACAAAAGATCATCACAAATAGTGAATAGCAAGTAATTAATTTTTTTCCCTAAGCAAAACAACAAATAGAAATTGGAGTTTTACAGATTAGAATCTACTAGGAAATACACTAAAGTAAATGAGCTTTTCAGCTGGGAGAGAGATAAGATCTCAGCTCAAATCAGGGAAGAGAGAGAGGAGGAGGTGAGATTCTTTTTCAGCAACCTATACATTTGTAGGCCCAAGATCAAGAATGGGCATCTAGGTAGTGCAGCTGATAAAGTGTTCAATCTGAAATCAGGAAGGCCATTTTACTTGAGACACTCCCTGGATAAATGACTTCACTCTGTGTGCTTCAGTTTCCTCATCTGTAAAAAAAAAAAAAAAAAAAAAGCTGGAGAAAGAAATGACAAGCTAATATCTTTGCCAAGAGACCCTTAAACGAGGTCACGATGAGTTGGACTTGACTGAAAAAACAAGAACAACTAAACAAAAAGTCAAGAATAATATGATGGGAGCTCCCAAACATTTGCTATTTAGAGGCCAAAGTATTTTAAGCTTCGGTTTCAGTATCTGACATCCCAGCAAATAGTTTGAATTAATTTCTTTAAACTATTGAATAGTTTATCCAAGAGACTCTTAAAAGCCTTCTCCAGGACCACAATTCAAAAGCACTGATCCTGCAGAGCTCAGTTTTCCATACAGTCCAATTCTCCCAACAATACACTGCTACGGGAAGAACTGTAGCTTTGACTTTGTTGGCAAGGAGATGCCTCTGCTTTTTAGTATGCTGTCCGGATTTGCTTCCTTCCAAGGAGCAAGCATCTTGTTTTCATGGCTACGATCATTGTCTGCAGTGATCTTTGGGTCCAGGAATAGCAAATCCGACACCGGTTCCATTTCTTCTCCCTCTATTTGCCAGAAGGTGAGGGGACCAGTGACGGGAACAAATTATTTATGTATATTGAGATATGTGTGTACATAAGTAAGTAATTTATATATTAAATAATTTATAATATTAAATTTTGTATACAGAAACATTATATATGTTATATGTAACAATCATATACAAATTATATGATATATAATTTATAATGTATCATATGTGCTATATTATGTATCATTTGTATTACATATAATGTATAATTATTTATAATGTATACTGTTATATATTATACATTATATAAAGATTATATTTTATAAATCTGTTTATTTACTTATTTCCCATTCTTTTCGATGCTTGTCTTTCTGTCTGTCCTTGTACACATCTATAACTTGTATCTACAGAAAGTCCTTGTACACATCTATAACTTGTATCTAATCTACAGAAAGCAGAGATCTGGACTAGGATTGAGTTTTTCAGCCCTGGAGAGCAGGAAGGAGAGATCCCTATGTATGTAGTCTCTCTTCCCCGCTATCACTTAGCCCCAGACCTCCTTGTTGCTATTTGTGATAAGTGTGACATGATCACCTCTGATATATCAGCGGATCTAGGTCCCAACCCTGCTTCTGACACGTGTACTAGTGATATGATCTTGGGCAAGTGAGTTCATATCTTTGTGTCTCAATTTCCTCAGTTGTAGCAGGAGAGTATTGGACAGAAGGATCTTTAAAATACCTAGATGACTCACATTTGTCACTTAATGGTCAAATCATTTAGCCTCTGTCTACCTCAGTTTCCTAATCTGTAAAATGGGAATGAGAATATCTCTTAGGATTATTGTGAGGATCAAATGATGATATTTGGTTTGTAAAACACCTTAAAACACAAAAATTAACAAACTTTCAAAGAGAGCTACAGAGCCTTCTCAGTTTATAGATGAAGAACTTGAGGTTCATAGAGGTAAGTGATGGCTGTAATGGATCTTCGAGGCCATCAAGTCCGACTCCCTCTTTTTACAGAGGAGGAAACTAAGGCTGAGAGGTTACATGTCCCTTCTGAGGAGGGAGATGAGGCAAGCTGCTGAAGAAGTCCAAAGGAGCTCCCTCAAAGCACCCCTTCTTCGGAGAGGAGGGGGACCAGTATTAGAGTCTTATCTTGAGAACGGCAGCCCCAGCCAACTGGCCCAGGGGGTGGGAGGGAGGTGCGAGCGTGGCGAAATGACTGCTTAAACAGTAACCCAGGGACACAGAGAGGTGTGTGTCTGGCGGCCAATAGATGCAATCAGGGGCAAGAGGTGCCGTAGGGTGGAAGCCGGTTGACGAACATCCACCCGGCAGGTTTGAGGCTTGGGTCAGTGACCTGGGAGATAAAGGGTCTTTTAGACTCCAGGCCCCAGCCTCCCTGTCCAAGTCCTTCTTGTTCCTGCTCTTACCATTTCCCCATAGCACCAGTCCTGGCCCTCTGCCTTCTGGGAGAACACCCGATGTGGCTTCGTGGAAAGGACACGGTGCTCTTTGCAGATCTTGGGTTCCAAGTGTCTATATTATGTGTAATTTGTATTACATATAATGTATAATGATTTATAATATATACTGTTATATATTATACATTATAGAAAGATTATATTTTATAAATCTGTTTATTTATTTATTTCCCGTTCTTTTCGATGCTTGTCTTTCTGTCTGTCCTTGTACACGTCTATAACTTGTAGCTACAGAAAGCAGCTACTCTACTTTTTTTTTTTTCCTACTCACCGTTTTGTGACTTTGTTCAAGGCTCCATGCCCAGAAACTCAGCTCTCTAGGCTTCAGTTTACTCAGTTATAAAACAAGAGAGACTGATTAAATGGCTTCCAGCTTTAAATCTTTACAAACTTTAAAAAACTGAGGCTTATAGAGGTAAGAAATCATAGATCTGAGGTTGGAAGGGGCTTTAGAGACTGTCAAAGCCATCTCTATTCCGATTTCTTTGTAGAATTCTAGAAATCTTATTGTTGAGATTTCTGGGGCAGATAAGAGTGCTGGGACTGAAATCACGAAAGATCCTAAATCAAATCCTAATCAGACACTGGCTGTGTGACCCTGACCAAGTCACTTAACTTGTATTTGCCTCAGTTTCCTTAACTGTTAAAAATGGGGATGATATTAAAGATCTATCTCACAGGGTTGTTGTGAAGATCAAAAGCTGGTATATAGTAGGTGCTTAATAAGTGCTTTTTTCTTTCCTTACCCTTCATTTTTGGATTGAGAAAAGTGATGAATTCTAAGTAGGAACTATCCCTCTTATAATATCATACTTTTTCAACCTTGATTGTTTTATTAAATGAAAATGGTTAGCAAATCTTACAAGAAAATTCCCTTCACAGCATGAGTTTAAAATGTTCTGACAAATCAATCAAAGGAAGGAAATTCATATAATATCATATATATCTTATCATATGTGATATATGAAATATCATATAATATCAAGAAAACTTAAGGGTTTGTTTAGTTCTCCTCATGGAAGAGATTTTTAAAAAAGAAACAAAAATGAAAACAAATAGAAAAACACTAAGGATTAGAGAAGGGAAATTACTTCTTTAAGATCACACAGACCCAGGATTCGAATACAGCTCATTTCATTTCAAATCCAAAAATATTTCCACTCTATCACCCCACTTCCATCAATACATTCATAAAAGCAAAGGTTCTCGAACAAAGATAAGTGGTAGTCCTGCTCTCCTCCGCCTTGCTCTGGCTAGAACTTTAGACTTGGATTTAAGTGGATCTGGATTCAAATTCTGCCTCTGATCTTTAGAACACAGGGATTAGATAAGCCAGCCTCTGATAGTGCTATTTTTATCCCCATTTTACAGATGAGGAAACTGAGGCAAATAGGAGTTAAGGGATTTTCTCAGCTAAGTATCTGAGGCCAGATTTGAATTCAGGTTTTCCTGGCTTGAGGTCACCCCATTAATCAGTTTACCAATTAGCTCCCTCCCCAAGGCAGTTCCCCAAGAAGAGGAAGTGGTTCCAGGGCGAAAAGGATGTTTTTCTAAAATCTTGGTCAATGATCTACACATCTGCAGAGGACATCCTTGATGAAGGTGGAGGAAAACTTCCAGAGCAGAAAATAGCTCTCTAGTTACACAATTGGCCAGCATGTTGAGGCTTGGCTCAGTGACCTGGGAGGTAAAGGGTCTTTTAGACTCCAGGCCATTTAAACTCCGGGTCTCAGTTTCCTTGTCTGTAAAGTGAGGGGGGTTAACCTGCGTGGTCTCTGAGCTGTCTCTTCCAGAGTGTGAATGGCAGCTCCAGCTCCAGAACTCTTCCCACCATATTGCACTTATTCCAGAGAGTTCTCCAGCTGCTCCTTTCTCCCTAACCTCTCTCTGGTTTTTTTTTTTTTTCCATAATTGGATCTGGAAGTCTTCCAGGGGCCAGGGCCAAGTGTCCTTTCTGCTTAGGAGGAGGAGCTGAAGGTCTAAACTCCAGCAGGACGTTTGAGTCAGGTTCTAGGGGCCAGCTGCCCGAGGACTGAGTCGGAAGGGAGGGCCAGCAGGAATCAATCAGTTTGCAGTGAGGTAAGCCAAGCCCTGGGCCTCCCTGGGACAATCGGGGAGAAGCTTGAGGGCCCCTCTGCTGTTTTTATCTCTAGCTCCAGAGTTTAACCCAGTGTTTGGTACACAGTAAACACTGAATAAATGTTTGTTGATTGACTGTCCCATCATCACCTGACTTCTAGAGAGCGAATGAAAAGATGAGGGGGAGAAGCTTGGCTACCCAGAGGAGAGCAGAGAATTTATTTTATTATTAATTTATTATCAACAAAAATTATTATTAATATTTATTTAATTAATTATTATCTGCGATTTCTAGAAACTAATAGAACACTTCACTGGCGATGGGGAAGCTGGGAAAAGTGATTCTGGGGAGATGAGGGAAGCTTTGGGCCCGAGGCTGGGGCAGGAACTATCCTCCTTTCCCCCTCTGTGAGACAGCTGCCATTTGGAGGTTTATTTTTAGAAAGGAGCCCCCATCCCTGGTATCTATTGGAAGTAAGTCTTTATTTTTCACCCTTGTTTTGTGGGACTTGGAAAAACGGGGAGACCAGGGAAGGGGGAGGCAGCTCGAAGCCTTCTGCTCAGTCTTCTTTGTGTCCAAAAACTAGGGGAGAGTAAGGAGGCAGGTGGTTCTGGTCTCCACAGATGTACCCCATAGAATGGTCCGTGATTTAATCGATCCTTTATTGCAATAAATGCTAATGACTCTCTCCTACCTCTATAGTCACTCTTTCTCTGTGCTTTGGTTTCTTTTTCTTTTTCTTTTTTTTTTTTTTAAATAAAAGATAAGGCTTTGGACCTGATTACCAATACTCTAGGAAATATTAAACTGACCTCTGGATGAACCTGTATTTTAGTTCCCGCCTGTATTTTATACATTTTAGAATCTTTTTTTGATCATTACTACTCTGGAGGGAGGAAAGTGAAATGCTCTTATCTTCATTTTATCGGGTCTCCTAGGAGTTAAGTGACCAAAGGTCTGAGGCAACCAGAGTTCCACAGGTTTGCTAGGGCTCAAACTAGAAACTTCTGTCAGGGCTTTGTTCTTTCACCGTATTTTAGGTGAAAAGAGACAGTAAAGTGAGCTCTCAGGGGCCTGGATTCAAATTCTGCTTCTGGAACGTACTGATTTTTTTCCCTCCAGTCATTTCAGTTATGTCCAATCCCATTTTTTTTTTTTTTTTTTTTGGCAAAGATAGTGCCATGGTTTGCCATTTACTTCTCTAGCTTATTTTGCAGATGGGGAGACTGGGGCAAACAGGGTTACACAGTTAGAAAGTATTTGAGGCAGGGGCAGCTAGTTGGGGTAATGAATAGAGCACCAGCCCCGAAGTCAGGAGGATCTGAGTTCAAATCTGACCTCAGATATTTAACACTTTCTAGCTGTGTGACCTTGGGCAAGTCACTTAACTCCAACTGCCTCAGCAATATATATATATATATATATATATATATATATATATATATATTTTTTTAAGTATTTGAAGATGGATTTGAACTCAGGAAGAGGAGCCTTCCTGACTCCAAGTCCATAATTCTAGCCACTGTGCCACATAGCTGCCCCTTGAGGCTTACTATTTATTAGTAATTTTAGTTAGAACTGGATCTTTATCTCTCTGGGCTTAGTTTCCTGATCTGTAAAATGAGTGGGGTTGGACTAGATGGCCTCTGATTGTGAATCTCTGAATCTACGATCGACCTCCTCCTATGACCTCCAGCTGTTGATTGAGATAGCCCTCTATCTCCGAATCATCTATGGGGCACCTCATGCTGAAACCCAGCAAACCACCTGAGAAAAGCCTCTGAGAAGCAGTAAGGGACTGGGAATGAGAGCATTAGGGTCCGTTATCCAATTCTGCCATGTACCCAACCCCACAAACAGGAAGAGCCTCTTTTCTCCGGCCATAAACTAGGGAGAGGGGCTGAACCTGTGATTTCGTTGGAGGAGGTAACTCTACGAGTACTGTCAGGGGTCTTTTTGGAGCACTTATCCCATGCCATATTTCAGAGATAGGACTCAAACTCAGGTCTTTGGGGTTTTTTAAAGAGACTGGATTTTTCACCCATTATACTATATATACACACACACATATGATACTGCTCCATCAGCTTAAAAAAATATGATAGTAGATTGTAGATGGTTATCCTTTATTTTGATCAGGGATTTCCTTCTGTCATTCAGAAATTCTAATGTCGTTGTTAATTCCCAAGTGAATTTTGAGTTTGGTTAACTGAAAAGTCATGGAGGATCATGGGAGCAAATTTCAGAACTAGAAAGGACTTCATTGGTCAACGAGTCCAACTCCTTTGTGGGGGGATACAAAGACATAAATGAACTAATCCTTACTCCCTCACAAGCAATGAGGGAGACTATATATATATATATATATATATATATATATATACACACACACACACATACATACATATATAATACAAAATCAATACAAGCCTGTTTAGGAGGGAGAGAGGGCATTAGCACCGTAGGAGGGGGAAATTAGGAAAGACTTTGTATTGAAGATAGTGCTTGAAATGATCTTGAAACAATTCCAAGAGTCAGAGTAGAAAGGGAGGGCACTCTAGGCAGGGGGAAAGGCCTTTGCAAAGGCGTGGAGGTTAGAAATGGAATGTCTTCTATCAGGGACAGAAACAAGATCAAGCTGGCTATACCACAGACTGTGTGGAGGGGGGGAAAGGTATACATTTATCTACTGCAAGATAGGAAGAGGCCAACTTGTGTGAAAAATAGGTTTTTATATTTAATATTAACTAATAACCTGCTTATTGAATTGATGGTGATTATTTTCACCACCAGCTGGTAGCATGTCAAAGTGATGTTTGATGAGTTGGGGGGAAGAGATGCGCTCTACTGAGGTCAACTCTCTTTTTCTGAGGTTAATTGAGAATAATATGGCCTAACATTTACACAGGGCTTCTTTTCAGAAGTTTGTAAAATGCTTTACAATCATTGCAATGATCCTGGGAGCTAGGTGCCGTTTTCCAGATAAGGAAACTGAGGCAAATAGAGTGAAGTGATTTATCTTTGGTCATACAGCTAGAGAGTGTCTGAGACTGGACCTGAAATCTTGTATTCCTGACTCTAGGTCCAGTACTCTGTCCACTATGCCCCCTAACTTCCTCGTGACTGATAATTTTGTCATTGGGTTATTTCAATCATCTCTGTCTGTTTGTGACTCTACTTGGAGGTTTTTTTTTTTTTTTTAGTAAAGATAGTGGAATAGTTTGCCATTTACTTCTCCGAACTAACAAAAATAGATAACCTACTTTTTATTTAGTACATATTATGTGCCAGGCACTAGGCTAAGAGCTTATATATAGTGCCTGTATGTCAGACACTATGCTGAGTGCCCACTGTGTGTCAGACACTATGATATATATAAATACTTATATATAGTGCCTACTGTGTGATTGTCATTATGCTAAGAGTGCCCACTGTGTGTCAGGCACTATGTTAAGAGCTTATATATAGTGCCTACTGTGTGATTGACATTATGCTAAGAGTGCCCACTGTGTGTCAGGCCCTATATTAAGAGTATCTATATATCTATATCACCTATTGTATGCCAGACATGATGCTAAGAATATATATAAGCCCAGTTTCATACAAGCCCAGCACTGCGTTCCCTCCTCTCTGTCCTGCTGACGTGCTGTTAGGTCCCTTAGAACACAATGAGATGATCAAGAAGATTGACTGGAGAGCAAAAGTTGCCGACGTTCTGACGTGCACCCAACCATTCCCCCGGAAGCCCGATGACGGGGATTCTGGGAGGGTGGAAGGAATGGAACGGAGCTTAGGTACCGTCTGGGCCAACGAGGCCATTTGTAGACAGAGAGTGGGGCTCCGGATGCTTCACTGACTTACCCCCGGTCACCCAGGTGGTTAGCTGAAGATCTGGGATGGGGAGGGGGCTGTTTTCAATCTGAAATATCCAAGGTCATCTCCTCCTGCAAGTAAACAAGGTCAAACTCCAAGGAACTGGAACTGACCGATTTGGACCAGAGGCCAGCCTGCTCAGCGGTTCCTGTTTGGCCCCAGTTCTCCTCCCTGGGGGCCACAGCCTGTCCTTCTGGGAACTTAATGCTTGCCTTGGAGGTCAAATGTCTAGGAGATGCGGGCCTCCACCCAGTGGTCAACTGGGTGTACTGCAATGGAAAGGCTGGGGGCTGGGAATTCCTGGGGCCTGTAACAGGGAGCTTTCCTGATCATCGTGGTATGGGAGGGGCCTTGGAACAGGGGATGCCAGAGGTGGGAGGGGGTCTTAGAACAGGGGATGTGAGGGCTGGGAGGGGGTCTTAGAACAGGGGATGTGAGGGCTGGGAGGGGGTCTTAGAACAGGGGATGCCAGAGGTGGGAGAGGGTCTTAGAACAGGGGATGTCAGGGCTGGGACGGGGTCTTAGAACAGGGGATGTGAGGGCTGGGAGGGGGTCTTAGAACAGGGGATGTGAGGGCTGGGAGGGGGTCTTAGAACAGGGGATGTGAGGGCTGGGAGGGGGTCTTAGAACAGGGGATGTGAGGGCTGGGAAGGGGTCTTAGAACAGGGGACGTTAGGGCTGAGAGGGGGTCTTAGAACAGGGGGTGTCAGGGCTGGGAGGGGGTCTTAGAACAGGGGGTGTTAGGGCTGGGAGGGGGTCTTAGAACAGGGGGTGTCAGGGCTGGGAGGGGCCTTAGAATAGGGAATGTTAGAGATGGGGGAACCTTTAGAAGCACATTAATAAGGAACTTATTACTTAACTGAAACTCAGAAGAGAGAACCTCCCCAAATTTGCTAAGGTTTGTTAGGGGCAGATACTGTTCTCCAGTTGTTTTGGAGATCATGAAGTTCAAGAGGATGGGTGGATGAGAAATGACCCGTTGGCTTTTTGGGACATAGGGGTAACTCCACCTTCGGGATGGTTTCAGGTCAGTTCTAGTTCTGTTTGATCACATTCCTCTGAGCTCAGGGGTTAGGAAGGTGAGGACGGTAATTCTCTCCAAGATGAGAAAGTTGGAAGAAAAGAAGTCAATTCACATCAATTCCATAAATATATTAAGCACCTACTATGTGCCAGATACTATGCTTAGTGCTGAGGACACACAAAAGGGAAAAGACCTTCCCCATCCTCAGAGTCCCGAGTTCTACATCAATTAATGTAATTGATCATAATCAATAAATCAACATTTATTAAGTGCCTACTTTGTCTGTGCTAGGCACTGGGCTCAGCACTGGGGATACCAGAAGGAGCAAAAGCCAGCCTCTGCCTTCAAGAAGATCACAATCTAATGTCAGAAAATCTAGGATCCAATCTTGCCTCTGTTTACTTGCTGAGGGCCCGTGGCTTCCGTTTTCTTGAGATTTTGCTTAGCAAGCTCTGCATCTTTCTGTGACTTTCCCTTTTTTTTCCTCCATCTTTCCAAATCTGGTAGCTGAGACAAGAACCCGGCAGGCTCCCGAAGAGGATTGTTTTCACACAGATTTTGGTTGACACCTTTTGTTGACCCGACAATTACACAAACAACCCCTCCCCAAAGTAAACTCCCTGAAAACAGCCAACCAAAGCCATCTAAAAGAGGATTTCTGAGGGCCGGAGAGCACAAATCCATTTTCTTTTTTATGGTTTTCCCATCATCAGGAGGAAGGATGCTCTTTAATTGAAAAGTATCAGTGCTGTCTACTGTCTTGACCTGAGTTTTGGTACCCTATGGCACAGTAACATTTGTAGTTATCTTTGTAATTATTGTAGACATCTTTATAGTTATTCTGTTTGTCTTTTCCTGTTTCTGATTTCTTCCTCTTCTCTGAATCAGTTCACCTAAATCTTCTCACTCTTCTCAGAATTCTTCATATACCACATTTCTTGCAGTTCCAAACCAGCTTTGTTCACTTTTCCCAGCCTGGAGTCCCCTATGAGAAGCAATTTGGAATAATAGGAAAAAGAAGCAGTGCCGAGAGTCGGCAGAGACATGGATTCAAACTCCATCTTTGATGCGTGCCATCTCTGTCTCAGGCTATAAGTTGCAGATCTGGCACTCATCTCCATCAAGGAAAAAAGTTTCTTTTCAGGGAGCTCTGTGGAGGAGTAGGATCAAGCAACAAAGATTTATTAAGCACTTACTTTGTGCAGTAAAATAATGTGTGGGACTGGGGTCAGGAAGACTCATCTTCCAGAGTTCAAATATGGCCTTAGACATTTACTAGCTGTGTGATCCTGGGCAAGTCACTTAATCCTGGTTGCCTCAGTTTCCTTATCTGTAAAATAAGCTGGAGAAGGAAATGGGAAACTGTGTTAGTGTCTTTGCCAAGAAAACCCCAAATGGGGGTCAGATAGAATTAGATATAATTGAACAACTCAACAATAATGTGCCTGATACTTTCTTCAAAGGACAGCTAAAATCCTATTTTCTCCAGGAAGCCTTCCTCAATCTTTCTTATTCTAGTACCTTTCCGCTGCTGATTATCTCTAATTATCCTGTATGTAGCTTATTTGTAGAGAGTTGTTTGCATGTTGTGTCATTCCTATTAGAATGTGGCCTTGCTTTGTATCCCAAATGCTTGCAACAGTGCCAGGTACATAGTAGCTACTAAAAAAATTATCAATGACTGACTGAGTCCTGGGGAAATAAAGAAAGGTAAAAATGTTCCTATTCCTAGGGAGCTCACATTATAATGAGGGAGATGACCCTATAAGCTATCTTCAACCCTCTTATTCTTTTAAAATGTACTCCAATGACAGGTCCCAGAAACAATGTTATGTCTTAGATTAAAGTGCCTGGGTTCACTTGGCTAAGGAAAATGCCAATGAGGTTTGCAAAAGAATTATATGGGGGCTAGACAAAGATGCTCCTTTAGAAGAGATCATAAGACGCTGTGCCACAGTGGGCACAAATGCTTATTATACCCAAACTATGATGAATATGGGAAGACAGGGTCCCTCTTGGCAAGGGACTTCTAGAGAAATTCGTCGATGTTTTCAGTGTGGAAAAGTTGGACATTTGAGAGCTCATTGTAGATATGGAGATAGAGTGAGAAGACAGGGTGAGAGAAAACCCAAAACCCCATGTCCAAAATGTAACCGAGGCTTTCACTGGGCCTCTCAATGTATATTGACCCAGAGGAATGAGAGGCAGGGCCCAGCTCCAAAGTATCAATCAAAGAACAGGTGGGGCATGATAGCAGCTGAAGTTACACCCAGAGAGACTTTAGAAATTCTGAACTCTGATATCATCAACCAACACAAAAGCAATCAGGATTACAGTTGGGAAGAATACAGGCCTTTTAAGACAACAAGGCAATATCCAGTGCAAATGGCTCCAATGTGATTACCAGATGATGAGGAGAAATCCCAAATTTGGTAAATAGAAGGGAATTAGATTAACTGCTTGGGGAGGAGGATCTGCTTATATTTCCACAGATGGAGAAAGAATCAGATGGCTGACAATGAGACTGTAAAAAGGACTTTTAAAATCTTCAGGAATCATTGGATTTCCTAACACAGGATGAAATTGTTTTAGTTCTTGAAAAACCAGCAAGAACCATTGGATTCCCTGAGATGAAAAATTGTTGATGAGACTTTTGCAGTACTTCAGAGCTTACAGGAATTATTAGATTCCTGGCACATGAACTAATGGACAATGGATTGCTTATGGACTATTTCTAGGACTTATGGACATGTGTAAATTTTCAGGTTGATTCATGTATGTTACATTAATACTAGCCTGTGTTATATTGCTATGTGCTATTGTAAATTATGTGTAATGCCTCCCATATTAATGAATTTATGTATACCATGTATTCAGGGAAGGCGTAATCACCTTTTAGGTGGGGTTCTCACCTCCTTGAGAAATCAGGGAGGTCATGACCACCCTATGTTCTAAAACAAAAGAAAGCGGGAGATGTTGGAATCCTTACAAACTGCTAACTAATTAGAGTTGATCTAATCTTACAAGAAGATGTTTTGGGCAGAACCTGAAACAAGGTACTAAGTAGGACTAATTAATGCAAGGCTTGTGTTTACACCTTTACTCACTGGAGTTCACAAGTATGCCAGCTTCACAAAGTAAACTTTATACCTTTATGAGTTCACACCTCCCTTGAAGCTCTTTGGGCCAGAGAGCACTATGGGAGAAAAGGTCTGTGGGACCTTTAAAATCTCTTTGGGATCCAGGATCCTGGAAAAGAGATATTAGGATATAGGTGTCTAACCATTCATAATAGCCTTATAGATCGTCCCAATGCCAATGTTCTTGCTTTCAATTCAAGATTTTAATTTTTTTAAAAAAATGATGGCTACTCTCCTCACTCAGGGTTGTTAACACATCTTCCGTGTTTTGAGCCCAAAGGAAAGGGCCGGCATTTGGAGTGATTAAACTATTGAGTTCAAATCACGCTTTTCATAACTACCAACTCTTTAACCATAGTCAACTCATTTAACCTCATTAAATCTCAGTTTCTTCCTCTGTAAAATGAAAGGATTAGATGGCTTATAAAGTCCCTTCAATATCTACAAAAGGAGAAAGAAATTATAAAAAGAATAGGGACACTTTCCTCATTATTCTTTTTATAGTTTCTTTCTCCTTTTCTCTATATCTATGAAGAAGGACTCCCCTCCATTCTTTTTTATAATTTCTTTCCCCTTTACTCCATTTAATGAGATTTTTTTATTGAAGTTCTTTATTTTCAAAGCACATGCAAAGATAGTTTTTCAACATTGGCCCTTGCAAAACCTTGTGTTCTATTTTAAAAAAAAATTTTTATCTTATTTAATAATAACTTTATATTGACAGAATCCATGTCAGGGTAATTTTTTACAACATTATCCCTTGCACTCGGAAAACCTTGTGTTCTAATTTTCCTTCCCACTTCCCCAATGGAAAGTAATCCAATATGTGTTAAATATGTTAAAATATATGTTAAATCCAATATAGACATACATATTTATACAATTATCTTATCGGTGTTTCTATTGGGCCTATATCCCAAAGATAGCATAAAGGAAGGAAAAGGACCCACATGTGCAAAGGTGTTTGTGGCAGCCCTTTTTGTAGTGGCTAGAAACTGGAAACAGCCATCAATTGAGGAATGGCTGAATAAGTAATGGGATATGAATGTTATAGAATATTATTGTTCTATAAGAAATGACCAGCAGGATGGTTTCAGAGAGGCCTGGAGAGACTTAACATGAACTGATGCTGAGTGAAATGAGCAGAACCAGGAGATCATTGTACATGGCAACATCAATATTATACAATGATCAATTCTGATGAAAGTGATCTTTCCAAAAGTGAGATAATTGATGCCAGTTCCAATGATCTTGTGATGAAGAGAGTCATCTGAACCCAGAGAGAGGACTGTGGGAACTGAATGTGGATCACCACATAACATTCTCACACTTTTTGTTGTTGTTGCTGGCATTTTGTTTTCTTTCTCATTTACTTTCTTTTTTTGATCTAATTTTTCTTGTGCAGCAAGAGAATTGTATAAATCTGTTTATATGTCTTGGATTTAACATATATATTTTAACATGTTTAACATATGTTGGATTGCTTGCCATCTAGGTGAGAAAGTCGGGGGAAGGAAGAGAAAATATGAAACACAAGACTATGCAAAGGTCAATGTTGTCAAATTATATGTGTATATGTTTTGAAAATAAAAAGCTTTAAAAATAAAAAAATTATCTTCTTGCACAAGAAAAATCAGATCAGAAAGGGAAAAAAATGAGAAAAAAATAAAATTCAAACAAATTACAACAAAAAGAGTGAAAATGCTATGTTATGATCCACTCTTAATTCCCACAATCCTTTTTCTGGATATAGTTGGCTCTCATCATCACAAAACCATTGGAATTGCCTGAATCATCTCATTATTGAAGAGAGCCACGTCCATCAGAATTGATCATCATATAATCCGTTGTTGCCGTGCACAGTAATCTCCTAGTTCTGCTCACTTCACTCAGCATCACTTCATGTAAGTCTCTCTAGGCATCTTTTAAATCATCCTGCTCATCTTTTCTTATAAAACAATAATATTCCATTAACAACCACATACCATAACTTACTCAGCCATTCTCCCACTGATGAGCATCCACTCAGTTTCCAGTTTCTGGCCACTACAAAAAGGGCTTCCATAAACATTCTTGCACATGAGGGGCCCTTTCCTTCCTTTAAGATCTCTTTGGGTTATAAGCCCAGTAGAAACACTGCTGGATCAAAGGGTATACAGTTTGATAGACCTTTGGACTTAGTTCCAAATTTCTCTCTAGAATGGTTGGCTCAATCACAACTCCACCAACAATGTATCAGTGTCCCAGTTCTCCCACATCCTATCCAACATTCATTACTATCTTTTCCTGTCATCTTAGCCAATCTGAAAAGTGTGTAGTGGTACCTTTGGGAAGTGTTTTAGTCGTGTTGGACACTGTGCTAAGTTTTACAATTATTATTATCCCATTTGATCCTCACAACAACTCTGGGAGGTAAGTGTATTATTATCCCCATTTTACAGAGCAGCAAATTGAGGCAAATCGAAGTTAGATGACTCCCACAGGCTCCCACAGCTAGTGTTTGAGACAGACGGAACTTACATCTCCCCAAGACTCCAGTCTTGTTGCTCTGTGCTCTATGGTGCCACCTAGTGGCCTCTAAAACACTTGTACAGTTATCCCTTCTATATTTCTACTTTTCCCATGGGGTTTCCATATTTTTATGTCAGCATAAGAAATTAAATGGGAATTTGGGGGGAGTTTCATGGAAATCACAGATTCACTTAATGCCCAGAAGATGGCACAGAGCCTACAACCAAATACTCAACCCAAATTTTACAGGAAGGTGCTGTAAACACTCCAGAAAAGAAAATGAAAAAATTCAGGCTTCTCTGATATGAAAGGAGGATCAAAAAATTGTATGTGAATTGAATTTCCCAGACCGCAGGGCAATGTGCCTCCGACCCCCGAGATATGAAAGGGATAACTAATTGCATAAACTGTTCTTGTTTTACTCACTTTCCATTGAATCAGTTTGTATCCGTCTTCCTAATTTCCTCTGAAACTATTTCATCATTTGTTACGAATTAATAAGTAACAGTAATAGTAGTAGTAGCAGCTAGCGTGTATATAGTACATTAAGGGGAGAATACAGATACTTTCTTATTTTATCTTCACAATAATCTTGGGAGGTAGGTGCTATTATTAGCCTGATTTTACTCGAAGACATAATTTCCTCATTTTAGATGAGGAAACTGAGATCCAGGGGAGTTAAATAACTTTCCCAGGTTCATACAGTTAGTGTCCAAGCCTTGGATTTGAACTTCCTGGTTACAAAGTATCTGCGGTGACATCTTTCCCAGTAAATAGATACTTCTTTGGTCTCTAGTTTGGGAACTGCTATGAAAAGAGTTGCTATAAATGTTTTTGTACATAGGGGTATTTTTTCTTTCTTTCTTTGATCTCTTTAGGGATATGAACGTAGAAATGGTATAGTTGGGTCACAGTTTAGTGACTTTTTTAAATCACTTTTTTTAGTGACTTTTCCAAATTATTTCCCAGATCATCTGGATCATTTCACAGATCTACCCACGATGTATTCATGTATATTAATGTATCTGTTTTCCCTTAGCCCTCCATTATCTGTCATTTGTCATTTTTTTGGTCACATCTGTCAGTGTATAAGCTTAGAGTTACTTTAATCAGCATTTCTCTAATTATTAGTGACTTGGAGCATTTTTTCATAGGACTATTGATAACTTCATTTTTTGTCTTTTGAAAACAACCTATTGATAGATACCCTAGGTCTTCTTATCAATTGAGGAATGCCTTTTGTTTTAAGTATGAGCTGATGCTTATACATCTTGGACATGAAATGTTCATCAGAGAAACTTACTGCCAAGCTTTCCCCCAGTTATCTGTTCTCCTTCTAATTTTAACTGCATTAGATTTGCTTGTGCAAAATCTTTTCAATTTCACATAATCAAAACCATCCATTTAATTTGCTAGGAACCTCTCTGTTGCCCATTTGGTCGTGAATTATTCCCCTATCCAAAGATCTAAAAAGTTAATTTTGTCCTTGCTCTTCCAATGTGCTGATGACGACATTTTAAACCATCTAAGTCATGTATCCACTATGAGATGTTGGTTTAAAGCCAGTTTCTATCAGACTGCTTCTTTCCAGTTTTCCCAGCAGTTTTTGTCCGATTGTGAGTCTCTACCCCAGTAACTGGGATCTTTGGGTTACTGAAAATTACGTTGCTGTATCTGCTTGCTTCTGCATGGTGTGACCCTGATCTGTTCCAGGGATCACTATTTTTAATCAGTTCTGAATTGTGAAACGATGATTTCTTTGTGGTGTGGTTTGAGAGATAGAACATCTAGGACCCCTTATTTGTGGGAGCTGGTTCCTTCTCTTCCTTGGTCTGGGTTCTTGGCTCCTGGTGTTGATGGGGGATGGGAGACCTTGCTTCTGGGCCATTCAGATCTCTGAGCAGAAGAGGCCACATAGGGGCTGAGGCTGTGCTTGAGTCACAGGGGAGGGAGCAAGGCTGTGGGAGAGGGAGCTGAGACCTGGAGTCTGTGGGAAGCAAATAATAAGAGTTGGTCTACGGCTCCCCCTGAAGTGGGAAGGCAGCCCAGGGAGGCGGATCAGGAGACTTGGGACTGAAGAGGTCCAGGAGGAAGTCTCTTAGGGACCCCAGGACCCTGGATTTTTCCTGACCCCTGCAGTGATTGCTGTGCAGAGCGGTCAGTCCTTTATCCCCCCAAATTCTTTCTTAATTTGTCCTTCTTCCCTCTCTCGCATCCCGTCCCTGTTGTTGTCTTCTTTTGAACTCTCTTTTTCCCCTCCCCCTTTGTCTTTTTTTTCTTTATCTCTCTGCGTCTCTCTTTTTCTGTCTCTGTCTGGCTGTATCTGTCTCTTTCTCTATCCCTGTGTCTATCTGTATCTGTCTCCCTCCCTCTCTCCTTATTTCTCTTTCTATCTCTCTGTCTCTGTCTCTTTCCCCCTCCCTCCCTCTCTTCTCTTTCTTTCTGTCTGTTTTTCTTTAACTATTTCTCTCTGTGTGTCTGTCTGTCTCTCCTTTGCTCTTTTTCTGTATCTCTCTGTCTTTTTACCTTTATTTCTCTTTGTCTCTCTCCCTCTCTCCTCCTTTCTCTTTCTATCTCTCTGATTTTTTTCATCTCTTTCTCTTTTTCTGTCTCTCTTTACCTCTATTTCTCTCTGTGTCTCTGTCTCTCTTTGTCTCTTTTTCTCTTTTTCTGTATCTCTCTGTCTTTTTACCATTATTTCTTTTTGTCTCTGTCTCTTTTGTATCTTCACCTGTCTCTCTTCTTGCTATCTATCTCTCTGATCTCTTGCTTCTAATATCAAATGATCTTTTTCATTTCCTCTTGTCCTCTACTCTTACATCAGAAGCCCTGGCACAGGGACTAGACCCGTGATTTCATGGGTGTAGGGAACTCTTAGATGAGGGACTTTCTCTGCCAATGTAGGCTGGCACTTTCTCTGAATCTTACAGTCTTATACTCTTGGAGAGTTTCCTAGAGCAGTGAAAGGTTAAATGATTTGCCCAGAATCACATGGCCAGTATGCTGAAAGGCTGAACTGGAAACCAAGTCTTCCCGGCTTAATTAGAGGCCAGTTCTTGGAAGGAACTTTGAGAATCATCCACTCCAATGCCCTCAGTTTTTAAAGGAGGAAATTAAGCTCTAGAGAAGGAAAGTGGCTCGCTCAGGGACACACAGGTAATGATCAACAAATCTAAGACCCAAACTGTCTCTGGTGTGGTTTTGCTCCAGTCTTGATTCCATTATCCTGTTCCCTGGTTTCTATTCCTTTATCTCTTTTTTTTTCTGCATTCTTCTATGCTCTTTCTCTTGAATTTTCTATTTTGCTCCTCCTGCTTTTTATATAAAATCAGAGGATCCGAGAGCTGGAATAGAACTTGGTAGTCTTTCATCCATATTTTACAGGGGAGGAAACTGAGATCAGAGAGAGGGGGTGCTCTGGCCAAGGTCACCAGGCAATAAGTGGCTGCATTGTGATTAGAAAGATCCTGAAATGGGCTGAGTCAGGGACATTCTTTTTGTTGTTTGTTGGTCCCTGCCTGGTGTTTGGGGGTTTCACTCTTGGTTAACATTTTTTTTATTGGTCAGGTTTTATAGGTAAGGCTCCATGATGGATGGTCCTCAGAAAAAAGGTCTGGAGGACCAGAAGAAGCACCTCCACATTGTCACTCCTGTCCTGGAAAGCTGGACACTTTCCCTGGCTGCAGGTACCACTGTCTTTCTAAAGCTCGAGAATGTCCAGCCTACTGGCTCCTTCAAGATCAGGGGCATAGGACACTTCTGCCAGGAGGTGAGAGTGGGTGTGCTGGAGGGTGGGGCTTTGGTCTGGAGGGCACATTTAAGTTGTCTAGGCAGGAAGAGAGAAGTAAAGATTGTGGGTGAGAGGAGAAAAAGCGCTTGACATCAAGGGATGAGGGAAGGATGCCTGCTTGCGTGGATAATTGGGAGTGGGTGTTCAGAGCTTCTCTTGGCCCAGTTAGACTCTCATCCCAAAGGTGAACTGACTTGGGGCAGAAGGGCTGTGATGTCCTTTAGGATCTGGTTCCCAAGCAGGCTGGGAAGCCAGGATTACGAAGCTGGGTGAAGCTATGGAATGTCTAGGGATGTAGATCAGAGTCACTTCTCCCCCAGGAAAGAGTAGAGAGGTCAGATGCCTTCTAAGTTCTTCCAGTTCTCTTCTCTACCCCTGCTAATGCCACACTAGACAATGAGAGGACTTTGGTGTAAATCCCAGCCCAGTCCCATAATCCTTGTGTGATTCTGGCCAAGTCATTTCACCTTTATTGGTCTCAGTTTTTTTTTTTTTTTAATATATAAAATGGCAGAGGTGAGCTCTAGATTGATGACTCTATAAGTACTACCTACACGACACTGAATAAGTCACTTTATCTCTTTAGGTCTCAGTTTTCCATTTCTCCAACTGTCAAATAAAGGGGAGAGACTCAATGGTCTCTAAGGTGCTTTGTAGCTTGAAGCCTATGATACTACGATCCCTTTCTTCCCTTGTATTCCCTGGGAGACTAGGGACCACTTATGGGAAGCCACTTTAGTCTATGTCCTTGAGGCTTAAAATGATGCTCTCCATGTATATTTGAGGTAGGGAGGAAGATGGTAAAAGAATGAGTGTTCCCATGTGTATAAAATTATACTCCTCTGATTTGCAAGAAAGAGGCCTATGGTTCTATAGTAGACTTGGGTGAGTGTTAGTTTTGCCTGATTTTTCATTTTCATTTTCATGAAAATGATTTCATTTTTTTCTTTTTCTTTTCTTTCTTTCTTTCTTCTTTCTTTCTTTCTTTTCTTTCTTTCTTTCTTTCTTTCTTCTTTCTTTCTTTCTTTCTTTCTTTCTTTCTTTCTTTCTTTCTTTTTTTTTTTTTTGTATAAGGGATGGCTCCTTGAGTAAAGGAATGGAAAGGGATATATATATATATATTTAAATAAAGGTAATATAAAAACAAAAGATAGAATTTTTAAAAATCTCAGCATGTATATTTGAATTCTTCATGGGTCCATATCTGTGTATGGCTGAAAAGATCAGTATCTCATACAAAAATTCTACAGGGTTCCACATCATTGTACATATTCTCTGACAAATAAGACATGTCTGGTTCTTCCTCTCTTCTTTCCACAGGTGGCTAAGAAACATTGCAAACACTTTGTGTGTTCCTCAGGTAAGCCCATCCTTCCTATCTGAGTCTTCTTGGGCTTCCTGAGAATGAAGGGGCGAGTAAGAAGTGGGGACTCCTACAGTGTCTACAGAACTGGAGTCTGGGGGAAGGAAGGGATACTTTATAGATTCCTCCTTATTCCTTCAAAGGCTTAGGGTAATAGAACTGGGGAATGAGGGGTTTGTGGGCATTTGGACAACTGGCTGGCTTTGAGGAGAAGAGATTGAGGAAAGGGATTGGAGGTAAGCCATTTTGAGGAGAGACTACAGGAGATTGATGGAAAGAGATATTGAGTTACAAGGATAATTTGGAAAGAGAAATTAAGTTAGAGGAAGATAACAAGATGAACTTGGGTAAGAGAGTGGGGAGTAGTTGTGATATTTATTTATTATAAATGATTCAGAGCAATACATATTGTTTGTAATTTATGATTCTTTTGACAATTTTTAATTCTTATCTTTTGATCACTAACACCAAAGAATAGCTCTTGGTTTTGTTTCATTTGTGTTAATTCCCTACATATCTTGCTAGACAGATCCTTATCAGAGATTTTTGTTGCAAAGATTTCCCCCAATTAACAGCTTTTCTTTTTATTCTAGCTACATTGATTTTGTTCATGTTAAAACTTTTCAATTTCATAGTCTATTTTAAAAGCTCTATTTTAGCTTTTGTTATCACTTCTCTCCCTTATGTAGTTAAAAATTCTTGGAGGAAGGTCTCAAGAAAGATTTTAGGAAAAAATCTGGAGAGATTAAGAGTAGAATCCCGGAATGGGAAAGGATCTCCGAGATCATCTCATGCAATCCATCCTTAGCTAAGAATCCCTTCTGACTACATGCTTATCAAGGAGCATTCCTACCTATCTTGAAGACCTCCGGCTAGGAGCACATCACTACCTCCCAAAGCAACCCATCCCACTTTTGAATAACTTTTATTCTTAGGAAGTTTTTCCGAGAGAACCATAATATATTATACAAAACCATCATATATTATACCAAAAAATATGGTGGAGAACACCACATTTTCCTTAAATTGAAATGAAATGTATCTTGCTATAACTTTCTCTCTTTTATTCTACCTACTTCTAGGGTTGAGTAGAATGAATCTAATCTCTTAGAATGTGAGGATTGGGATTTTTGGGCTTTGTTTATATCCTTAGTGCTTAGAATAGTGCCTGGTATACAGTAAGCACTTAATAAATGTTTGCTGACTTTTGATTGACGCTTGACATATCTTTAGATTTTGAAGATAGATATCATCCCACCCCACCTCACAGATCTATTCTTCTTCAGAATAAATATTATCAGTTCTTCAATTCACTCTTAAATGGTATGGTTTCATCATCATCATCATTATCATTTTGGGCTTTCTTTTGTGGATGATCTCCAGTTTGTTAATAGTCTTAGTCAATAGTGTTCAAAACTGAACACAAAACCTGCAGATATGATCTGGGCAGAGTATAAAAGGATTATCATATTAATTCTGTTTTGGACATTTGGACTCTTTTGTTGTAGTTTAAAAAAGGCTCAGGGGCAGTAAATAGTGCAGCAGCCCTGAAGTCAGGAGTCAAATCTGACCTCAGACGCTTAACACTTCCTAGCTGTGTGACCCTGGGCAAGTCACTTAACCCCAATTGCCTCAGCCAAAAAAAAAAAAAAAAGAAAGAAAGAAAAGAAAAGCTCAGGGGAACATTTAGAAAAAGGGTTCATGTTCCTCTTGAAACCCTGATACCTGAGACTTCCTCCTCCACCTCACTTCAACCATACACAAAAGTAGACATATTCTTGGTCTTGCCATAACCCACAAATGCATCACTTCCATATTCATGAATTCTGAATTTCCTAATCTGATCGTAATTTATTAGTTTCCCCCCTCCCCCTTCTTTTGGCTGTTCTTTGACCATAATAGGACTCCCAATCCCTTAAGCCTTCGTT
This sequence comes from Antechinus flavipes, assembly GCF_016432865.1. Taxonomy (NCBI): domain Eukaryota; kingdom Metazoa; phylum Chordata; class Mammalia; order Dasyuromorphia; family Dasyuridae; genus Antechinus; species Antechinus flavipes. The sequence continues at coordinate 698,561,072 of NC_067398.1, forward strand.
CTCTTCCAGGCTAACGTTACCACACTAGCTACTCTTCTCCATCCCACGTTATAACCTCCTCGGTGATCTAATTCAATCCAACCATAAACTCTCTTCTTGAGTCACTTGCTACCTTATCATATCACTGATTGTGCCCTACCAAGGCTCAGCCTTGCATCACTCCTGACATACGCTGTCTTTTCACTCACACATGTGGTGCTGAACGGAAGTGGAGAAGATTATGCAACTGTACTGTGTGTCCTATCAGTTTATATCAAATTTTCTTTAAAATTAAATATTAAATCAACTTGACCCTTACTGTCATTAGACAATCTTTTTATTCCTTTCTAATTAATTCATTATCCCACTCATCATATTAGCTGTTCTCAAATTGATCAGGGCTTCCCCTCCTCCTATCTTGCCTGAGAATCATGGATCATATTTTACTGAAAAAAAAATGAGGCCATTACAACTAAAAACCTACTTTCTATGAGAAACCTTTCACTATCTGTTAATTTTCACACCTTTCGCTGATTCTCTCTATTCAATCATACACATATAACTTCTTTGTATAAAACTGTTTGCATGTTGCATTTCTCCCATTAGATTGTATGCTCTTTGTGGGAAGGGATGTATTTTGCCTTTCTCTGTATCTCTAGTGTTTATAGTGTCTGATACATAGTAGGGGCTTAATAGATATTTATCAATTGTGACTGACAGGAGGAAGCTGGAAGAGAATTGGGAGGAAGAAAATGTGATACAGTAGGAGCTAGGTACTGTTTACATGTTGCATTTCTCCCATTAGATGGTATGCTCTTTGAAAGAAGTGACATAGTAGGTGCTTAATAAATGTTTGTAGGCTGACTTGACTGATAGACGGAAGATAATTGGGAGGAAGAAAATGTGGTATGGTAGGAGCTGGGTTCAAATCCTGATTCTTCTACTAAACTACCTATATGACCTTGCACAAATCCCAGGTTCTCCCAGTTTCAGATTCTTCGTTTGTAAAATGAAGGAGTTGGACTAAATGATCTCTAAGGTCCATTGTAGCTTGAAATACTGTGATCTTTGATCCCAGAGTGTCTGGTTGATATGGGGGATAAAACTCTGAATACATATGGACCTTTGGGAGACATCTTAACTCCCCTTTTTTGAAAAAGACTGTCCTTTACCAAAACAGCAGCTTCCTTCTGGGCCCTCTTCTTCTCCCATATGTTCCTAAGTGCATGCAAATGTCAGACTAACTATGTATGATCCTTTAATCCTTTCCTTGCTTCCACAGGAGGAAATGCAGGTGTGGCTGCTGCTTATGCCGCCAGAAAGCTGGGCATCCCCGCCACCATTGTGTTGCCCAAGGGTGCCCAACCAACTCTTCTTCGGAGGCTGGAGAGGGAGGGAGCTGAGGTGCAGATGGTGGGAAAGGTAATGCAGAGCATAGCCCCCTGGGAGGGTGGAAGGGGCAAATGGACTCTCTCTCCCTGTTATCTCCTCAACCTCTTTAGTCTTAGAAATATAATAATGATATTTTATTGGGCTTTGGTGTGTAAACAACTTCCGGTAAGGTAACTCCCCGTACTACAGCAGAGTATACCAGTCTTGTAACCACCAGTCTTAGAGAGTTACCAGAGGCGCCAGAGTCTGTATGTCAAAGATGGGAACTGAAGCCAGGCCATTCTGACCTTCAGTACCATTTTGTATTCTTGACTCTCTTAGAATTACATTTATTAATATAACCATAACAAATATTATAATGAATACTGTAATAATGGCCAACATTTCTATACCTGAAGGAATACAAAGTGCTTTTCTTCTAATTTCCCTATTATTTAAGTTCTATAACAACTGGAGCAGGTGAATATTACAAATGTTACTATACTATACTATACTATTACTATATGTAGAATAGATGATCTTCCCATGCCTTATCCATGGTTAATCCTCTCCCTGCTTTGCCCAGTCTTTGGTCCTGAGGCTACAAGGTCATCTTGTCTATCTTTCTGCCTCTAGGTGAGAGAGAACTTCAATTATTCCAATGTAAATTAGGAATAAGAATTCTTTATTCTTTCCGTGTTACCTTCATCCAATGGAATTATTTAATTAATCCAATAATTGATTAATTATCAATAAAAGTTAATTATTCAATAGGATAAAGGCAGTATGGATAGAGAGTTTGGTAGGACTCCTTCATTCCCTATTTTTTTCAAATAGTTTATAAAGCATTGGGGCTAATTGTTCTTTGAATGTTTGGTAGAATTCACATGTAAATCCATCTGGTCCTGGGGATTTTTTTTTAGGGAGTTGATTAATAGCTTGTTCTATTTCTTTTTCTGAAATGGGACTACACTGGATAGAGAGCTGCACTCAAATCTTTGTGCATTTATATTCTTTGTGTATTCTATTCTTCCACTGACCTTTTCTTATCTCTTTTTTTTTGGCCAGGGCCACTTTCCAGGGTCAGATCGCACAAAATGTTCATGACTACTAGTATCACACTTATTTCTAAATAACACACGGGTAAAGTAGTGACTGTTGAAGTTAGGCGGCGTCCTGGATTTAGAACCAAGATCTGATCTTGAATCCTGCCTCAGACACTTCATAGTTGTGTTCACTTTCCTGGTTCTTCATCTATGAAACGGAGGGGTTCTTTGAAATGGCTTAAATCTCCAAATCTAGGATCCTTAAATAATGGAACCTTTTAAAACCCCATTTAACTCACTGAGGTTAGAAATTACAGACAGTAATTAATCTCAGTGGTGGATGGAGTTTTCATATAGGAGTCCCTTCACCAAGGAAATTACAGATCTGGGTCTTCCCTCAAATATTTTAATTTACAGGGAAAAATAACAGTTTTTTTGGCATTAGTTGTAAATTAATGTCATTTAAAAACAGAAGGGTTTTAAAAGTAATTGATCAAAGGAGCCCCCAAGTGTTTTAAAAAATGCATGAAGGGGATAAATAAGATAGGAGTTCTCTGAACTAATGTTCTCTGGTTTCCACAGTTTAAACTCTTCTTGTTGTCTAACGCTTTAAAATTAGAATTCTTTAACCCCAGTTCTTATTTCCCTAATATTTTTTTTCTGTTGATCATCTCCAATTTATCCTGTCTGTATTTTGTTTGCACATAGCTGTTAAGATTAGATAGAGCTCCTAGAAGGCAAGGATTATTTTTGTCTTTCTTAGTATACTCCTGAAATGATCAAATTCAAGGTATTAAGTAAATTCTTATTAACTTGACTTGGCGGTAAACTCCCTGAGGCTAGGAACAAACACTGGGATGCTTTGTTAAAGATGTCACATACTTTATCCAGTTTGAGTCTCACAACTACCCTTTGAGAAAAGTCAGCCAGGGACTGGGAAAAAGCCAGAAGTTCTGTGGTTTCCTCAAGCATTAGGGTGTTGTTGAGTGAATAGATAATTGTTAGAGAATTTTATGGGTCTTCACATTTAGTATCAGAGGAAACATCTTCCTGAATTTGAGTGCATCTCTCTATCCAGTGTGTGATACTGCCTTTATCTTATTGAATAATTAACTTTTACTGATAATTAATCAATTATTGGATTAATTAAATAATTCCATTGGATGAAGGTAACACGTAAAGAATAAAGAATTCTTATTCTCAATTTACAGATAAGGAAATTGAGGCTCAGAAAACCTAAGTAGGTAAGAAAGTTTAAGCTCAGGATCACATAACTTGTGTTCGTCAGAAGGAGGTTCAGAACATCCTTCTCCTGTTTTCACGTCCAGTACTGTCCTCACTATACCATGATGCTTTCTATTTTGTCTACAAAGCCTTGAACAGGGCTAGGTGCTGAGTAAATGCTGAGTAAATATTTGTTGAACAAACAAGCAAAACATTTGTCGTTTCAGGAAGGATTGTTCTAGCCAATTTTTTTGAAAAAAGTTACTGACGTTTTCTTTTTGTCACAGGAAAGTTCCTTTTTATTTGATGTTCAATTTTTGAGTCGTGTCTGTTTCTTTATGACCTCACTTGGGGTTTACTTGGCAAAGATACTGGAGTGGTTTGCCATTTTCTTCTCCAGCTCATTTTTACAGATGAATAAACTGAGGCAAACAGGGTTAAATAACTTGCTCAGGGGCACACAGCTAGGAAGTGTCTGAGTCCAAATTTGAATTCAGGTCTTCTTAACTTCAAGCCCAGTCCTATATTAGTTTTTTATATTATTTTCACTTTCCAGAGTCTCTTCCCACTGTCTCTTAGAGGACCACCTCCTCTCTCCCCGTCATGTATATATGTATTTTATTTTATCTTTTTACATATAGATTAACTTTTAAAATGCACATTTCTTTTTTGTTTGTTTGTTTTACTCTTTCTTTTTTTAAAAATTATATTATAGCTTTTTATTGACAAAATATATGCATGGGTAATTTTTCAACATTGACCCTTGCAAAAACTTCTGTTCCAACTTTTCCTTTCCTTTCCTTCCTCCACCCCCTCCCCTAGATGGCAGGTAAAATACACATTTCTTTATGAATCAAGTTGGGAGAGAAAAATCAGAACAAAAGGGAAAAACCATAAGAGAGAAAAAAAACACAGAAAAAAAGTGAATTTAGCATGTGTTGATCTACATTCAATCTCTAGTTCTCTTTTTAGAGGCAAATAGCGTCACTTTTTTGACTTGCCCAGGGTCACACAGCTAGGAAGTATTAAGTTTCTGAAGCTGGATTTAAACCCAAGTCTTCTTAACTTCAGGGACAGTGTTTTATCCACTGTGCCATCTAACTGCTCTCTCTTTCTCTCTCTCTCTCTCTCTCTCTCTCTCTCTCTCTCTCTCTCTCTCTCTCTCTCTCTCTCTCTCTCTCTCTCTCTCTCTCTCTCTCTCTCTCTCTTTCTCTCTCTCTCTCTCTCTCTCTCTCTCTCTCTCTCTCTCTCTCTCTCTGTAGAAAAGAGAAAAATAAATACCTGTTTGGAAAAACTAACACATCAACCAAATCCAAAAACTATAGGTAACACTCTGCACCCCTAGATCTTTTCCTCTGCAAAAAAGGAAGAGAAATAAACTCTTGTAGATTAACTTCTTTGAACCTAAGATTTGTCATTATAACTTCACTCAGTTTTGTTGCTGTTTTTCTTCATTGTTATTTTTTTCCATCTGTATTGTCTGTCATTATCATGGATCTCGTCTACCTGAATTTGCTCACTTCCTTTTGATCATTTCATAAAATTCTTCCCATGCTTCTCTATATTCTTCCTGTTCATTACAGCACAGTAACTAACATTCTATTCCATTCATATACTGTAGGATGATTTAGAAATGGGGGGAAAAAGCTGCTACATTTCTTGCTTTTTTTTTTAATTAAAGCTTTTTATTTTTCAAAATATATGCATGGATAATTCTCCAACATTAGCCCTTGCAAAACCTTCTGTTCCAATTTCCCCCTTCCTCCATGCCTTCCTCTAGATGGCAAGTAGTCCAATATATGTTAAGCATGGTAGAAATATATGTTAAATCCAATATATGTATATATTTATACAGTTATTGTGCTGCACAAGAAAAAAAAGAGAAGCAAAATAAAATGCAAGCAACAAAAAGAGTAAAAATGCTATGTTGTGAACCACACTCAGTTCCCACAGTCCTCTCTCTGAGTTGCTACATTTATTTCTATTTATTTTGGGCCCTAAGTCAGTCTAGTCCGTATTAGGGGAATAGGAGTGAGAAGAAGCATTTTTGGGACATAATCTGAATATCGGTATCCATGTAAGATAGGATTTCCAAGTGGCTTTAACCACTAGCTCACAGCCTCATCCCCAGTGTCTCAGTTAAGATCTTTAGAGTCTGAATCCCTGACCCAGACACTACCTTCCCCTTCCCTCCTATATCTCATTAACCCTGATTATATGATTAAGTTATAAGACCCCATTCCCTGATTATTTCATATATTTTCCTCCCTCTGGCTGTCTTAGATTCTTAATAAGCATCTTTTAAAATTCATTGATTCTTTCTATCCATTTTCTTGTAGGTGTGGGATGATGCCAATTTGAAGGCCCAGGAGTTGGTCAAAATGGATGGTTGGGTCGAAGTTCACCCCTTTGACCATCCACTGATCTGGTAACTATGGACCCTTTCCCCCTCCCAGCTCTGTTCCTTAAACCTCCAACATTTGGGTCCTGGGAAGTGTCTCATTACTATTCAGATTATCCACAGGGATTCTGACACTTTTCTCCCTTCTTTTTCTCTTTGCCAACATTAAATTGTCCCAAGAAGGGGGATTTGGGCTGGCCACAGAGCCAGTAACTTGAGTGTTGGAGCACCAGGTTATGTTTTTATGATTCTACTCCCAACTGACAACAAACTTGTGTGTAATCATGAATATGACTCTTGTACCTGGGTCTCAGTTTTCCTTTTATAAAGGAGGAAGGATCACAAAAGTCCTCCTCGGCTCTGATATTCCATATTCTGCCCTGGCATTTTAGAGCTCTGTGTTTCTCCTCTTCTTCCTCCTCCTCCTCCTCACTAATATTTTATATGACTTTAAGATTTGCAAAGTACTTTACAAACATTATCTTACCTGATCCTAATAACAGCCCTCTAAGATAGGAGCTTTTCTTATCCCCTTTAGACTGTAAGTTCCTTGAGGGCAGGGAATGTCTTTCCATTTTTTAATATATATATATATATCCTCAGTGCCTCATGTTTTACACAATACCTAGTAGCATGTAATAGGTGCTTAATAACACATGCTTAATCATGTATAGAAGAGATGGTTCATAAATCTTTATTGATAATCATATATCATAAATCACATAAATCATAAACCACAGTAGGTGCTTAATAATATGTGCTTAATCAATAATAGATGGTTCATAAATTTTTAGAGATTCACAGTAAATGCTTAATATTATGTGCTTAATCAAGCACATAATAGGTACTTCATAATCCTTATTGACTCACAGTAGGTGCTTAATATGTGCTTAATCAAGCCCATAATAGTTCTTCCTAAATTTTCATTGACTCATAATAGGTGTTTAATAATATGTAATTAATCAAGCACATAATAGGTGCTTCATAAATCCTTAATGACTCACAGTAGGTGCTTAATAATATGTGCTTAATCAAGTCTATAATAGGTGTTTTATAAATCCTTATTGGCTCACAGTAGGTGCTTAATAATATGTGCTTAATCAAACACATAATAGGTGCTTCATAAATCCTTAATGACTCACAGTAGGTGTTTAATAATATGTAATTAATCAAGTACATAATAGGTACTTCATAAATTCTTAATTACTCACAGTAGGTGCTTAATAATATGTGCTTAATCAAACACATAATCATAATAGGTGTTTCATAAATCCTTACTGACTTAGAATAGGTGCTTAATAATATGTGCTTAATCAAGCACATAATAAGTGTTTCATAAATCCTTATTGGCTCACAGTAGGTGCTTAATAATATTGCTTAATCAAGCACATAGAAGATACTTCATAAAATTTTGACTAATTGATTTTTACAAATATGGAAACAGAGGCAGACAGAGTGATTTTCCTAGAGTCACAAAGGTAGTAAATATCTGAGGCAGGATTTTGACTCCATCAGATATGTCCTTGGTGGGTGGTGATGGTGATGGTGATGGGGGCCTTTTTCTTCTTGCTCTTGTCTTTAGGAAAGGCCACGGCAGCATGATTCATGAACTGAAGGAAACTCTGGGGACCCAGCCTGGTGCCATTATCCTCTCTGTAGGGGGTGGGGGCCTGCTGGCTGGTGTCGTGGCGGGATTGAAGGAGGTGGGCTGGCAGGATGTGCCCATCATCGCCATGGAGACCCGGGGGGCTGACTGCTTTAACCAAGCCATCCGGGCTGGGAGACTTGTCACCTTACCTGACATTACTAGGTGGGCATTTCCTGGCTTTCAAGGGGCTTCGTTGATCCCAAAGCATCTCCCAGCTAATGGTCCAGAGTTTTATGCTCCAGAGATTCTCCTTCTCCACCTGAGGATCACAGTCACTGAAGGTTATGGGTATCTAGAGCAGGGGAAAGAAATTGTGAGTTCTTGGTGAGATGTTATTGGAGGGTTGGTTTGAGTCTGGAGAGATCTACAATAATGGGAATGGATGTATGGAAAGGAGGCAATGGGGATAAAGGGAGCCACCTATATTGGAATAAACCCTGGACTTGACTCAGGAGATCTGGGTTTGAACCCTATTGTCCCTACTGGACAGGACTATTGGACCATTTTGGGTTTACTCATCCATAAATGGAGATACCCTGAGACCTTCCAGTTCTAGATCTTTAATTTCAAGTTCATATGGAAAAGAACAATAAGGTAACTAGCTTAGATGATGTCTAAGGGCTTCTGGGATCTTGGCTTGGGTAGTGATGACTAAGGACCCCCGAGACTCTGGATTAGGTGGTGATGACTAGGGGCCTCTGGAACTTCGGAGACTATCCATTCCAACCATCTCATTTCACGGTTAGACCAAGAACATTAAAGTGACTTGCCTAAGATCACACAGCTAGTAAGAGGCAGAGCTGGGCTTTGAACCCCTATGTCCTGGTCTCCAATCACAACCCTCTTTCCACTGTTGTATGCTTTTTTATGATCTGCGATCTGTATCTTTCTCACACGTGGAAAGATGATTTCTCCAGTCTTCCGTTAGAATCCTTTTTTTTTCTCCCCCCAGCCTGGCCAAATGTCTGGGTGCCAAGACGGTGGCTGAACGGGCCCTGGAGTGTACCCGAGAATGCCAGATCATCTCGGAGGTGGTTGACGATAAGGAAGCCATAGAAGCCATCGAACGCTTCCTTGGTGAGTGCAATGGGAAGGTTTACCTGGCCTGTAGGCAGATGAGGTGGCCATTCAAGTCCGTCACCTGAAGGTCTTTGAGAGCAGCCCTTTACTCTCAAAATATTTCCCTGCAATCTCCCCCAGACCTGATATTCCACTCTTGTTCCTTGGTCCCTTAGGTTTGGTTTTGCCTTCTCCATATTTGTCCTTCAGACCCCAGCCTTTCCAGGAACTAATAAAAGCGAGCATTAATAGTGTTATCCAATTATAACAATTTGATTCTCATAACCTATCTACTACAGAAGGCAGATGCTATTATCAAAATCATTTTCCAAGTGAGGAAACAGACCAACAGGTTAAGCAACTTGCTCAGAGTCTCACAGCTGAGAAGAGTAGGATTTGAATTCAGCTTTGATGATGTGTCTTGCGCATCATCTAACAATCAATATGGACTGCAGCATAAGAGACTATTGAGGAAGCAATGGACCACATGGTACTTTGGGCGGAGTCCTCTCTGGATCTCTCTGTCTCACTTCTTTTCCTGCATCCCTCTTGTCCTTCCTGTGGCCACAGATGATGAAAGGATGCTGGTGGAACCAGCCTGTGGGGCTGCGCTAGCCGCCATCTATTCCGGCTGCCTGCGTCGGTTCCAGGCCGAGGGCCGCCTCAGTCCTTCCCTGGGCTCCGTAGTGGTCATCGTTTGTGGTGGGAACAGCATTCATCAGGCTGAGCTGAAGGCCCTCCGAGCCCAGCTGGAGAGGAGCTGAGTGGCGGGACCCAGGAGGCTCTAGTTGGGTACGTAAGCCAGACCGGGAAGATGGGGTTTTGGCGGGAGGGGGAGGTAGCCTTGAGAGGTTGGAAAATGCTATTTTCTCTTCAGGATTAAACTCTCTATCGGACTTCCTGAAGCTGACATGATGCTCTCAGCAAGTACCCCTGGAGAAAGTGACATGTGTAACCCCAACCTCCTCCCAGAAGCCTTCACTAATCACTCCAATCTCCAATATTTCTCTCTTGTCTAACTGTTTTCTTCTTCTTCTCCTCAACTAGACTCCAAGCAAGCATGTGCCTTATATGTTTGCATCAACCATCTCAACCCAGTCTCCCAAGACTAGTGCAAGACTAGTCATAGCAAATACTCAATAAAAATGCCTTGGTTTTAATTGAGTTCATAGAATCTTTGAACCCTAGAACTGTAAAGGCCCTTAGAGACCATCAGATCCAGCTACCTTATTTACAAAGAAGGAGAGTGAGTCCCTTCTTGACTGAAAAACTCAGTGACTCCCTATTGTACATCTAATAAAGTGTTGTAGTTATTCAGTCATTTCACTTGTGTCTGACTCTTCATTTGGGATTTCCTTGGCAGAGTGGTTTGCCATTTCCTTCTCCGACTCATTTTATAGGTGAGTAAATTGAGGCAACCAGGGTTAAGTGACTACCCAGGGTCACACAGTTAGTTATTATTACCTGAGACCAGATTTAAACTCAGGAAGTTGAGTTTTCCTAACTCCAGGACCAGCATCTTTAGGCACTATGGACTAGTGCCTCCACCAATAACATAGATTTTCTCAAATCTGCTATTAAATGTCTCTATAATTTAACTACGACTTATCTTTCCAGTTTTATCTCAACAACCCCCATTTCTTATACTCTTGGGGCCAGAAGGCCCTATTTTATTTATTTATTTATTTTTTTGCTGAGGCGCTTGGGGTTAAGTGACTTGCTCAGGGTCACACAGGAAATCTTGAGTGTCTGAGACCAAATTTGAACTCAGGTCCTCCTGACTTCAGGGCTGGTGCTCTAGTCATTGCACCATCTAGTCACCTCCAGAAGGTCCTATTCTTGTCTCCATTTCTCCCATCTCTGGACCTTTGATCTCATTAGCCCCTGCTCTTGGAATAGACTCTCATCCTTGTCTGTGGAAATTCCTATTTTTCTTTGCCATCCAGTTCAGACAGTACTTCCCTTCATGAATATGGGGTCAAAATATCCTATCCATACTTTTATCACTAATGTGGAATATTTCTTTTCACATTTCTCCCAGCCCTTTCCCCTTATCTTATTCTTCCTTTTCCCAGAGTATCACAGGATTTTCAAGTCCTTTGAGATTATCTGCTCCAAAGATCCCACTCTGTTGAGAAGAAAACTTGTAAACCTGTACTTGTGAACTCCTGACATCAAATCCTGTATTCTACACCACACTGAGATCATAGCCTATTGGAAGGAATTAAGAAGTTTCATCCTGGAGAAGAAAAGGCTCAGGAATAATGTGACAATTGTTTTCAAGTTTCATAACAGGAGGAGAGAATAGACTAGTTTTCTTTGGTTCCGAAGGACAGAACCAAGAATATTAAGTGACTGGCACATAAAACCTTGTTTACTTGATAGATTAAGTAAAAAGAGGCTGATTTTGGATTATTCCAATATCAGGAAAAAATAATATCCTAATAAATGAGAGCTGAAATGTGGAATGGACTGCCTTTACAGGCAGAAGGTTGTCCCTCTTTGGAGGTCATCAAATAGATGATCACTTGCCATAAGAGGTGATTAACAAATAATTATAGATTAATTGGTTAATTATTGGATATTTTATAAAGAAGGTCCTTTTCTGCTTTTAGTTGTTGGACTAGATAATCATGGATCTTCCCAGGAGAGGTTCGATCATCACTTGCCCCATTAATGATTAACAGATATTTGTGGATTAATTGTTTGATCACTGAGTATTTTATTTTTTATTTTTTTCTCTCTTTTTTTTATTTTTTATTTTTAAATAACTTTTACAGACCCCATGCCAGGGTAATTTTTTACAGCATTATCCCTTGCTCTCACTTCTGTTCCGATTTTTCCCCTCCCTCCCACCACCCCCTCCCCAGATGGCAAGCAGTCCTATACATGTTAAATAGGTTACAGTATATCCTAGATAGAATATATGTGTGCAGAACCAAACCGTTCTCTTGTTGCACAGGGAGAATTGGATTCAGAAGGTAAAAATAACCCGGGAAGAAAAAAAAATGCAAGCAGTTTATATTCATTTCCCAGGATCACTGAGTATTTTATAGATGGGGGTTCTTTTCTGCTATTGGTTGAACTAGATGGTCAGGGAGTTCCCTTCCAAGTCACATTCTGTGATTTTCTGACCTTCCCATGTCTCATTTTATATAATTGTCCTCCAACTATTTCTTCTCCATGTTCCCAAATCAGGCTCAGTTTACCCCTTCTGATTCTCTTCTCCACGACTCTGAGAGTTGAGAAGTCAGAGGCTATTTGTATCTATCTGTACCTTCCCAGCATCAAAAGTAGGGCTCGGTATACAGTAGCTGCTTAATAAATGCTTGCCGTGTTCAGCAATTCCACTTGGCCAAAGTCCCCCAGATTGCTAATGATGGATTAAGGATCCCTGACTCTTTCTTCTTCAATAGGCTTCCAGAAACCGCCTGTGACCTTTGTATAAAGGGGTCTGCTTGAAGGACCCCAGCCTTGCTGGGAAATCTGGTTCCCCAGAAGCAGCCTTTTTACTACTCAGTAACAGAGCAGCCTGGGGAATTTTGGGAAACTTTATGGGAAATAGCATCTCAGAACCACATGGGGGCAGCAAAGTGTCTTCCATGCAGATGGCCCCCAGGGGAAGATGGAGAGCAACACACTGTAGTGTATTCTGCATTGAAATATATTCTTTCTCTGGGATATGAATATTTTCTGCCCCCCGCCCAATTCTCAGCCCCATCCCTAGGAGAGCGAGCTGAGTTAGAGCGGCACGTGAGGATTCCTCCAAAGAGCAATCTCAGAATCCCGAAAACCATCCTAGACACTAATTACGGGGTCACAGAATTAATTCGAAGGGACTTTAGGGGACATTGAATTCAACCTCTTCTTTTTACAGATGAGGAAACCGAGGCTCAGAGAGATAAAGTGACTTGCCCAAGACCACGCAGGAAACTGGTGGTAAAACTGGGACAAGGTTCTGGATTTGGGTGCAAGTGCCAGTGGATTCCGGACAGGTCTCTTTGTATCTTAGTGTCTCCTTCCCCCTCTTCCCCTAATCAGGGCAAGCTTTTGTCAGGTTGGACAGGTGACAGGAGGGAACTGTTGGCAGAGACTGTGGGAGAATCTACAGCTGGTGTTTTTCCCTGTTTCCAGGGAAGCGGGAGATAAGAGGCTGGGTCTTCATTGGGGTTAACCGGAAAAGAATTGTTTGCCATAGAACAGCCCCAAATACCATCTCTTAATTGACTGTTGTTAAGCCTTTTCTTGTATGTAGTAGACGAGTTGTCCCAGCTGAGACATGGGGGGGGGGAGGTGGAAGAAAAAAAGATAGCAAAGGGGACAAAGGAGGAAAACGAGGAGGTGGGGTCAGGACCCTAGGGTGGGAGAAAAGAGAGAAACATATTTAGGAGGAATGAATTCAATTTAATTTTTACAAATCTCTGCTTGTGTCTGACTGTCCAAGGAATGAGAATTTCAGAATCCCTCCAACTCAGAGTTGGAAGGCATTTCAGAAACCACGTAGTTTTACTCATGTCTGATCGAACTCTTTTATGATCATAAGTAGTCATTTTTCATTTGTCGTGACTGACAAGTAGTCATTTTCTCATTCAATAAATATTTGTTAAGCACCTACTATGTGCCCTAGCCTTAATTTTCTCTAATAAGGGGGAGCCCACCATCCACAGAGGCTGCTCCTTTCACTTCTGGACAGTTCTAATTATGAGGAAGGCTTTCTTGATATTGAGCAGAAATGTTCTTCCACCTCCCCCTCCCATTTCTTCTATTTCTGCTCTCTAGGACTAAGAGGGAAAAGGAGACTTCCTTACTGTAGATTTATACTTATTGTATTGTAGATTTCCTTATTGTCCAATTTATCAATTATCCTTCTCACATTGTGGCACCTAGCACTGACCATAGTGCTCTATCTAGGTGTGATCTGATCAGGACAGAATGAAAAGGGATCTCCCTTATTTTGACACAATTCCATTCTGGATGTAACCTAAGATTCCATCATATTGACCTCTTGCATTGAATTCACAGCATTCAAAAGAACTCAAGTCTTTTAATTTTTAAAAATTACTCCTTAGTAACCTTGGATCCACAGCACATTTATGAAATTGAATTTTTGAATCTGAAGGTATTGTTGTTCAGTCGTGTCTAAAGAGTCGTGACCTCTTTTAGGGTTCTTCACAAAAATACTGGAATAGTTTGCCATTTCCTTTTCCAGTTCATTTTATAGATGAGGAAACTGAGGCAAAGAGCCTTAAGCATATTGAGGCTGGATTTTAATGCATGAAGATGAGTCATTTTGATTCTAAGCTCAGCACTCTATCTACTGAACTACTTAACAGTCTAGTAACAACAAAGGTAGTGTGGTGAATAGATGGCTGGCTGGCCTGGAATTAGAAAGATTTGAATTCACATCTGGCCCTCAACCACTCCCTAGCTGAGTAGCTCTGGGCAAGTCATTTTTACCTCTGCCTGACTCAGTTTTCTCAACTGTAAAATTGGGTATTATAATAACACCTATTTTCCAGGATTATTGTGAGGATCAAAATGACATATTTGTAAGGTACAGCACCTGATACAGTAGGTGAATAATAAATGCTTCTTCCCTTCCTTTTATTCCTATTAAATTCCATTTTTTAGATTTGATCCAATATTCTAAGATGTTAAGATCTTTTGGGGCCTTTACTCTTTGACCCAGGGTATTAATTATGCTTCCTAGACTTATTTTATATACAAATTTGATAATCAGTCAACAAGTATTTATTGTTGCTATTCAATTTTCTAGTTTGATTTTTTGTGACCCCATTTTGGGTTTTTTTCTGACAAAAATACTTGAGTGGTTTGCCATTTCCTTCTCTAGCTCATTTTACAGTTGAGAAACAGAAGCGAACAGGGTTAAGTGACTCACCCAGTGTCATACAATCAGTCTTAGTCTGAGGCAGTCTGAGGTCATATTTGAATTTAGGAAAATGAGTTCCAAGATCAGTGTTCTATTTATTTTACTATTTACTAGTTCTATTTACTACAGGATAATCTAGAGCAGGGTAATCTAGAACAGAAAGAAATTTCTTTTTTTTTTTTTTTTTTTTTTTTTTTTTTTACTGATAATTTTTTTTTAATTTTTTATTTAATAATTACAATATATTGACACTCATTTCTGTTCCGATTTTTTTCCCCTCCCTCCCTCCACCCCCTCCCCTAGATGGCAAGCAGTCCTTTATATGTTGGATATGTTGCAGTATATCCTAGATACAATATATGTTTGCAGAACCGAACAGTTCTCTTGTTGCGTAGGGAGAATTGGATTCAGAAGGTATAAATAATCCGGGAAGAAAAACAAAAATGCAGATAGTTCACATTCATTTCCCAGTGTTCTTTCTTTGGGTGTAGCTGCTTTTGTCCGTCATTTATCAATTGAAACTCAGGTCTCTTTGTCAAAGAAATCCACTTCCATCAAAATATGTCCTCATACAATATCGTTGTCGAAGTGTATAATGATCTCCTGGTTCTGCTCATTTCACTTAGCATCAGTTCATGTAAGTCTCGCCAGTCCTCTCTGTATTCATCCTGCTGGTCATTTCTTACAGAACAATAATATTCCATAACATTCATATACCACAATTTACCCAGCCATTCTCCAATTGATGGGCATCCATTCATTTTCCAGTTTCTAGCCACTACAAACAGGGCTGCTACAAACATTTTGGCACATACAGGTCCCTTTCCCTTCTTTAGTATTTCTTTGGGATATAAGCCCAATAGAAACACTGCTGGGTCAAAGGATATGCACATTTTGATAATTTTTTGGGCATAATTCCAGATTGCTCTCCAGAATGGTTGGATTCGTTCACAACTCCACCAACAATGCATTAGTGTCCCAGTTTTCCCGCATCCCCTCCAACATTCATCATTATTTTTTCCTGTCATCTTAGCCAATCTGACAGGTGTGTAGTGGTATCTCAGAGTTGTCTTAATTTGCATTTCTCTGATCAATAATGATTTGGAACACTCTTTCATATGAGTGGTAATAGTTTCAATCTCATCCTCTGAAAATTGTCTGTTCATATCCTTTGACCATTTATCAATTGGAGAATGGCTTGATTTCTTATAAATTTGAGTCAGTTCTCTATATATTTTGGAAATGAGGCCTTTATCAGAACCTTTAACTGTGAAAATGTTTTCCCAGTTTGTTGCTTCCCTTCTAATCTTGTTTGCATTAGTTTTATTTGTACAAAGGCTTTTTAATTTGATGTAATCGAAATTTTCTATTCTGTGATCAGTAATGGTCTCTAGTTCATCTTTGGTCACAAATTTCTTTCTCCTCCACAAGTCTGAGAGATAAACTATTCTATGTTCCTCTAATTTATTTATAATCTCGTTCTTTATGCCTAGGTCATAGACCCATTTTGATCTTATCTTGGTATATGGTGTTAAGTGTGGGTCCATGCCTAATTTCTGCCATACTAATTTCCAATTATCCCAGCAGTTTTTATCAAATAATGAATTCTTTTCCCAGAAGTTAGGGGCTTTGGGTTTGTCAAACACTAGATTGCTATAATTGACTATTCTGTCTTGTGAGCCTAGCCTTTTCCACTGATCCACTAATCTATGTCTTAGCCAATACCAAATGGTTTTGGTGACTGCTGCTTTATAATATAATTTTAGATCAGGTACAGCTAGGCCACCTTCATTTGATTTTTTTTTCATTAATTCCCTTGAGATTCTCGACTTTTTATTGTTCCATATGAATTTTGTTGTTATTTTTTCTAGATCAATAAAATATTTTCTTGGAAGTCTGATTGGTATAGCACTAAATAAATAGATTAGTTTAGGGAGTATTGTCATCTTTATTATGTTCGCTCGGCCGATCCAAGAGCACTTAATATTTTTCCAATTATTTAAGTCTGACTTTATTTGTGTGGAGACTTTTTTATAATTTTGCTCATATAATTCCTGACTTTCCTTTGGTAGATAGATTCCCAAATATTTTATGGTATCAACAGTTATTCTGAATGGAATTTCTCTTTGTATCTCTTGCTGTTGGGTTTTGTTGGTGATGTATAAAAATGCTGAGGATTTATGGGGATTTATTTTGTAGCCAGCTACTTTGCTAAAATTATGAATTATTTCCAATAGCTTTTTGGTAGAATCTCTGGGGTTCTCTAGGTATACCATCATATCATCTGCAAAGAGTGATAGTTTGGTTTCCTCATTGCCTACTCTAATTCCTTTTATATCTTTCTCGACTCTTATTGCCGAGGCTAGTGTTTCTAATACGATATTAAATAATAATGGTGATAGTGGGCAACCTTGCTTCACTCCAGATCTTACTGGGAAAGGTTCCAGTTTCAGAAAGAAATTTCTTTTGGGGCAATCTAGAAGACAGGGTGATCTAGAGTGGAAAGATGTGTCTTTTCAGGCTATCTAGAACATGGTGGTCTGGACAGGGTGATCTAGAACAGAACAATATTTATTTTAGAGCAATCAGACTTTTATGTTCCAGATCACCCAAAAGACATGTCTTTCTGTTCTAGATCACCATGTTTCCAGGTCGTGGTGTTCTAGATAGCCCCCAAAGACATGGTTTTCTGCTCTAGACCCCCTGTGCTCTAGATTGCCCCAAAGACAAGTCTTTCCATTCTAGAATGTCCTATTCTAGATCTCCCCCAAATACAAATCTTTCTGTTCTAGATCATCCCATCCCAGACCCAGTGTTCTAGATCACCCCAAGACACATCTTTCTAGATCACCCTGTGTTATAGACCACTGTGTTCTAGATCACAAAAAGAAGCATCTTTCTGTTCTAGACCACCCTCTTCCAGACCACAGTGTTCTAGATCACCCTGTTTTAGATCACTGGTTATTAGTTTTATTTATTTATTAGTTGTGTGGTCCTGGGCATGTCACTTAGCTGCATTTATCTCCGTTCCCTTATCTGTAAAATGAGGTGGAAAAGGAAATGGGAAACCTCCAATATCTTTGCCAAAAAAATGAGATCACAAAGAGTCAAACATGACTTAAAACTACTAAATACATCCCATAGTACCTTTTTTATTCTCCATGATTGTTACTGGTGCAACAATCTCATTGACCATTTTTGTTAGTACTTGGTCAAGTATTTTATCTGGGCTTGATACTTTGATCTAATCAAGGACTATTGGTGCCAACTTATCAATCATTTACTTGATTAATGATGTTATTGCTCTTCTTCAAAACTTCAGTTGTCCCCCTTTGCTTACCAGATGCCTATAAAAGCAAATATGTGATTTAGGCATTCACGGCCTTTGACAATCTGGAATTCTGCTTGGTCTTGAAGGGCAAAAGTAGGAGTGTGTGTGTGTGTGTGTGTGTGTGTGTGTGTGTGTGTGTGTGAGAGAGAGAGAGAGAGAGAGAGCGAGAGAGAGAGAGAGAGAGAGAGAGAGAGAGAGAGAGAGAGAGAGAGAGAGCGCTTCAAGTGGAACATTTAGATCTGATATGAAGAGGAGCTTCCTAACAATGAGAGCTTTCCCCAAGTGAAATGGATAGCCTCAGGGTGGGATGGGTTTCTCCTTCATCAGAAGTTTTCAAGCAAAGCTGAAATGACCACTTCCCAGGGATGTGGTAGAGATTTTTTTTTCAGCTGCAGATTACATTAGATAGCTCCCGAGGTTCCTTCAAATTCTGACATTTTTCAAATGTAGACTAAGAAATTAATATGGATTTACAAATATATACATAATATGTATATATGTGGGCAGAGAAAAGATACAGTGCATAGAATGGTATACCTAGAATCAGGACAATCATTGTGAGTTAAAATCCAGCCTCAGACACTTCCTAGCTGTATGACCCTGGACAAGTCACTTAACCTTTTTGCCTCAGTTTCCTCATCTGTAAAACGATCTAGAGTAGGAAAGGGCAAACCACTCCAGTGTTTTTGCCAAGAAAATCCATATGGGAACATGAAGAATCAGACATGTTTGAAATGACAAAGAACAACCACAAATATATGTATATACACACAAACACATAATACTATTTATTAAACACATATTTACTAATGTACATATATGTATATATATACTATGTATATTTATATACAAATATGTACACATGCCTCTTATACATATATACACTATATATTTGTATATTCAAATATGTACAAATCTATCCATTTGTACACATACACACACAAGTATTTATGGCCATGTCTGTATTAATACGAGCATGAGCGTTGCCAAAACATATTTGAGTTCAGAATGGTCTGCTTTCCCCCTCTCTGCTGGAGATTCCTCCCTAATGGTCGTTCTCAGACTCACCCTACAGGGGCCCATATGCCGTCACTGGAGGATGGGAAGTTGCCAATGACCCAACATCCTGGAGACCTCCCCCCATAGCCTGTCTTGCTGGTATTATTCCCAGAAGGGCCTGACTCATCTCTCTGATATCAATATTTCAGATATTCTTGTATTATGCTATTACCATATCAGCAGGAGCCCCACGTACAGGTTGTCCCATTGACCTCCGGGCTGAAGTCCTGGGTATTCCCTGGAAATAAGAGTGTTAGATCTGAAATTAGAGGAGGCTGCTGAGGATGGGAGTGGGGTGACAGGCAATAGAAATAGGGCAAGCCAGCTGCCTCAAGCCTGAAATTCCCACCGGAAACAATAGGAGATCAAACTTCACCTGGAGTCCAGGTGAAAGGCACATCTGGGATTGGTTGGAGAAGCCTGAGGCCAGAGGGATTGAAACAAACATATCTCGGTTTCTCCTCCACCCAGCCCAGCTCACATCCCTGTGTCAGCCCGACACAAAAAAGGGCCAAACATCTTTTCCTATATACCTTCCTGCTTCATTATCAGTTCTCCTGGGCGGGATAAATACAGCTGGATCCCTCTGCTATGGACCAGCTGCTAACACAGAGAGCTAAGAAAGGAGGGGACGTCGAATCTTTGTTTCTTTCCCCCATCTCAAAGCATGGAGTGTGGCTGGGAAGAGAAGCAATAATGGAACAACATGGGTTAGTGGAAATTACACTCGATGGATTCGAAATCAGATTTGAGTTCAAATCCTTACTCTGCCATCCACTAAGTGTGATTTTGGGAAATCACTTATTTCTCTTTTTTAAAATGAGGGAGTTGCATTAGATCACCTCTAAGGTCCCTTCTGAACCAGTGATCATTAAAAAAAAAAATATCAATCATCATACCTTTGTCCAGTGAGCATGGTGCCTCTGAGGCCCGCTTCCTTCCTCTTATCTGCTCCTTACACACGGTTGACCTGAGGAGAAAAGACACATGTAAGAAACTCAGTGCTGCTCCTGGAAGAGAGCTGTAATCCCCAAAGGGGTCTGGCTTGGCCATCCACACAGGGAAGACTGAGTGGATGAAGTTCTTCATCCGTCAATTTCCCAGATTTCAACAAGCATCTGAAAGGACATGATGTACAGCTTCTTAGTGTATATATCTGGGAGAGGATAGATACATAATGAGCTGAGGTTCACAGTGGAAAGGCAGGAGCAAAGTGGGCTAGATCAGGGCTTTTTCACTGATGATCCCTTTTCACATGAGAAATGTATGACCCTGGGTATATAACTATATAAAATATATACAAATCAAACATTTACTGATAATAAATCATAATTTTGTGACCCCACATGGGGCTGTGACCCACAATCTCAGAAACTTGGGCTAGATTGCTTTCAATAAATTATGAAGTGCTATTGACCACAAGCTTCCTACTATCAAAAGACCTATCTTTTCTTTTTCTTCCTTCTTTTTTGGCAAGGCAATAGAAGTTAAGTGTCAAATGTTTGAGGCCAGATTTGAATTCAGGGTCTCCTGAATCCAGAGTTGATGTTCTATCCACTGGGCCTAATTTTTCTATAAATGTTTTACTAATGCTGCCATATTGCTGTGATGATGAACACCCCTATCTTTGAAGAACTAAAGATGAACAACTCTCAGAGAGCAATGGAGAAATACAGGGTGGATATGAATAGGCTACATCTGATAACCAGTGAGGAAACCTCAAGAACAGGAGCAAAGGATGTTTTGAAGGAATTATATGACAAGCAAAAAAGGATAGGGTGGTCCAGTAGTAAGAACAAGGGATGATGGGTGGGCAGCCTGTGGTCTCCAATGGTGGTCCCCACCATCTTCCCCTATAGAATGATCAAGGAGAAATACAATGGAGCTGTTACCTCTTCTCTATCTATCTCTTAATAGTCAGTGTCTTGTTTGATGTATGAATATATTTGAGTAATTATATATATATACATATATATATATGTACATATATATATATATGTTTGTAAATCTCCTTGCTCATGTATACCTAGGTAAAAACAGGTGAGTTTCTCTGTTTATTTATGAATCTGTGCAGGCAGGCAGAGAGCTGGGCGTGTATGTGTTGGTAAGAATGAACATATTGAGTTGAATGTCTGCTAGTGTATACCTGTGTTTCCTAAAGTGTCTATTGTTCTCCCATATGGTACTATGTGAAACCCAGATGAAGGGTGTGTGTGTGTGTGTGTGTGTGTGTGTGTGTGTGTGTGTGTGTGTGATAATCTTAGAAGAGGTAACAGCTTTCATCCAGGTTATTGCTGATTAGTGATGCCCTTGTTAACTGGGACCAGAGAGGCTATTACTTTCTGCTGGACTCTTTACTCATTCTTTCTTTCCACTTCACCTTCTTGGTTTTGTTTTGTTTTGTTTTTTTGCTGAGGCAATTGGGGTTAAGTGACTTTGCCCAGGGTCCCAAGGAAGTGTTAAGTGTCTGAGGCCAGATTTGAACTCAGGTCCTCCTGACGTCAGGGCTGGTGCTCTATCCACTGCACTACCTAGCTGCTCCGTCTTTGTGTTTTTAATATCCTATTCTACTCAATTCCATACTGAGAGGTGCCTAAGACAATAAATATTTATTAAGTTCTATGTACTGTGCTAAATGTTGAGGGTATAAAGAAAGATGAAAGAGTTCTTCTCCTCAAGGAGTTTACAGTCTAGTGGAAGAAAACAACATACAAAAGGAAACATGTTTGTGGGAGTGATGGAGAAATCCAGAGAGTTATGGCTGGATGAGAAAGCTGACCCGGGCTCCCCCCTTAGTTGAAGCTTTTGGAAGAGGTCTAAACCTTCCAATCAGAGGAAGGGAGGGGCCCCACGGTCAGAAAGTACTGCTTGATTGGGAGTTCCAGGGTTGATGTGATCCAATAGGATGAAGAGGTTCCTGGGGCAGGATGGAGAAATCCAGAAGACTTCGTCTGGGAGGAAAGTAAGAAGTCCAATACTTGAACAAGTGAACTAGTTGCCAAGGTGATGCAGTACTGAGCCTGAGTTCAAATTTGACCTTAACATCTTCCTAGATGTGTGATCCTGGATGAATCCCTTAACCTCTCTCTTCTTCATGGGGATAATAATAATGTCTGCCTTTCAGGATTGTTGTGAGGATTGAATGAGATAATAAGCATTCGACAATGCTTAGCACAGTGTCTAGCACACAGTAGGTATCATATAAATGTTAGTTTGATGATGATGTTATTATTAAAGAGGGGCTTAAATCTATCCATATAATGGAAGTGATGATACTTTCCTGCTCCATAGAGGAAGTCCTATGAAGATGATGTCCATTGGGATAGATGGTTATTCCCTTGGACCATATGATATGGACTGTTAGAAGAGAACCAGGGCATCCAGGTCATTCTGCTTGCTTATTTTTGAGCCATGAACAGACTGCTTAAAACTCTCTGGATTTTCAATTTTCATAGATCCAAAATGGAAAATGGCTATAATTTCCCCTCGCCTTGCCTCCCTTTCTCTGTCTCTTGTCTGTCTCTCTATCTCGGTTTCTCTCATATGCCTGTTGCTACACTCATATTCTTACACCCTGTTGGGTTCATCATCTATTCAAAATCACTGCTCACAAGCTCTCCTTTTCTCCTGAATCTTCCCTCCTTGACCAGCCAGCCCCAGACATGTGATAACACAGCAAGTCAAAGGACATTTTCTTAAAATAGAATAGAAGGCAAATAAGAGGGAATTAAAATAAGCAGCAGGCTTTCCATCACCTGTTTCCTAGTGCAGGGAGGCTGTGAATTCACTCGTTTCCACTTCTGGGGCTGCTTAATCAGCACAGAGCTGCAAGCCCGGGCACATCCGGGACACAATGACTGGCCCATCAGATAGAGGCAGACTCCAGCTCTTTCAGGCGTCGCTGGTTTGCCATCCAAAGGCGTCCCGTAACTCAAGGGGAAAAGGTGGATGTGACCCCTTTTCCTTTTCTCTTTCTCCCCAGACTTCACGTCCATCTCTGTCTCTCAGATTCTGCCCAGGAACCAGCTGTGACTCCACCAAGGCAGAGATTTAAAAACTGGTTTGTCCCTATTATGTGAAATCTCCTCACATAAGAAAGGCGGTGTGGTATAGTGGGTAAAGAACTGATTCCTCAGTCAGGAAGACCTGAGTTCTAGTCCTGCCCCTTACACAGAGTGATTATGTGACCCAAACAAGTCCATTCTAGTTTTTTCCGCTTTGACTCCATCTGTGTGACTTTGGGCAGATCGTTTAACTTCTCTGAGGTTATAGGACTATCTGTAAAATGCGGATAGTGTTTACATTCTCTAACCCTTAGAGGGCAGTTAGATGGCACAGGGGATTAAGATGGCAGAGCTGAGTTGTCTGATCCTGGGCAAGTCATTTCATCTGATTTGCCTCAGTTTCCTCATCTGTAAAATGAGCTGGAGAATGGCAAACCATTCCAATATATATATCCAAAGAACACCCCAACCAGGGTCATGAATTGTTGGACATGACTGAAAGACCGAACAACAACAAATGCCACAGACATGGGAGGTGATGAAAGGGGTAAGCATTTAGTAGATTCCTATTGTTTGAATGAGTGATCTTGCCCAAGGTCAAATAGTGAGCTTGGGGCAGAGTCAGGAAGATTTGAATTCAAAATTAGCTTCAGATACTTCTTTGCTGTATGATCCTGCAAATGTCACTTAAACTTTACCTGACTCAGTCTGAATATCATATTAGCATCTATCTCAGAGGGTTGTGAATGAAGATCAAATGAGATAATGCTTATAAAGTGCTTTACACTTTACACATAGCATACAATAGGTGCTTAATAAATGTTTATTTCCCCTCTCCCTTTCCTTTCTCTTGAATTTTGCTGCTTCCCAGCAACCCTCTATCTTTCATTATTATCACAATAATGTGATAAAAGGGAAAAACTACTGACTTTGAGAGATTCTCCATTGCCCTATCAGCACCACTACCTCACTCTGAATACTTGGTAAGCTCCATTCATTTCCGTATCTGTAAAAGGCAGGGAAAGGGCCAGGACTAGGTGGTGTCTAATGTCTTTTACAATTTGAAATCTGGGAGTGAGCATTAATTAAGCACCTGCCCTATTTGAAATCTGGGAGTGAGCATTAATTAAGCACCTGCCTATTCTGGGGAATGAAAAGAAAAAGTAAACTGTGCCTACCTACAGGGAGGTTCCATTCTACTGATCCAATCATGGGAAGGCGTTGGGGATCAGTCTCCTCATTTATATGATTAGGAAATTAAATTAGATGAGCTTTGAGACTCCTTTCATATCCAAACTTATATACCAAGTGCTTCCTGTTGTCTTTTGAGCCTGGTCTAGGGAAAATGGAGAGAACCCTAGTTGTCCTCCTAGTGTGACAGAGTAGTGGTTCTGATTCTGTTCCCCATGTGACCTTGACCTTCCTCTCTTTGGGTCTGAATTTTCTCCTCTGATAAAACTGAAAATGTCTGACAGGACTAGCGTCACAGGAGAATCCCAAATGTCTCTCTCAGCTCTGACATCCTATATTGTATGTCCTACTATTCCTGACCTTTCTAATATTTAGTCAATCAACAACCATTTGCTAAGTGCTTACTGTTTGCAAGGTATAAGTACTTCACTACGTGTTGGAGACACAAAGGAAGCCAGTACTGGTGCTCAAAGAACTGCAGTTCTTTTTAAAAACATTCTTCTACACATATTTCCACAATTATCATGTTGCACAAGAAAAATCAGATCAAAAAGGGAAAAATGAGAGAGAAAACAAAATGCAAACATACTACAACAAAAAAGTGAAAATACCATGTTGTGATCCATACTCAGTTCCCACAATCCTCTCTCTGGGTTTGGATGGCTCTCTTCATTCCAAGATCATTGGGATTGATCTGAATCACTTCATTGTAGAAAAGAGCCACGTCCATCGTATAATCTTGTTGTTGCCTGTATAAGATCTCCTGGTTCTGCTCATTTCACTCAGCATCAGTTCCTGTCAGTCTCTCCAGGCTTCTCTGAAATCATCCTGTTGATCATTTCTTACAGAACAATAATATTCCATAACATTCATACACCGTAACTTAATCACTCATTCTCCAACTGATGGGCATCCGCTCAGTTTCCAGTTCTTTGCCACTGCATAAAGAGCTGCCACAAATTTTGTTGCACATGTGGGTTCCTTTCCCTCCTTTAAGATCTTTTTGGGATACAAGCCCAATAGAGATACTGCCGGGTCAAAGGGCTTGCACAGTTTGACATCCCTTTGGGCCGAAAGAGCTGCAGTTCTAACCAGGTAGATGTGGGGTCCCTGAGCAGGTACACAGAGGACCGAGGTGGAAGGTGACTTCAGAGAGGAAAGCAGGGGAGGGGGCAGTGTGAAGAGTTGGGAATATGGAGGTCGTCCTGGAGATACTGGGGGGTAGGAAGTTGGGAAGAATCCAAGAACTGAGGCAGGAACATGTTCTGGTCAGGAGACACAGCAGTGTTAAGCCCAGGGTTGGGAGTCGAGGGTGGGGATAGGTGGGGGTTAATCTGAGGGTCACAAATAGGCAAATAACTTAAAACACACACACACACACACACACACACACACACACACACACACACTTTATTTATTTATTTTTAGGGGGTGGCTTCCCAGTTCCGACTTTCTCAGTTGAAAGGCCCCTCTCAGCTCAGATACTCCCCGTTCTGAGACCCCTCCCTGTGCGAGCCCAGGTGTGCTAAAGGTGTCCTGGCCCTGCTGTTTCCTGCGCTGGCTCCGTTGGCTTTACGCTTCTCCCTCTTCCCCACACGCGCCTTCTCGTTGCTGGCCCTGGTCTCCACACTTTGGAGCAGAGCCCCGGTGACTGGGAAAGCTCCCTGGCCTGAGCCCAGCTCCGCGGCTCCCGTCCTGCCCCGCCGCTCTCTCCCTTCCCCGGTGGTGGGGCTTTGCAAACGCTACCAAAATGCCACGGGAAGTCTCTTTGCTTTGTTTCCAAGGTCCCTGATAAATTCTGCTGGTCGGGCAACCCCGGGAGAGGCTTTCTGGAACAGGGAACCCCATAAATCACAGCCCTGCCACTCCATCGTGGGCAATATCTTATGTAAAAAGGTGTGCCCGGGGAGCGCCGGAGGCAGGAGAATCCTATTACAAGCTGCCCCATTAATTATAAGGAGTCAAGTCGACCCTTTCCTGCTATTTTTTATCTTAAGTCCGAAAACTGATTACCTTTGCCAGTCCTTCCCCTTCCCCCAAACCCCAAAGAATAAAACAAATGTTGGAAAAACAAATAGGAAACTTTGAGCTTTTAGGAAGGGGAGCGAGAATAAGCAAAGTGAGAGAGGGAGAAAGGGAGAGACAGATAGAGGGAGAGGGAGAGGGAGGGAAGGAGGGGAAGAGAGAGAGAGAAAGAGAGACAGAGACACAGAAAGAGACAGAGAGGCAGAGAGACAGATACAGAGAGAAAGATAGAAACAGAGACACACACACAGAGCAAGACAAAGACAGAGAGAAAGAGAGACAGGCAGAGACAGAAAAAGAGAGAGACACACAGAGACATACAGACTGAGATAGAGACAGAGAGACAGAGACAGACAGAGACAGAGAGAAACAGAGATACAAAGAAACAGAAACGGGGCAGAGACACAGGGTGGAGGGGGGGGGAGAGAGAGAGAGAGACAGAGAGACAGAGAGAGACAGAGAGAGAGAGAGAGAGAACGAACATATTGGGAGAGAGAGAAGGAGGAAGAGACAGAAAGAACTTTTTCACTTACATACTTAAGCATCTCATACCACTTCATACTCAGGATCTTTCCTCCACTGAATCTGTAGCTTTTAAAATAATAAATTGGTGAAACAGCTGAGCTCTTTCCTATAAGAACTGAGAAAATTCACCTCTTTCATCCTCTGTCTCTGTCTTTTGCAGAAGTGGAGACTACAGGTCCAAACTACTGCATACACTGTCACAAAATCACACATTCTTAGCTATATACCTGGAAAGGACCCCAGAGGCCATCTAATCCTACCTCCTTATCTTATAGATGAGAAAATCTGAAACCTGGAAAAGTTAATCAATTTGTATAAGATCAGATAGGTATGTGAAAGACCAAGGCTGGATTTGAATGCAGGTCCTTTGACCTAAATTAGACTCTTCTCCATTGTTACATACTTTTTGGTTTTGTTAAACTGCTTTGTGTCCTCCTGTATTTTTTTCATCTTTGTTTCTAAAAATGTGGAAGAGGGGAATTGTTGTTCAGTCTCTCATCCATCTCATTTTACAGATGAGGAAACTGAGGCAAACAGAGTTAAGTGACTTGCCCAGGATCACACAGTCAGTAAGTATCTGAGGCTAAATTTGAAGTCATTTTCTTGACTCCAGTCCTGGTGCTCCATCCACTGCCCAAAGGGAAAGGAGAGTGATATAAAATCAAAAGATATTGTTAACTTTTTAAAAAATGGACAAAGAAAAGATGCAATACATACTTCGTGTGTGTGTGTGTGACTGTCTGTACAGTCCCAGAACTTTTAAAGTTCTCAAATCAGACAATATAGAAGGGAAAAAACAAGTCATGAATCTTCTTTACTGTTTTGTGGACAACTAAGAGACACAGTGTTTAGAACCTCAAGGCTGGAATCAGGAAGACTCACCTTCCTGAGGTCAAATTCTGCTGTAGACATTAGCTGTGTGACTCTGGTCAAGTTACTGGTTTGCCTCAGTTTTCTCATCTATTAAAAAACTTGGGGAAGGAAATGGAAAGCCCCTCTAGTATGTTTGCTATGAAAACTCCAAAATGGGTCATGAAGAGTTGAATATGTCATTGATGGAGTTTCTTCCCCTTTAACCCAGGCTTTCTGGCTTGTGGAATAACAGCTTCTCATATTCAATCATTTTTTAGTTTTTTTGGTTTGTTTTTTTATATTTTCAAATTCATTATCTCAAGGGACCATCTCCACAGTCCTGGTAGGGAAGGATATTATTCCTGATATAGATGAGCCGGCTGAGATTCAAAGAAAGGAAGTGATTGGACAAAATCACACAGGTAGGTAATGGAAGATGGGCTGTTTCTGGGTCCTGGGCTTCTATTGAATACTGCCCAGAGCTACCTTCGGTGGTCAGTTTCCATGTAGAACTGGAGCCCTTTATTTGTTAAGGTCACTTTCAATTTGTACAAGACGAAACTCATTTAACATCTCTGATGGCACAAAGCAATAAAAACAATAGCTAGCATTTATATATCACCTTAAGGTTTGCAAACTCATTTTCAATGCTTTTGATCTTAACAACAACTCAGACTGGTAGGTACTATTGTTAACTCCATTTTACAGATGAGGAAACTCATTTTATAAATGAGTCAGGCAAAGATTAAGTGAGTTGCCTAGGGTCATATAGCTAGGAA
This sequence comes from Antechinus flavipes, assembly GCF_016432865.1. Taxonomy (NCBI): domain Eukaryota; kingdom Metazoa; phylum Chordata; class Mammalia; order Dasyuromorphia; family Dasyuridae; genus Antechinus; species Antechinus flavipes. Next base: position 698,589,456 of record NC_067398.1, read on the forward strand.
GTATCTGAGGCTGGATTTGAATTCAAATCTTTACTTAAATTTAGAACTCAAGTAAGGGAGGAATCTTACTTCACACACATGAAATACAGACTTTGAGACTGATATAATATTGGTATTAAGCCTGTCTTTGTGTCTAGGCAGCTGTAGGACTTTGGCTCCCATTAATATGAGCTCTATGATTTTATTCCAGAAAAGTGAGAGGGTTAACTGTAGTTGGTCTTTCTTACTCTGAAATAAGGTGAAAGAGAAGTCAAGGGAGAGTGGGAGGAATTCTTACCTGCTGAACTAGTGTCTTGAGGAACATGAAAGGTGGGCGCCAATAAGAAAAGGAGAAGGGTATGAGACGTAGATCTTGGGATAGTCACTGGGGTCCATGGTATTTAATATTCAAGCTGCTGATGAATCACTGATGTTTGATTCAGCAAAGCAGAAGGGTCATCCAACTGATGTTTGGGAAGGACCTTAGAATATGGACTGTCAGGACAGAACAGGGCCATAGAATATAGACTAGCAGGGCTAGAAGACTTTTCAAAATAGAGAATGTCCAAGCTGGGAGCTGGCCCCTCCCAGCTCTGACACCCCCTGTTCAAATGTCCCTCCCAGCTCTGATACCCCTGTTCAAATGTCCCTCCCAGCTCTGATACCCCTGTTCTGAGGTTCCTCCTAACTCTGACATTCCTGTTCTAAGGCCCCTTCTTCTATGTCATTCCCTGTTCTAAGACCCCCCCTCCCAGCTCTGATATTTCCTGTTCTAAGACCTCTTCTAGGTCTGGCATTTCCCGTTCTAAAACCCTTCCCAGCGCTTACATTCTATATTCTAAAATGTGCCACTTTAAATCCTAATCTGCCATTCTATGCTTTGAAGGCCCTTCCAGGTTTGAAATTATATGCTAGTATAAACATTAATGCCTCATATGTGTGTCACTAGGCATCTTTAGCCAGAGAACTCTGCCTCAGCTCTGAATCAAAGCCCATCTGCCTCTGTGCATTTTTGTTTATGGACTTTCTCTCAATAGTCTCTACAAAACAAACAAAAGGAAAAACCATGAGAGAGAAAAAAAAAACAGAAGAAAAAGAAAAAAGTGAACATAGCAAGTATTAATTTACATTCAGTCTCCATAGTCTGGATGGAATTTTCTGTCCAAAGTTTATTGGCATTGATTTGGATCACTGACTCACTGAGAAGAGCCCAGTCTGTCATAGTTGATCAAACCACAACCTCGATGTTATTGTATACAACGTACTCCTTGTTCTGCTTGTTTTGCTCGGCATCAGTTCATGTAAATCTTTTCAGGGCTTTCTAAAATCTACTTGTTCATCATTTTTTATAGAACAATAATATTCGGTTATTTTCATATACCATAACTTATTCAGTCATTCCCCAATTGATGGGTTTTATGCATTTTTTCAATTCTTTGCCACTACAAAACGAGCTACTACATTTTTGCACAAATGTGTCCACTTCCCTCTTATTTTCTTGCTCTTGCTCTCTTCAATCCTTCCCTCCAAAGTCTGAGCCAGGTCTTCCTCCCCCCTCTTTTTTTTCCTCCCCCTTCTTATATTTCATCATCAACAAACTTGTTCTCATCTTAAACCTTTTTCTTTCTCACTCTCTTCATCTTCTATCTCTCACTAGGACCCAGATTCCTCATGATGTTACAGCTTCTCTGATCACCCTCCCCAGAACTGGCTGCATTTTTCCCCTCATACCCTCCTATACTCCTTGGTTGTGGGTGGAAGAGCTGAAATTTCTCTTGCTCCTCATCACCATTCCAGACTCTTCCTTTATCATTTTGACCAGTAACTTCTCCGACTTTGAGGTTCCTACTATTCACATAGGCCACTCAGTTCAGATCCCAATAGTCACTATCCATTGACGCCTAAGATATTTTCCTTCCTTCCCCAGTGGGTTCAGTTCTTGAACAGTCCATTTTTCCATTCTTCCCCTTATGCTATGGGACTTCAGCATACATAACGATACTTCCTCATGTACCCTAACTTCCTAGCTCTTCAACTTAGTCAATCCTCTACCATATTCTAGCCAGAAATAGTTTATTATTGTTCTTATCACTCATCATCACAGAGATTTCATTTTCATATTTGTGAGCTCTGAAATTCTTTTCATAACCTTTTATCATTCCATTTTTACTTCTTCCTTTGACGTCTCCTTGGGACCTCCAATCCCTTCACTCCTCAATTCTTTTCTAGGTCATCAATCCTTCTCTGCCTATATTTGGTATTCTTTTCCTATATCAAGCCTTCAGTAAGTCATTTAGATTTGACACTATCTCTACTGGAATTCCTTGCCTCCTTGTACTATTGACAATCATGCCTTATGGAACCCCGTTTGGGAATTACTCTCCCCATCCTTTATTCCTGTTCATGTCCTGCTGCATAGAGCTGAAGAAAATCACAAAATTGTACTAACGTGGTCCGCTACAAATTTATGTTACATAACTTCTGCCAGGCTCTCATTGCAGTAAGTCAGTTCCTTTACATCTCCCTAATTGGTTCACTCTCTCACTCATCACAGCAGCAACTATAAATCTCTTCCTCCTTCCTCGAGCCTCCCCCATCGCGCTCAAGAATTTCCTTTTTCTACTCTTCATCTCACATTATTCAGATGATTTCTCCCACCATCTCCTCCCTCATACGTATCTCTCACAAAGAGGTGTTATTTTTTCCTTGCTAAGCCACCCCCTTTACATACACCCTTGATCCCAGGCCTTCCGGCTTGCTCTGCTCTGTAATTTCTGCTCTATTTTCAGTCTCCCCATGCCTCCTGGTTTCTTCCCTGTTGCCTCCAAACATACCCACGTCTCTCCTATCCTTCATAAACTTCTACATGATTCTACCATTCCTGCTTACCACCATGCTGATCTTTCCTCCCCTTTGCTACTAAAATCCTGAAGAAAGCTGACTGCACTCAGTGTCCCCATCCTTCTTCTCACACTTTTACAATCTCTCTCTCATTTTCATTTACCTGAAGCTGCTCTCTCTAAAGCCACCGATAGTCTCTTAATTGCCCAGTTTAATGGCTTTTTCTCAATCCTCAACACCTAAAGCTTTCTGTAGCCTGCCCCACTGTTGATCACTCTCTTCTTGTACTCTTTTTGCTTTAGGTTTTCATGGTACCACCCTCTCCCAGTCTTCTTGCTACTTGTTTGGCTATTCCTTCCCAGTATCCTTTGTTGGATTTCCATCCAGGTCAAGCTTACTTATTTTGTGTGTTCCCCAAGTTTCTGTCCTGATAACATTCTCTCTTGCTTGATGATCTCATTTGCTTTCATAGACTCAATGATATCTCTATGAAGAGCATTCTCAGCTCTCAATATACAGCCCTAACTTTTCCTCTGCATTGTCCGTAGCCTTGATACCACCAACTTTTGATCTTTTGGATATCTTAAATGGGATGTTCCAGAATGGAATTTATTATCTTTCCCCTAAATCTTCTACTTTCCCCAACTTCCTTGTGACTGTCAAAGGCACTCCCATTCTGCCAATCATCCAGCTCATAAGCCTGATGCCATCCTTGACTCTTCTCTTTCTAGCAGGTGCCAGTGCAGGAGATACAGTGCTAGGGTTAGAGTTAAGAAAACATGAGTTCAAATCCAGACTCAGATACTAGCTGAGTGATTCTGGGTAAATTATTTAATCTTGCATTATCCTCATTTTGCAGTTTCTTCAACTGTCAAATAGGTTGTTGTGAGGAACCAGTGAGATATTTGTAAAAAGAACTTAACATAGTGCTTGACATTTATTAGGTGCTATATAATTATTTATTCCCTTCCCTTCCCTTGTTTTCCATATTCCTTCCCTTCTCTTTCCTTTCTTTCCCTTCTCTTCCCCTTCCTTCCTTTCCCTTCCATATCCCTTCCCTTCCTTTTCATATCCCTTCCTTTCCTTTCCCTTCCCTTCCCTTCCTTTCCCATATTCTTTTTCATTTACTTCAAATCTCAATCTATTGCTGTCTTATTCTAACTTCACAATATCATTAGTCACCTTTTCCTTCCATTCTCATATACTTCCGATCTTACAGCTTCCTGTCTACTTTGCAATTATCTTTTGCAATAGCTTTCTGCTTGGGTTTCTTTTCCCAGGCCTTTCCCCATACCATTAGTTCTCCTCTCATCTGCCAAACCAGTTTTTCCTAAAGTGAGGGGCACGATTGTGTCCCCTCACCACTCTCACTCAATAAACTGCATTGGCGCCCTATTACCCTCAGCATCAAATATAAAATCCTCTGTGTGGCTGTTAAAGCCTTTCACATCTGGCCCCTTTTTCCCTTTCTGGTTTTCTTAGACTTGGTTCCCTTCTTAGGAACTGTATGGTCCAGTTACTCCGGCTTTCCTTTGCTTTCTGAAACAAGAAACTCCATCTTCTTTTCATCCTCTCTACCAGATGCTGAGAATGCTACAGTCCTTTTTCTCAGACTCTTATTTCCCCTGGCTTATTTTAAGACTCAGCTCATTTCCCCAAATACAGGGGATTTACAATCTCCCCAGCTAGTACCTTCTTCTCTAAGATAATTTTCCATGGATTCTATGTATTTTTTTTAAATATTTGAGTATTTGTGTTACAGAATGTGAGCTCCTTGAGAATGGGATTATTTTTTGGTTTTCTTTGCAGCTCCAGTGCTTGGCGTACAAATTTAAATCAGTGCATACAGTAAGCATTAAATTAATGCATGTTGTTGACTGCTATCAATTCAGTGACCAAATGAAATAGTTCCTGTCTTCCAGGACTTAAATTCTATTTTTGGCTGTGGGTGATGCATTCTGGTGACAATTAATTGAATTTAATGTAATTTGAGGAAGTAGAAAGCAATAATTGGGGGGCTGTCAATAAAGACCTCTTAATAGGGGCTGGCACTTGTGTCAAATCCTAATGGAAGCTAAGAGCTGAAAGTAGGACAGTGGTAAAAGTCCTGCATCTTATGTCAGAAGACTAGAATTCCATTTCCAGCTCTCTACTTAACATCTGTGTGAACATGGGCAAATCATATAATTTATTTTTTCTTTCTTTCTTTTTTTTGAGGCAATTGGGGTTAAGTGACTTGCCCAGGGTCACACAGCTAGGAAGTGTTAAATGCCTGAGGTCAAATATGAACTCAGGTCCTCCTGACTTCAGGGCTGGTCACATAGCTGACCCTAATCATATAATTTCTAAAGAACTTAATTTCCTCATTTGTAAAATGAGGAGATGGCCTGGATGTCCCCTGGGAACTCTTTCAGCTCTACATCTGTGATCTTATGCATGCGAGAGCATTTCCATGCAGGGATGGGATCCTCCTAATAAGAACCACAAATTTGGGAGATATCATGTTAAGTTTAAAGAATAGTTACTCATGTCTGCATTTCTGGTTGGACCGTAGAGTATGAAAAGAGGAAGAATATGAAATCAGACTTTAGAGGAAGGCAGAGGTCAGAGAAAAGGGCTTAAAATGGCAATCTTTGTTTTTTATATGAGGCAACAGAGACAGGAAAATTATTGAGCTGCGGAATGCTGTGCTAAGCCCTGTATATAGAGAATATTAATTAGGCAGCTTATGGTGGATAGATTAGAGGAAGGAGAGATTAGAAGTGGGAAGAGAGTAGTTATATAATGTTAGACTAGAGTTCAAAGGAGAAATTAAGGATAGAGATAGAGGTTTGGGGGCTATATGCATGGAGATGATAAATGAATCCATGAGAGCAGAGAAGATCGTCAGAAGAGAAAGTTCAAAGAAAGTAGAGAAAGGGACTCAGGATTCATGCTTAAGGGATGAGATGTGACTAATGACCTAATAAAGTAGACTCAGAAGTAGTGGTCAGGTTGGTAGGTCGGACAGTCAAAGATCTACATCATGAAAAACAAGAGAATTAAGTGAACCCAGGAGAAGAGGGTGGTCAATGATGTCAAAAACTCTGACAGAGAAATCATTAGGACGTGCTCAGGGAAGGAGCGTCAGATTTATCAGTTAAGAGATCACTGGTAGCCTTGGAAAGAGCAGTTTTAGTTAAGTGATAGGGTTGGAAACCATATTACATTAGATTAAAGGAAGTGGGCATTAGTATCTTAGAGAAGAAAGGATTCTGTAGATATGTTAGCTATCTTCAAGTATGGGAAGGGCTGGCTATAAAAGGGAGACAGAACAAGACTATATGGCTCTTGAGGTCCCTTTCACCTTTCAAATTCTAAAATTCTGGGGGCAAAAGTAAGGAAATGGTGATAAGGAGTACAGATAATTTCCAGGAGCTTGTCAGGAGAAATCGGAAGAGATATATGATAATAAGAGATGATGAAGTTAAATTGCTTTTTTTTTTTTTTTAAGATTAGGGATACCTGGGTATATATTTAGGGAATAGAAAAGAAAGGAATCACTGGGTAAGGAGAAAATAAAGAGAAACAAATAGAAGCTTTGACCGCAACATAGAGAAGGGCTACTTTCTGTTTGGCTTAAGAGACAAATAATAATAGCTAAAATGAATCGAATCTTTTATGGTTTACAAAATGCATATTTTCATTGGAGCCTCCAACAAGTAGGAGCCTGGGGAGGATTAGCCACCTTTTATAGATGAAGAGAATTAAGCTTTGAGAAATTCAATGACTTTCTAATGGTCCCATAACTTTAAGTATCAGAATCAAGGTTTGAACCCAGGTCTCTGCTGATTCTGAATTTGGTGTGATTTTTTTTGCTTCCTCAGATCTCCTGCCTGAGATACATAGGAAAAAAAAAATCATCTAAAGCCCCCAACAGCTTTGTTCCTATTGTCTGTTGTTTCCAGAATTATAATTAGGGTGGGGTCAACAACTTGTGAATGTGTCAGGTGCTAAGAATACTGAAGAAATAATGGAGCTCAGCGTCTAGCTGTTGGGTTTTTTCCTCCAACCAATCAAAAAAATATTTCTTAAGCACCTACAGTGTGCTTGCACTGTGGTTGGCATGAGATACAAGTACAAAGAGTGAAATAATTTCTGTTTATAATGAGTTTACATTCTAATGGTGGAAGAAAGAAGTATATAAAATATACTGTAACAAATATACTAAGTATTTAAAATATAAAATATTTTATCAATGAAAATATAAAATATACTAAATGAGTGAAATAATTTCTATTTATAATGAGTTTACATTCTAATGGTGGAGGAAAGAAGTATATAAAATATACTAAGTATTTAAAATATAAAATATTTTATCAATGAAAATATAAAATATACTAAATGAAAATACAAATTTGATACCTATAAATATGCTAAATTAAAATATAAATTTGATAATCTATGAATTAAATATGAAATGATTTGGGATGGAGCACTAACACTTGTAGATATCAGGAGACTCCTGGTGAGAAATCTCTCTCCAACAATAGAACTCAGCACCTTAGGGTTTTTCCCTCTGTGATTTCACAGGGAAAGCGCAATCAATCAACAAACACTTATTGAATACCTACTATGTGCTAGTTCCTGTGCTAGATGCTAGGAAAACAAAAACTAAAATGAAAGACAAAAATCTCTGCCCTCCAGGAGTTTGCAGTCTACTCAGGAGAGAGAGCGCCCACCAAACATACAGGGGAACTGAGAATGAAGGCACTGGTATCTAGCACTTGAATTGAACCTTGAAAGAAAGTGCAGAATGGCATCTCTCATGAGATTTCTGTTCTTATAGAGGGGCCCAGGCTTCCTGACTCAGGGTGACATTCTGTCCAAAATGCCACGTTACCACTTAAACTTATTGGGTAAGAATAATTAGTCAGCTACAAGTTGGGGACTAGAATGAATCCCTCCTCTCATCTGCCTTCTACCAAGATTAACCTTCCTAGAAGAAAGCTCAAGTGGGTCTCCCAGAATCTTCCCTTTTTCTCCACGGGGCAGTGCCCTCTACTATATTCTCCCCAACTAGGGGAAAGCTTCGGCTCATTTGCCCAGGGCACAGCACCCACCTTTCCTGCCCGCATGACCTTGGATATGTCATTGGAACTTTCTAGCTCTTCATTTTTCTCCTCTGTATAATGAGGGGGTTAGAATTAATGACTTTTTTAGCATTAAATCAATGAGCCTATGAAGTGTGCCTTTACCACTAGGCTCAGCTGCCACCCCCTCCTTGCCCCCATGCCCTGAAAACACTAATGTAGGCTCTTGGGACCCATTCAACCCTGAAAGGAAATTAGGGAACAAGTGGCAGAGAGCCTGGCCTTGCCGGGCTGGGGGCCAGTCAGAGAAGGAGAGCTCGTGTGCCTGCTCTTGGAGAAGCTCTATTGAGATTTCAGTTCATCATCAGAATGGCTCATTTGCAGTGATAGGTAGTCCAGTTGTTAATATCTTTAATGGTATAGGAAGGGTAAACTCCATCACTTGGCTGAACAGAGAAAATATGCAGAGAAGCCACTGGCTTTCCATAAATCATCAGAGTATGGAGCTACAAGGGAGGGAAGACTTAAAATTCAGGTCAGGAGATGGGTATTCTCATAATCCGTGCTAGAGAGGTAATTTATTCTGTTTATATCTTTTTACTGCAAGACAAGGGTGGAGGGGGGGACCCCTCCACGGTGATTTTGCATTTTAAATATTAGTTCAGACCACAGTGGGGCGTCACACTTTTTATGGTATTTATTTCGATGCAGGAGGAAAGGGATGGGGATCGTGTGCGTGTGTCGGGGGTGGGTTGTGAGGTGGGGGAGACGGCAAGAGTGATCCAGAGTGGAATCGATGGCTTTTAACGGCCCGATCTTATTAAGAATTACAACTCCGTGAGAGAAAAAGAGAGAGAGAGGCTGGGAAGGAGCACCGAGTCTTGGCTCCAGAGAACTGGGAGCTGAAGGAAGGATTATGGTAAAAAATGGCCTCCTTACATAAGATTCCAGGGGTTGGCTTATTTTTTCTTTCTTGCCTGATATTTTATTTTTAAATGATAGTAAAATACGAATAATTAAGAGATGGAAGAAGGTAAACAGCTTCATCTGTGGAATAGAAAAGGAAGGAAAGAGGGAGAATAGAAAGGTAAAAGCAGAGGAAAAAGATACAGAGAAAAAGGCACACAAAGAGAAACAGAGATGGAAAGAAAGAAATGGACCCAGACACACACACACACACACACACACACACACACACACACACGGAAATTCAAAGGCAGATGGAAAATATGAAAACAGAGAAATAGAAGTAGAGACAAAGGGTCGATATACACATAGGAATAGAGAAATAGACACACAGGATCAGAGAGAGATAGAGATGGAGAACAGAAGGAAATAGAGAGAATACAAGAAAAAAGAAACCTTTAAAAAAGATGTCAACTTCTCTGTGGGCTTTTTAAAGTCTTTCACAATCTGTCCCACAATATTCCATCCTCCCCCACCAGCCTTTGCAAGTCTGTGCCTGTAGTGCCGTCAGTCTTTACTGTGGCTTCTTGGACTCCCGAATTCCCCTCAAGACTTGGCTCCAGCACCATCTCCTACACATGATTCTTGTCTATTTTCTCTCCACTGTTTAATTCAGGGCCATGTTGAAAACCTTGGCAGTTGATATACCTGTCAGTTCCAATGAATGTGCTAGATGAGATCTGCTTTTGCAAGATTTTCTTCCTCATGAATTTTTTGGGCACTAACTCCTCATCCCTCCCCATGTCACCTCATCCTCACGGCAGACAGACTCTGGAGAGGAGGTTAATGTGGATCAAATCCCTTATTTTAAGAATGGGGAGGTGAGATCTGGGGTATATTTATTGGTGTGTGTATATGGGGGAATGGAAGTGACAAGAGCAAATTCCCAAGCTGTCTCTTAGGGCCCAGGCTGGATTTTAGACCAGAATCCTCCCCTCTCTTATAGCCAAAGTGCTCTCTCTGAGACTATTTCCTCTGACTGCAGGAAGATGGGAGAAGGTCCCATTGTTTCTTCATGTCCTGAACTCATGAGAAAAATCTTGCTGTCTACTTGAGGAGGACCTGTGGAGAGATGAAGGCTCTATCTGTTACATCAGATTGTCTACCAGAAATAGGCTTCCAAGGCTGGAGAAGCAAAGTCTACATTCTGCTCAGGCTGGGTCAATAGTGTTATCTTTGTTTTCCAAGTAAGGCCTTATTCCAGCTCTCCAAAATCTGTCCTCTTCTATTTGTTTAGAAGCCGTGTGCTGGCGTGGAAACAGTATTTGAATTGGAGCCAGGAGAAACCAGAGTACAAGGCCTGCCTAGCTGTATAATCTCGGATGGGTCATTCCTCTTCTCCGAGACCCTCATCTGTAAAATGGGGATACCAACCCCTGCTGTACCTGAGTTGCAGGGATGTTGGAAGCTAAGTGGTCTGGGGGTTAGAGAGTCAGAAAAACCCAAGTTCAAATTTAGCTTCTGAAACCTATTAGTTATGTGACAATGGGCAAGGCTGCTTCATTTTCCTCAGCTGTAAAATAAGGGTAAAATAGTACCTATATCCTAAGGATGTTGTGAATATCAAATGAGATAATATTTATAAAATGCTTAATGTTGCATTTGCCATATTGGAGGTGCTTAATAAATGCTTGTTCCCTTCTCACTTTTCCTTCCCTTTTGTTGGGGGAATCAAATGAGAGAATGATTATAAAACAATTCGCAAATTTATAGCACTACCTAAAGGTCAGCTTTTATTATTCTATAATGTCCTACATGCTACCTCTGTCTGTAACGTTGGGTTCCAAGAAGGACCTATACCGTGCATTCCCATCTTTCCTGGGTAGTGCTGAGCTGTGGAAGGTTAGTAGAGAAAAGGTCTATTCCATCAATCCAACAACAAACACCAATGAAGTGCCTGCTATGGTCAGACAGGGGGAGGTGGTCAATGAAACAGACAGTCCTTACCCTAAAGGAGCTGATATTTTCTTAAGGCTGTCAAGTCAAATCAATAATAAGCACTTATTAAACACCTACTATATCCCGGGATAAAAAAGAAAGGCAAATATAGTTCCTGCCCCCAAGGAGCTGACATTCTTTTGGGATGGTTAAATGGATAATCACTTATTAAGTGTTCTGTTATGAACCCGGCCCTCTGCTAAGATGTAGAGATTTAAAAAAAAAAAAGCAAAACCAATTTCTTTTCTCAAAAAATGACATTCCAAAGAGAAAACATGTATACATTTAATCATATGCAAAATAAATACAAAAAAATTTTGTGAGCAGTTGAAGGAACTAGGTTAGTCAGTCAATAAACACTTATTAAGCTTAGTACCAGGCACTGAGTTAAGTGTTGGGGATGCAATGTGGAAAGATATTCCCTGCTCTCAAGGATCTCATAGTCACATGATTCATTCATTTATCTATTTATTTATATGCTCATTCATTCATTCATTTATTCGTTTTTTGTTTGTTTGCTGAGGCAATTGGGGTTAAGTGACTTGCCCAGGGTCACACAGCTAGGAAATATTAAGTGTCTGAGGGTAGATTTGAACTCAGGTTTTCCTGACTTCAGGGCTGATGCTTTATCCACTGCACTATGTAGCTGACCCCAAATGATTTTTTTAGATTGTTATTGTCTGACTCTTCATGACCCCATTTGGGGTGTTCTTGGTAAAGATACTGGAATGGTTTGCCATTTCCTTCTCCAGCTCATTTTACAGATGAGGAAATTGAGGCAAACAGTGTGAAGTGACTTGCCCAGGATCAAGCAGCTACTTTGTATTTAAAACTGGATTTAAATGCATTTTCCTTTTCCTTTTTAGGAAAGGCTTTATGTAGGCCCCTGCACTTGGGGGAATCTTGAAGGAAACATATAAGAAGTGAATATGAAGAAAGAGTGCACTCTAGGCAAGGGTACCAAGTGGGGAGGGCAAAGGTGGAATCTCATCTTCTGCAGGAAGCTCTTGCTGATTCCTCTTCATTTATTTATCACTTTCTCTCTGTTCATTATTTCCAGTTGATTCTGTATATAACTGGGTCATACGTAATTTGCATGTTTTCTGTTCCATTATCTGAGTTCCTTAAGAGTGAGGAGCTCTTCGCTTTTCTTTGTATTCTTAGCACATAGTAGGTGTTTAAAAAAATGTTTACTGGATGATTGGAGACAGAAGATGGAATGTTTTGTGTGAGGATTAGTCAGGCTATTTTGCTTGAACTGCAGAGTACTCCAAGGGTAATATTATAGAGATCCTTGACGAGAAGGAAGCTAAATGCTCAGTTCGGAAGAAATGGGTAAAAGTCGGTCCTAGCAATTCCAAAGTGCCCACGATAAAAAAAAAATGCAGTCTACCTCCAGAGAGAGAACTGATGAACTCTCAATGTAGATTGAAGCAGACTTTTTTCACTTTCTTATTTTTTCTTGTTTTTTTTTTTTTTTTTTAGTGTGTATTTTCTTTTGCAACATGGCTAATATGGAAATCTGTTTTGCATGACTTCACATCTATAATTGATATAATATTGCTTGCCTTCTCAAGGGGTAGAGGAGGAGCAGGTTGGAGAAAGAGAATTTGGAAGTCAAAAATTTTCAAAAATGCAAGTTAAAAATTTTAAATGTAATTGGGAAATATATCTACATATATGTATGTATCACACATGTATATACATACACACATATATACATATTTGTAGATATATTTTCCAATTATATTTTAAAATTTTAACTTATTTTCATTCACATATATTAATATATATGTACACACACATATATACACATACATGTTTGTGTGTGGGAGTTATTATGACCCATTTGGAGGTAATAGGGAGCAGATTTCAAGGAGAGAAACACCAGAATCAAAGAATCACAGAAAATGTGAGCTGGGAGGGAGCCTCAGAGGCCTCTCATGCCAAAATGAACGCATCCTCACAATGAATCATCTAGACCTTCTTGAAGACCTGGAGAGTGGAGGAGTGGGTCAGAACTTACTATCTTCCAAGTCCATTCAATTTCTGGTTAGCTCTAATTATTATAATGAGTTTCTTTCCATGGATTCTAAATATGTCTCTTGTCAACTCCCACTCATTGCTTTTGGAGCTTCCCTCCAGGACCAAATAGAACCAAGTTAATGAAGGCTTCTTCCACTTGAAGATGGCTATTCCCCACAGCCTTTTCTTTTCTAGTTTTATTCTCATCAGTTCCTTCAACAGACCCTCACATGACATGAATTGGAAGACCTTTGGGACATATTCCAGCTTAGTAATGTGCTTCTTAAACCATTGTGCCTAGAAGTGAGCACGACACTCCAGATGTGGTCTGATCCAGGGAACGGGAAGGGGGAAAATCACTTACCTCAGTACATCTTTCTTAAATAAGTCTAAGTGTATGAGTCTTTTTTTGGAGGTCTGTAGATGATTTCATTGACTCATATTGAGCAAGCCCTCTGCCTTCCTTAGCCATGGTCTTTAATGGGAAGTAATGAGCATTAGTGGGGAACCCAGGTGATACTACTTGGAGGGAGGAAGACCTGAATCTGAATCTGGCTTCAGACTCTTACTAGCTGTGTGACCTTGGACAAGTCGCTTCACCCTGTTTGTGTCAGTTTTCTCATCAGTAAAACGAGCTGGAGAAGGAAAAGACAATCCACTCCATGACCTCTGTTAAGAAAAACCTCAAATGGATTCATGAAGAGTTGGACATTACTGAGATGATTGAATGACAATAATGCTCATTAGTAGTTTTTATTGATGAAAGTTCTTAGAAATTCTTCACTCAATAGCATCTAGTTTTCCTTCCCTTTTCTAAGACCTAACGAAAAAAGAAGGCTCATCCACAATCCTTCTGTCTTTCCTTTGGCAGATGGGTTTCGAGATGCACAACGGCTTAGTCTGCTTAAAATAGTGCTCCCATTTCAGAGTTTTGTATTAGTAACAATATTGGATTTCCTCTCTATGGAGGAAATTGCTTCATAACATCTAACTGTGTCACTTTCCTGCTTAAGAAGCCTTGGTGGCTCTCTATTGTTTCTAGAATAAAATACAATTCCTTGGCAGGTAAAGCTTTTTCATGATTGTCTTCAACTTATATTTCTAGGATGATTACACATTCTTCCTCCTGACAAACTGTATATAATTCAGCCCAACTGGCTTACTTGCTGTTCCCCATAATGACATTTCATCTCCTGTCTTCTTGACTTTGTCATCCATACCTGGAATACTCTCTTCTTCGAGTCCTCCTATTGGAGTTTCTTTTATTGCTCCCACCTATTCTAGGCAGTTTTCTAGTTCTTCTAGATATTACTGATATTTGAAATTATTTTTGCCTCATATGTATGTATATATATGTACATATATATATACATATACATATATATTTATTTCTTTATCTGTGTGTATACTGTTTTCCCCCTCATGGAATGTAAATTTTTTGAAGATAGGGATTTCATTTTGGCTTTTGCATTCCCAGTGCTTTGCCTAGTGCCTGACACATAGTAGATTTTTAATAAATGTTTATTGACTGGAATTAATCAAAAGCATGTATTTGTAAGACAGGGTAGAGTTGTGGGATACTGGCTCTGAAAGCAGAGAGGAAGGAGTAGGGTCATATAGAATTGAGCCAAGAACTGGCAACCCGGTGAAACCAGAGAAAGGACAAAGTGAAGGTAGGACTGAGCTGTTTCCCAAGAGAGACATGAAGAGGGCCAGAAGTTCCATGGGGACAGAGGCTGATTTCACTGCTACACAGACAGACCTACTTAAGGACTGAGAAAAAGTCTGCTCTTTCTCCAACTTTCCCTCCTTGTGCTGTCTGTCCACAGACACTATAATAAAATCTGATTTTTCATACCCTCCAGGTGCCTGTCTATCTACAGACCTTATAAAAGAATCTGTGTCTTTAGCCAAATGTTCCAAGTAACCTGAATTTTGCCTCCATCTCAAAGAATTCATAAAGATAGAATTAAATGAAAATTTAACCTGAGAGGCCAACCTCTGCCTAAATGTTAGAAATGTTCCTAACCGGGGGCTCAGAGCAATTGTGATTGAACTAATAACTTTTCACTTGAAATAAACTCCCTAAAGCCACAGAAAAAGGAACCACACAAACCTTAGGGGTCATTAAATTGTCCCTTGTCCTGAAGTGAGCTAACTATTGTTAGCTTTCACCATTAACCATAGTTATTGTAACAAGGCTTTAGTATCCCCATACTGGGATCAAACCGGTGACCTCTGTCTATATTAATACTCTGGCCAAACCCACTGAGCTAATCAATCCTAGGGAAGCAAGAGCCATACATTTTTTTTAAATGATTAAGGATATTCAAGTGTGAAGGGCTCCCCTCAAGGACCAAAGTTAGGTTAGTAAAATTTTATTTTTTTCTCACTTATACTGAGTGTTCCCCAACTCCCTGGCCTCTTCTCAGCTCCTCTCAGACTTCAGCAGCTTCCTTATTATACAAATGAGGAAACTGATCTCCATCATCTTCACATTCAATCAGTTAGGATAGAAATTCCTCGTGGACAGTGATTGCTTATTTCCTCCTGTGAGAAGCTCTTGAGGTAGGTGATTGGGGAAAGTCTTTGCTTGTGGGTATATTCTCCTCCCTGTCCTATTTAGACAGAGGAAATATAAAGAAGGCAGAGGCAGGGCTCAATCTGATGTCCTGGTCTGGAGAGTTAAATTGAATTTTACCTGCTCTTAAAGCAAAAAGGTTTTTTTTTTTTTTAAAGGACATATAAAAATCATTGTAATAGTAGGGAATATAGGCAATGGCCATGATTATAAGTTAAAAATTCCAGAGAACAGTGCAACAAATAAAATCAATAGGTAAAATGGCCTGAAGGTGTAATAAACTATCTGAGTTCAAATCTTCCTTTTGGATCTTTTCCAGTTTCATAGACTTCAATGGAAAGGAATCTGAGAGATCTTTCTAGTTCAACTTTCTCCTATTATGGATGAATAAACTGAGTCTCAGGGATTTCCTGTGTTTTTACCTAAGACCATACAGATATTAAATGTGTGAGGTAAGATTTGAACTGACATCCTCTGATCCCATTTTTTCTTTTTTTCTATGAAATTTTTTTATTGAAGATTTCAATCGTTTTTGAACATGAAAGACAGCACTGATGTACAGTAACTTTCAGTGAGGTTTTCTCTTTTCTTTTGATCTAGATTTTCTTTTTTTCTACTTCTACATAATTTAAAAATCAGCCTAGTCTTGTGATTTATAACGCATATTCTTCTGCAAGCGAAATTCCAGTTTTGCTATCAATTATAAATAGTGATCATCTCTGTGATTGTAGCATGAGTTTGCAGTGAAGCATTGAGGACAGAATTATATCATAGTTGGATGGATTTGGTGGATAGAATTGAATATATCAATTCTTGCAATTTTGGGATCCCCAAATTTCCCTAACGATGATATCTTCCTCTAGTGGTTAAAAGGGTATAGGACTAGAATATGTATGATGAACTTTGCTAGAGTGATAGGAAGGCAGTTAGGTGGCACGGTGGAGAGAGTACCAGATTTAGAAACATGAATATTCATCTTCCTGAGTTCAAATCCTGCAACAGACACTTCCTAGACAGGAATATCCATCTTCCTGAGTTCAACTCCTGCAACAGATACTTCCTAGACAAAAATATTCATCTTCCTGTGTTCAAATCCTGATACAGACACTTCCTAGCTGTGTGATCCTTGGGAAGTCACTTACCAATTTGCCTCTATTTTTTCATCTTTAAAATGAGTTGGAGAAGGAAATGTAAAATCACTCCAGTATCTTTGCCAATAAAATCCCATTAAACAGTCACAAAGAGTCAGATATGATTGAACAATAACAGCAAAGTATGGTAAGGGAGAAAACATTGGTATTCATTGAATAGCAATGAAAAATATATCTTCGAGTCAAAAAAGCAAAAAAAGTAAAAAAGATATCAATAAAACATAAAAGGCCTTATTTTAAATATATCCAAATTTGAAATATAAAATAAAATATTTCTCGCAGAGGTGGACAAATTTGAGGTTAGTGTCTGATTTTCAAAATAATTTTAAGAATTTTTAAGAGAAGCTGCTAATGGGTACTGCTCCATTTTATCTCAATGTTTTGCCTTATTTAGTTCTTTGACTTTTGTTAATGTCTCAAAACCTCAGTTTTCTCATGTATAAAATGGATATGATAACGTCTGTAGTATTTATATCACAAGGTTGAGATAAAGCTCTAATGCTATTTTGTATATGAAGTAAACTGCAAACCTGACAGATGCTAAAGATTAAAAAAGACCAAAAAAGAAAAAAAGAAAAAAAAAGAGAGAAAGAAATATTAGCTCCTCTCCTAAGTAGAATACATTCGATTGTAGAGAAAGTAGGGATACAAAATGCACAAAGATAAATGAATACCTGCACTTTTCTTGGAAAATGAAAATTTCGTGTACCAATGCAAGTCGGCATCTTCTCTGTAACTTCTGGTTTAATTGTCTAAAGTAGTGGGAGATGAAATGATTGTCCAGGTCACAGAGTCAGTATGTTGCTGGAAGTGCAACCTGAGGAGGAAAAGGAAGAGGAGGAAGGGAAAGAGAGAGGGGAGAGGAATGAAGGGGGATATTTGGGGAAAGGCGGGGGGTGAAGGATTTAGGATGTGATACCTGAGCTGTGCTTTGAGGAAAGGAATTTTCTTGCTGTATTTTCCCCCTGGACCTTAAAGGAGAAAGAAAAGATAAAATAAAAAGGTAAAAGAAGAAGGAAGAGGAGGGAAGGAGGGAAGTAGCAGGCAGGGAGAGAGAGACAGACAGACAGAGAGACAAAGAGAGACAGATAGAGAGAAAATCACACACACAAATAGAGATAGAGACACCCAGAGAGAGAAACACACACACACACAGAGGCAGAGAGGTAGGGAGAGAGAAAGTGAATTGGAGGGAGGTAGGAAAGGGGTGAAGGATTTAGGATGTGATACCTGAGCTGTGCTTTGAGAAAAGGGAAGGATTTTCCTGCAGTAAGCATTTCCCCCCTGAACCTTAATACTAAACTTCTCTACGGTATGTCCTATGTTTATCTTCTCTCTGCTTCTCCTCCTCCTTCCCCCTCTTTTTTATTTCTTTTCTGCATCCTCTTTCTTTTCTCCTCTTAGCAGAGCTTAGGTTCATATAAACTCAAAAGCATCACTGAGTTCTGTTCCAATGCCTAACAGTTACAGCCTAGATTTTAATAGTAAAAAAGAAATAAACACTCCTATAGTGTTTATATAAATAACAAAAACAAAATAACAGCTCAACTAAAATTCCATTTCAGTTGATTCCACCCTTGCTATATATAATTTAATTGGCTTAAAACAAAACAAAATAAAAGAGCTCAACTTTTTAAAAGGGCCTCCTTCCCTCCACACAAAGAAGTGTTTGGCTTGAGAAATGTTGGTGCCTAATTAAAACAGCCTCATTCTTTCTCTTTTCCTGGGTTATTATGACAAGTAGTGGGATTATTTGGTAAATCATTTGACCTGATTCCTATAGAGCTCCCATGGCTGTTGAATTTGCCTGTGAAGATGAAAAGATAATCAGGACATCTATTCTCACTCCTAGGCTTGGGGAGGAGGAGGGAGGAGGCAGTTGATGACTTCAGACTAATAGGAGGGGGTTGGGGAATAAATGGATAGCTGATTAGCTTCAGTCTCCTGGTTCTAGGGAAAGCTTAGAATCTAGTTTCTTCTAGAATACAAAAGAATTGCTAGATATCTTTAAAAGTATTTGTTAGCTCTAAAATTCTCCATTCTAAAGTTCCAAATACCACTGACATTTTGTCTTCTAAGGTATTTTCTAGCTCTGTCATTCCATGTTCTAAAAGCCCTTCCGTCTCTGCCATTCATTCTAAATTTATCACTTTTGGTCTAATAATGTACTGGCTGAATTGATCAGAAATGTATATTCCTGGTGGAGCGACTGGTAGGGGAGAAGGCCCCTGTGAGGGGGGAGGAGTAGGGTTTTTCCTTCTGTTTTATTATACCCATTTGTGCCTTGGTTTCCCTAGCCAGTGTTTTATAAAGGTAAAGTGATGTCATTGTCATTATACAATTAAGATAGAGAACTCCTTCTAAGAACAGAATATTGAAGGCTTGATAATTGAGGGATTTATTAGAAATGGGAGTTTGGATGGCATCTACCTGGAATGAATCGAGAAATTGTCTCTCCTGAGAGACAGGAGCCTGGAAAAGAAATCTGGGTAATGTACCTTGTAAGTAAACTACAAAATCTTCAAGTGTGTAAAATTTTTCTCTAGATCATAAAAAGAACATTATTTTTTCTTCTTTTATTTTCCTTCCTTCCTTTCTTTCTTGCTTCCTTCCTTTTTCCTTCCTTCTCTCCCTCCTCCCTTCTTTCCTCTCTCTCTTTCTTTCTCTCTTTCTTCTCTCTTTCTTCCTCTCTCTCTTTCTTCCTCTCTCCTTCTTTCTCTCTCTCTCTTTCTTCTTTCTTTCTTTCTCTCTTTCTTTCTTTCTTCTTTCTTTCTTTCTTTTCTTTCTTTTCTTTCTTTCTTTCTCTCTTTCTCTCTTTCTTCTTCCTTCCTTCCTTCCTTTCTTTTCTTTTCTTTTTTTTTGTATTGACCCAGCAAAAACTTACCAACAGATATCCTAACAACTTTTCCACGTATCCTTGTCAAAAGATTACATATCCCAAAACAGTTATTTGACTTTTAACAGACAAGAGGGATGTGACCTTTGGCTGTGTAACACTTACAATGACCATTGTCATTGAATGGAGTTCATGTGACTTTAAATAGATAATTTAGTTCAAGTGCCTTCTCCTACACAGTGCTCATAATGATATTTCAGTTGCTAGCACCTCCTGCAAATTACCTTGCATTTTACTTATAGGTATATCTGTTTTTTCTAATTGAATATAAATTCCTTAAAGACAGGGACTGTTTCATTTTTTGGCTATTGTGTTTTCATCATTATCATGGTGCCTGGAACATAATACACACTTAATAAATGCTTATTGACTGACTGATTTATTATCATAATCACTGTGTCTATTGTTGTTTTCATCCTAGGTTTTATTTTGACCTCACCTGATTTCTTTTAAACTCTGCATAGATGGAGATCTCTTAAGGTAGGTGTTTCCCTCAGGGTCTAAATTTTCCTTCTTGATGTTCTCTCCTCCCTCAGAGATCTCATTCACTCAATGGATTCACCTGCTATCCCTATGTAGCTGGCTCCCAAATCTGTGCCCCAATGTCTCAGCCTGACTTTTGAGCTCCAAACCTACCTAGCCCAAACACTTTCACTCTCAATAGAACCACTTTAACTGGTTTGCACCTGGCTATGTCTAAAGTCTTTATCTTTACACCTAAACTTGTTCCTCCTCTTGAATATAATTTGTCCACGGTATGCCCCAAATCCATCCAGTCTGCCATGTTTTTTTTTTTTTTTTTTTTGTGATAGCATCTTCCTTCCTCCCCTCCCCCATGGACTCATAGGTGTCTTCTATAACTCCACGTATGCATATGTTGTTTCCCTGTCTGGATTGGGAATACTCAAGGTCAGAGACTTTCACTTGTCTTTGTATTCTGAGTCCTTGGTACATAGTAGGTGACTAATGTGTGTTGATTGCTGGTTGATTTTTAAATCTTGAGATTATCTTTGGCTCCTCCATCTCTTTCACTTCCCATTCAATGTATTACTAAATCCTATGGATTTATGATATCTCTAACATCCATCCTCTATAAGTCTACTAACTTGTCCTGTTAACAGGCTATCATTAGCCTCTGCCTGGATGGACTACTGCAGTAGTTTCCTCAGAGATCTTCATTCTTCCTTTATACTACTGCCAGAATAATTTCCTTGTGTATTGACATAGTCTTGTCTTTCCTCTGCTCAAGAATGCCCACTGGCTCTCTATTGCTCATCAAATAAAGCTCAAAGTTTTTGTCTTTCATTTAAGAATACAAGCACCTTTGGGGCAAGTAATTGATTCATTTTTGCCCTTGAACTCTTTGCATCTAGCTTAGTGCTTATCACTTAGAAGAAATTAAATAAATGCTTATTAGTTTTGATTAAGTCACCACACCACAAGTTAGCACTGGCCTCCTCTCCCATCTTATTTCATCCTCTTCTCCTCTTTTGTTTTCAGTGCTACAAGCTAGATCGGACTTCTGACCATTGCCTATAATATTTTCTTTTTTCCTGCTTTGTTTATCCTGTTCCCCATACCTAAAATCCTCCTCCATGCCCACATCACTGGATTACTACCCATTCCTAAAAGCACATTTCAAATAACGCTTCTTGCAGAAATCTGTCCTGCTTATCACTTGTTTTTAATGACACACAGAGAACTTATTCATTTGTAAACCATCTATATTATTTTGTTGGTATTGGAGAGGTACCTTAGTACAAGGAATAGACAGCCAGCCTCGTAGTAAGAAAAGTCTTGATTCAAATTCTACATTTGTTGGGATCCTGAGCAATAACCCTTACTGCCTCGGTTTCCCAAGCAACTCCCAAGGCAACATGTTTCAGTGCTTGGGTTGGATCTGAATTGGTAGTGGGATTTTTCTCACAAGGAATTCCCTATACCAGTGGAATTATGGGTCCAAATTCTAAACTCAAAAATGTGTCTATGAATTATCCCCTAACCTTGAATTAGACTATAAATTCTATGGAGGCAGTGACTATGTCTTATCTAAATAAATATACAATACTCATTAATAACAATAATGAGTCTTTTTATGATATTTTAGAATTTGCAAAATACTTTGCATTTATTATCTTATTTTATCCTCACCTCAACCCTGAGAGGTAAGTTTTTTTTTTTTTTATTGTTCCCATCATACAGATGAGGTTGACACAGGTTAAGTGATTTTCCCAAGATCAAATAACTAGAAAGTGTCTGAGGCCAAATTTTTATTCAGGTCTCTCTAACTTCAAATTCAATTCTCCACTGCAGATAGTTAATGAATTGCTATTTAATTTTTTAATTAATTGAGATTTAATGAATTGCTAATGGAGGATTTGACAAATATGGATGCTGTAGGAGGATTCCCACAGATAGGCCACAGAAAGGTTAAGGGAAGCCTCTCTGTCTTATAATGGGCCTTGCATGGACCAACTCACATTCTACTGATACCTAAAATATCCTTGCAGATGAACTGAAATGTTTAATGGTGTTATTAAAAAAAAATTTGACATTGTTTCAGAAATTACACTAGTATGGTCAATGAGACTAATACCTACTGAAATCCCAATTTACTTGGGATGTAAATTGAGGACTGATGAGTCTCTGAATCCTTTGCTTTTATTCTCAAAAGCACCTTATGGATTCCTGAGGCAGCCTGGGAGTCGGGGAGGAGAAGGAATGACTGAACAAAATGCTCTGAACTAAGGCAAAGGCAAGGGGGAATAAGGAAGTTTCTAATTCAAAGTTAATGGAAAAGAAGAAGGCACTTTACTCATTTTGGTTTGAGAAGGAGGGAGCCTTTTAGGGGAGATGAAAAGAATATCACAACGCACTGAGGGAAAAAGATCTTTTTTATTATTAATTTTTCTTTTAAAAAAGTTTTTTTTAAATTTAGGTAAACCTCTTTCTGGTCTCCCCTCCCTTGCTTTCCACCCCCCTCTTAAAAATATAAAAATGTCCAAACCCCAGAAGACGAAAGTACAATAAATATGCAGGAAACACAAAAACATACTTTATTTGTTTCTTCTTTATACAAAATAAGGAAACTAGAAGCCTCAACTTCCAAAAAAGTGTCATCCTGTACATCCTTCCAGCCCTGACCTCCCCCTCATAGCTCAGAGCCAGGGGCCACTGACTTCCTAGGGCTCTTGGCCAGCTCAGCTTGCCAAAGCTTGTCTGGTTGCATTCTGCAGGACCAGGAGCAGGCGCTAGTGTCTGAGTCCTGCCCCATGGGGTCCCAAATCAAAAGCAAAAAGGGAAGGGGTGGAGAGTCTCCCTAACCCAGCCGGGAACCCCCTCCGCGACTGAGATTGGGAAAACTGAATTGGGGTCTCGGGAGAGGCCACAGGGGGGCGACAAATTCCAGTTTGAATTTTCTTTTTTCCTACCGAGCAATTCACATTCTCTCTCTCTCTCTCTCTCTCTCTCTCTCTCTCTCTCTCTCTCTCTCTCTCTCTCTCTCTCTCTCTCTCTCTCTCTCTTTCTCTCTCTCTTTCTCTCTGTCTTTCTCTCTCTCTCTTTTTCTCTCTCTCTCTCTTTCTCTCTGTCTTTCTCTCTCTCTCTTTTTCTCTGTCTTTCTCTCTCTCTCTTTCTCTCTCTCTCTCTGTCTCTCTGTCTGTCTCTCTCTCTCCCTTTTTCCCCTTCCCCCCTTTATTCTTTCCTCCTGTCATTCCTTATCTAGCTATCTTTTTCCTCCTCCTCTCCCTTCTTACTCTTTCTTTCCTCCCCATTCTTTCTCTCACACACCTTTCTCATTTTTTTTTTTTAAGAAACGGAGAAGGTGAGGGAGAAAAAAAGTTTTTTTTTTTTAATGCTATTCGAAATTGGAGAAGAACAAATCATCTCCATTTCTGAGCCTCTCCCTTCCCTCCACGGAAAGAAGAAAAGGGGAACATAGATTTAAGTCTTGCAGGTGCTTCAAGATCTGTTGATCCAGTGGGGATTGACTTTGGTCCAAGAAAACTGCTCGTAGCCTCGAGGAGAAAACCGCTGTAGTCTGGCTCTAGGTCCCGGAAAGAGCCACGTCGAACCAGCTTGGGTGGCCGAGTGAGGGATGGACCGGCTCTCCCCAAGCTCCATCCCACCTTTGGAGGAGTCGGACATTAGAGGGTGGACCTGAGGGGGGGCTGAGTGAGGCTCGGTTGGCGATAACGCCTGGGATTGGAGGCAGTGGGATACGGCCCGGGGCTGGGCGTTTTGGTATAGGGTGTGAGTGTGTGTGTGTGTGTCTGTGTGTGTGTGTGTCTGTGTGTGTGTGTGTGTGTGTGTGTGTGAGCGCATGCACGCACGTGCCTTCATTAATGTTTGTGTGTGAGAGAGAGACAAATTGTGATTCTGCGTGAGTGAGAAATGTGTGCATGTGTGTGCCGTGTAGGACTCTGGATCCACAGAGGCGCCGGGCCTGGGATGGGGAGAGGTCTGGGTGCTCCGTGCAGTTCCTAAGCCGGGTGTTTTGGGCAGGGAAGGGGCTGGGAAAGGGCCCAGCAGCTTTTACCACACGGCGGCCTCGTTCAGCTCCTGGTTGGGATGTGACAGTGGCCCGCTGTAGCCGGTGTTACTGGACATAGAGAAAGGCGGGCTGGGCCCCCCGGTGAAGACCTCGCCCGGGATGGGGTGCAGGGAGCCAGTCATGCCCGGCTCAGGGCTCGGCGTGTCCGGGTGCGAGATCATATCCGTGTACCTTTGGTTTTCTGAAGAGTGGTGTCCCGGGAGGGGCGGCTCCAGGGGCCCCAGCGGGGTGGAGCCGGGCCCTGAGTTCGGTAAGTAGCTGGAGTCCGCGGGCGACTGCGCCTGTGATGGCGGGGCGTGCGGGAAGAAGTCATAGTTTCCTCCAGGGCCGTAATAGTCTCCTTGGTAATCTGATCCGTGGGGTGGGGGAGGATACGGGGAGGGAGGGGTAGGGGAGACGGAGATCCAGAGAGGAACAGAAGCAAGCCACGAGCCCAGAGGTGGAAAGCGGATACAGAGAGAAACAGTCAGATGGACGGAGACACGGGGACAAATCGGAAACAGGACGGGGAAGGGACACACCCACGCAGAGACACCAGATACAGCCCGAGACACAGAGGAAATAAGATAAGAGCCGAGAAGTAGAGGAATAAAAGAGGGACAAGAAGGAGAGAAACATCAGAAATAAAATGTGAAATAGGAAAAAAAAAAAAAAAGAATAGGGGATAGGAAGGAGGAGCACACAGAGATGGCCAGAGAGACAGAGATATCAGGGGACCAATGGAGGGTCAAAATCGGAAAAACAAAACACAAACAAATTACAAAACAACATCAACAAAAGAGTAGTGGTGGTGGGGCAGCGTGCACGTCCATAGGGAAACATCCGAGACAAAGCAAGATAGGGAAATAGAAAACGGAGAGAAGAGTGTAAAAAGCAGAGGTTCGCAGAGATATTCAGATTTCGGAAATCAAAGAGGAGAGAAAAAGACACAGACAAGTGCACATAGATAAGTAGAGGCAGAGAAATGGAAGCAAGGATACAAGTAAGGACGGGAAAAAAAGAAGAGAAGCAGAGAAGATGAAAGGACACAAGTAGAAATGGATGAGAAAATGGAAGCGGAGATAGATTGGAATATGGAGATAGGAAAAAGTAGGAGAGAGGAGGAAAATTTGGGGAAAGGGAGGGAGGAAAGAAAAAGAATCATTAGAAAGGCGAGGGAAAGCAATGTATGAGATCTCTGAGCCAGGTTCAAGCCTTTGGAAAGAAGGAAATTGAGGGAGTGGATCCTCCAGCGATGGTTCCCTCTCACCACTGGCTGGGAGGAGCCCAAGATTATGGCACAAATTTCATTTACTTCTCTCCATCCTCCCTCTTCCCTTCTCCCGTTCTGGCTTTTAGGCCAATCCCAAAGTGGAGGAGATGTATTTATCCTGGCTATTTCAGTGATTCTTAGAAAACGGGGCCAGACAAGGGTACAGGAACCATTCTTACATTGACATGAGCCCTGAGTAACAAAGGCAACTGGAAGAAGAGTAAAGACCAGTCCTCTCTCCCATTTCCTGCCCCTCCATTCCACTCTTGAAGCTATTATTCCTGCTATTACCACATTACTCTGACAATACTTGGTTATTTGCCCTGAGGCTTGCCCACGGAGAGTGATTTGCTAGAGGGATTCAAATGG
Source organism: Antechinus flavipes (assembly GCF_016432865.1). NCBI lineage: Eukaryota > Metazoa > Chordata > Mammalia > Dasyuromorphia > Dasyuridae > Antechinus > Antechinus flavipes. The sequence goes on from NC_067398.1 coordinate 698,615,078, forward strand.
GGAAGCCCAAAGACTGCGTGTGTGAGGTCTCTGGGGGAGGGACTGAGACACTCTTCGACTTTCCCATTAACCTGGGCCCGATTTGCCCCAAAGGCTCGGGATTTTGCCCAACTGTCCCAGACGGGAAAAGAAAAAATCGATTGTTTGCGAGAAAAGCCTTCAATTCAAAAGCCAAGAACACAGGCTCCCAGTGCAGGGAGGACCCTTAGAACATGAGATGTCAGAGCTGGGAGAGCCTTCAGGATATAGGATGTTAGACCTTTTATGAGACCTCAGATCTTAGCGGGTCTTTCAAACACGGACTGCAGGAGCAGAAAAGGACCTCAGAATACGGTCTGTCAGAATTTGGAGGGTTCTTAGAACACAGAACGTGAGCAAGTCCAGAGTATAAGAAATTTTAGAATAGGGAACGTCAAAACTGATTTTTTTTTTGACATCATTATCTCCTTATTTTACAGATGGGGAAACTGAGGCCTTGGAAAAATCAAGGTACTTGCTGTGGGTCACTTAGGAAATTAATGGCCTCTGTAGTGGGCCCCAGCTTATTTACTACACACGGCTACCTGAATTTACAGATAAAGGACCCCCGAATTCCGTCTAAATCCAGGGGCAGATAGCCCTTCATGCTAATTTCTAAAAGAACCATAACAGACAAAAACCAAACGCGCTTCTGCCTTAACTTTTCCCTCACATCTGCGGACAGGTGTGCGCTCTGGGTTTGAGGGCCCCTTTAATGCAAATAGCAAGTATTTGACCGGAGGAACCAAAATAGAAGCTCGCACCGTCCTTCACCCTCACGCCCTAACTCAGGTTCCAGCGGGTGGGTTTCCCAGAAAGCAACGAGGGGGTGGGAGGCCAGCGAGAAACCCCGCCGGCCGTGGTTGTGACTCTCCCCCCCTCCTTCGGGACCTCCCGCCGTTCGGTATGAAGGCGCAGGGAGCTCCTAGCCGAGCAAGGCCGGAGCGCACCGCCCAAGGTTCAGGGGAGAGAACGACCTCAGCAAAGGTGGGGAGCCGCGCAGGGGAGGGAGGGAGGAGAGGATCCTAGAGAGGGCCCCGCGCTTCGGCTGCCTGCAAGCGGCGGCGGCGGCGGGGAGCCGAGGAGCCGACGAGGCGACTTTGCAAGTCCCCGGCCTACTGAGGGGAGCCGGCGCTCGGCTAGCGGCCTCCATATGGTGGCAGGGTTTGGAGGTAATTGGAACAAATACCGTCTGAAAGAGGTACAAAAGGCTGCAGCTGGCGCTTTGTTCGCGCTCACACAAGAGGGAGAGGGGGCGCTGCGCGGAGCCCCGGGCTTCTGTTCACACAGACAGCTCCGGCACAAAGTGCCCTTTCTTGCGTGCTGCCGGGGTGCCAAACTTGGCTGGGGCTTGGGACGGAATCTCTCGGAGCGCGGATTAGAGCGGCCCGCGTGGCCGCAGCTCCGGCGCTCCCCTCTCGCCCTTCTCTTCCCCCACCCCCATCTCCATTCTCCATCTCTCTCCCTATTTCTCGGTCTCTTTATTTCTCTCCTTCTTACCCCTTTTCTTTCGTTCCTCTCTTTCTTTCTTCATCAATCCTATTTCACATTCGCTCCTTTATCGCTCTATTTCCCTTTTCTTTCTTTTTTCTCTTCTCTCTCTCTCTCTCTCTCTCTCTCTCTCTCTCTCTCTCTCTCTCTCTCTCTCTCCACACACACACACACACACACACACACACACACTCCTCTTTTTTAATTCTCACTGTCCAGATTCTCCTCCCCTTTGCTCCTCGGGTAGAGGTGGCAGAGAGAAGGGTGAGATGCACACAAAAGCTAGCAGATGCCCAGAGCACCCTGACACATGTGGAGCAACAAGTCCTGAGTGCTCTCACTCAGAGGTCTGATGTGGCCTACCCTGCCCCACGTATGAGGAAAGGAAATAAGGGAGGTAAACAGGAAAATAGGGAAGGTAGACTCCCAGTGGTGCCAGAACAAATCAGTGTTAATGAGTGATTTTTAAAGAAAGCTTTAAAGTTGCAAAGAGATTTTTCTTATGTCTCACAACAATCCTAAGAGGTAGCTACTACAAACATTATTATTCTGTTTTTACATATGAGAAAACTGAGGCTCAATGAAATAAAGTGATTTGCATATAGAAAGATCATCATCATAAATACGGAAATATGTATAGAAGAATTACACTTGTTTAACAAATATTGGATTACTTGCTGTGTAGGGAAGGGGTGGGATGGGAGGGAGAAAAATTTGGGACACAAGATTTTGCAAAGGTGAATGTTGAAAACTGTCCTTGCATGCATTTTGAAAATAATAAGCTATTATTTTTTTAAAAAAATTATCATCATTCCTATTATCAATAATGATATAATTTTATCCTGTCAGTCAAAATTATTACAAAAATAACAGGCTTATTCTTCAGAAACCTCCCTCCTCAAAGGGCTAGGGGTATAGAAAAAGACCTAATAAGCAAGTCTCTTTGTCAGGGTGCCTTTGGTTCACAGGGTTTGCTCTAAGATCCCATTGAATGTCAAGACACTACCTGTCTGAGGTGCTGAACTCTGGGGCAAAGGAATCTGAGTTCCCTGGGAGCCAGGGGTCACCACATTGGAACCTTGGTCATGATTGGATTTTGCAGGATTTTCCTGACTGCTTACACTGGTGCCATGACATTATTATTACTGTTAAAGGGTTTAGATTCCCTTTCTTTGGAGCAAGAATACTGCAGACAAGTATACGAACTTAAAACTAAAATCATGCTTAGCATTTAGGGAGTGCTTTTAATGTTTCCAAAGCACCTCATTGATCCTAGCTCATCTGGTCCTCACAACATCCACCTATGTACACATACACACGCACACACCACACAAATGTACCTACTCATCACATGGATACACATATCACACGTATGCAAATAAAAAGATACATATTACTGATACACCTTTGTACACACACATAATACACATACAAATCTATATATAAATATACACACACACAACATTGGGGGTAATGAACATAGAAATACACAGTACTCAATACAATACAAACATATACATCACAGAAATACATACACTTCCCACATATACATACATACATCCCCCACACAGCTGTTCATACTCCACAGAGTCCCCATAAACAAAAACATACAAATATATACCACAATACACATGTCGACAGATCCATTCACATAATATACAAGTATGTACATCACTAACATACACAGGCATACAAACAAGTTCTCTTAGATTATATATTAATTTTATTCAAATCCCAATTTATCTGTTCCTGCTATGGCTGATCACTTTATACTTAACTAACAAAATTATTTTTAGTTAAAAATCAAACCTAATTCACATGGTATGGGCAGATAGAGTGGGATAACGTTGCCAAGTGGTGGAGCCCACTTAGTGAGAACAATATTGAAGACTGCTGAGTCTCTCTCTCTCTCCCCTTCTCTCTCTCTCTCTCCACTTCTCCTTCCACCTTTAATGGTCTCTAGCCTTATTCTTCATGATCCTTCTCCCCCCTCCCAGGGATATATAATCTCAAGCCTTCCTTCTCCCTAAAATTGCTTTTCTGCTGTTTTTATTTAACACACAATCCAACTTTCTCCTTTTTTTACTCTTCTGCGGCTTCATGCCCAGAGAGACAGATGCTTTTTTTTTTTTTTTTTTTTACAGTTCTCCTCCACTCCTCCCCAAAGTGCATTCACCATCACTGCCTCTTCACCCTTAACATCCCCATAGAATTAATCTGTGGGGGCTGACTAGAACATTTAAGAAGCCTTAATTTGCCCTTCAAAAGGTCTGAAAATGGCGCCCCCTGCATGTGACTGTACTAGCAGAGGACTACAGAATCTCAGAGTCAGAAGAGATTTGAGGTTATCTCCATCAACTTCCCCCCCAGATTTTACATTAAGCTGGAATCAGCTCACCATGTCCCTTGTCTATCACAGTTATTTCTTCTGGGTCCCAGAGAGCTAGATTTTTTGGGGGGACTAAAACATTTCCAAAATATAAATTGTAAGAACTACCTTGAATTCACATTTGAAAAATATCCCTCCTTGTGATTCTCCTCTGAGTCTTACACTCTAGGTAGCTATCTGACTCACTTAGGCTAAGTTATTTCCCAGAGCCAGGAGGCAGGAAAGTCCTGTCAATTCTCTTAGGGGCCTGGGACAATGAGTTGGGGAACAGGTGACTAGAAGAAGAGCTGAGCCTTCCTACCAACCAGTAGGGATGGAGAACAAATGCTTCCCAAACCCATGCCTCTGAAAGCATGATTTGTAAATTCTCCCGCGTTATCTTTGACTCCAGGAAAAACACTCTGAAATACAACTCCCCAAACCACAGTATTTTTTGAGGGAGGTGAGAGGGAGGAGCTCCTGGCCAGGAGAAAACTTTTTGGTCTGTGTGTCAAACTGGGTAACATGGATCTAGATGCCTCTTGGCGTCACTCTCAGGGAATGTTATCCCACCTCTCCTCAGCTATCCTGCTTGGTTTAACCCACAGACAGGTCTAACAATTGAAGGGACTCCAGGAGAATACTTTTTTCCATGTGCAGTGTGCCGAACCAATATCCCTTGGTTTATATCTTATCCCACAGAGAGTCCATTACTTATTTGTGTGTCTGCTGGCCAGGCCCATGGATGGACTCAATAGCGACCCAAGGCAGCATACAAGGTTTCTATCCCCCTCCCCAAATAGCCTCTTTCCCCCAAAAGACACAAAAGACACTACAACTGATGTTTTTAAAATCTGCCTCTCTCTCTATCTTTTTTGTCTCTCTGTTTCTTTTCTTTCTCATCTCCTCTCTGTCTCTACCCCCTTTTCTGTCTGTCCTACCTGTGTTTCTGTGTCTCTCTTTTTCTGTCTCCTATAGTTTTTCGCTCTCATTTGAGACTGATCTATCCATTAATTCATCAAACATTTAAAGCAATGAATTTTACATATTAAATTCCCCATGGATAGAGTTCATTATTTTTCTTCTTAAATGGAAATGCATGATGTCTAAAGGCAAAACTAACTAAGGATATAGTCAGTGGCTAGAACTTTACCACACATGGGGGGGGGGAATGGGTGAGGATTACCCAAAGCCATGGATGAAAGGTGAAGGGTTTGGTCCCCCAAGCAAGTTGGGGGTCCTGAAATTACGGCTGCAGAGTGGCTTAACTAAATTTCTGCAGGGCTCCCAGAGGCCTGGAATCCCGTGTAAGCCCAATATCTGGTACTTGGGCTTTGGTGAGTGTACAGCAGGAGACAGATGTACTGGGCAGGAAAACCTCTAGGAAGCTGGGAATTAGTGAATTTCTAGGAGGACTCTCTCTGGAGATGTAGCCATGTCACTGGGTGCTTGGGTGGCTATGGGGAGTAGTCTATCGACCTGGATGCTGGGATGGGAGATAGAAAAAACTCCATCGAGTGCTCCTTACCTCCGTAGTAAGTGTAGGGGGTGGACCCCAGCATCTCTGACTCATCCAGCCGGCCACCCAGTGGACGCATGCGCCTCGGACTCCTGAAGAAAGCATGTCTCCGGGCACCAAGAGCGCTCAGCTGTTTCATCCTACGCTCCTTGGACCGCCTGTTCTGGAACCAGACCTGGGGTTGGGAGGTGGGGAAAGCAGTCAGCAGGACACTAAGGTCGGACCTTTTGGGGACCATCAAGACAGATGGATAGACTCAGAAAGTAGAATAGTATTGGGAGTCCTGAGCTTTCACTTTAGAAGAGTTTAAGGGGTGTGTGCTTGGAGAGGAGGAACAGCTTTAAGGAGACTAGTTTTCTTCTTTGATCTCCTTATCTCCTCCTTATATCCCATAAGTGGGGTTTCTCTTCTGCCTTCCCCTTTCCCCCCAGGAAAAGTTCAAGACAAATAGCTCATCCCTCTTTCTCTCTCCCTCCCCTTCCCTAAAGTCTGATCTCCTCCCTTCAGGAAAGAGGGAGAGGGAATGGGGGAGGAGAGCGGATTAAACTCAGAGCTGGTGAAGGGAGGGAAAGTTGGGAGTTAACTCTGTGAACCAACCAAGAGTGAAGGATTTCGTAAACCCGTGGGGAGACTGATAATGAAGTCGACTTCTTACGGCCCCCAGCTCTAGCCCCAGCCCCAGCCCCAGCCTCAGACGTCTTCATAAAGGCAAGAGTCAGAGATGTTCACAACAAAGATTCTTGCTCTCCCCCCACTCTCCCCCACCCCCGTCTGTCTTTTCTCTTTTATTAGTCTTGTCTGTGTTTCTATCATTCTCTATTCCCCCTCCCCTTTTCTTGTTCTCTTTCTCCATCTCAAAGGGGCCCTCGACCTGAGAGATAACCTAATTATTTGTATTCTCCCTCCCCCCACCTAGTCTTCCAACCCCTTTTTCTCCTCCCTGCTTAGCGGGGGAGGAGGAGGTTCTCCTCACTCTTTTGGATAATAGGTAGTATGCAGAAGTTGGATCTCTGAGGTTTCTAGATCTGGCTTTACTGTGTGACCCTGAGAAAACTGCTTGCTCTCTCTGGGCTTGGATTTTCTTCTCTGAAAAATGAAGGCTCTTTAAAATTAAGGTCCCTTCTCCAGTACTGAATTTCCTTTTAAGGGCTCTTTCTTTCCTCACATTCTGTTTGAAAGTCCTTTCTGGCTTTGATATTGTATATTCTAAGTTTTTTCCTTGTGTTCCAAGACCCTTCTCCTCTCTGACATCCTATTACTCTTATAATCCAATAAGACTTTGGAAAGAGTTCTGGCCCCGGTGGTATAGAGCAGGCTCCGAATTGCAGAGGGGAAAATCCTGGGAATGTGTCCTTGGACACTGGCAGAAGAGACCCCAAAAGAAGCAATGCTGCCCATCATAGCCAAACACCAACTTCTCCCCTTATGCCCCAATTCTTTTTCACAGCCCCTTCGGAAGCCATCCATTCTCCATACATAAGCCTCCAGACCCTTTCACTCATCTCCCTCTCCTTCCCCTGCTTCTTCCTCTATTGCCATCTATCTTCTACTTTCCTCTTTTCTGCTCTCAGGTGGCCCATTTCCTTTTTTTCCCCCTACTCCTTTCTTTTTCCTCTTCTCTCAATCTCTTCCCATTTCCTCTCTTCCTTTCCTCTTCTCCGACCTTTCTTTACTTTATTCAGACCCAGTACTAACCTCCTCACAATCGATCGGACCTCTAGAAGGGAGGGGAGTCCAAGACACGGGTGTCAACCTGCCCTATCTCTATTCCTAATAGGATCTTACTTTGACTGACTGGCCTGGATTCATTCTTCTGCACCTGCTTTTCTCAATTATGAAAAAAAAAAAACAAAAAGCCCAAGCTAGACCCAACTTCCTCCTTTCTTTCCTTCTCTTCAGTTTGAGCCTCTTTCCAGTTGTGATTTCAATGTCCAAGCTGGGAACAGTGATTGGGATTCTCAAGAAGGGGCAGTTTTTGAGTGACTCTGAGAGGAGAGCGGAAGAAACATAGGGACTGAATCATAAGCTCCTGAACTCCTTAGCCATCAAAGGCAGGAGATGAAGGGGAACTTTGGCAGGATTAGGGGCCAAAGGGGACAGGAAAAGCCTAGAAAGAGAATAGAAAAGGTTGGGTTTTTTTTTTTTTTTTAATAGCAACAACCTCTTTCTTTTGTGCAAGACTTGGCCGATCACTTTGCTATCCATTAACATATCATTTGGCACTGCTATTAATAACTCTCACATCATTTCAAGGTTTTCAAAACATTTTCTCTCACAATAATCTGGGCAAGCAAAGGTCCAAAGGTTCAATTTATTATTTCCCACTTTCAGGGTAGGAAACTGAATTCTAGAGAGGGAAAATTACTTGTCTAAGATCACATAGCAGGAAGCATGAGCCAGGATCAGAGGCCAAAAATCCTAAAAAGTGTCACATGCTTCCAGTGGAAAGCATCCCAGGTGAAAAAAACTAAAGAAAAGGAAGGAGAAAGAGAAAATGAGAAAAGAGAAAAAGGGCAAAAAGGAGAAGGAAGAGGGAAGGAGATGGGGAGAAGGGTAAAAAGGGAAGATAAATAATGAAAGCAGCAGAGAGAAAAAGGTGAGAGAAGGAAGACAACTAGAAGAAAGAAGAAAAGGAGCGAGGGGAAAGGAAAAGGCAAGGAGAAAAGGGAAAGAGTGGTAAAGAGAGCGACAGCCAGCTGGGACAAAGGAGGCACGAAGGCGGCTGCGTTGGGGGAGCAGTGGAAGGCAGTGTCGGCTTTTCCCAAAGGGCCAGGCTTGGAGTGGAGGGCTCCCTACCTGAATGACCCGCATGTTGAGGCCCGTCTCTTGCGCCAGCTGCTCACGGATGTGGCGCGTGGGCTTGGGGGTGGCCGCGAAGGCGGCCTTCAGCGTTTCCAGCTGTTTGGCCTTGATGGTGGTGCGCGGCCCTCGCCTCTTGGTGCCAGAGTTCTGTTCCTCGTTCTCGTTGTTTGTGGTTTCCTTGTCAGAAGATGTCGAGTTGTCAGTCTCTTTGGGGTCGTCCTGGAGCGGGTCCTGGAGGTCTGGGGACAAACTTCGGTCCGTACAGGATGACACTGCGGAGGGAGCGGGAGAGGGTACAAAGGTGAGCAGAGCCGGGAAGTTGCTTGAGCCCAGCTCTAAGTCGAGGCAGAGAAGCTCCTGCGTCGGGTTTTCTTTCTTTCTTTCTCTCTCTCTCTCTCTCTCTCTCTCTCTCTCTCTCTCTCTCTCTCTCTCTCTCTCTCTCTCTCACACACACACACACACACACACACACACACACACACACACACTAGTGCAATCCCGATTCTCCAGAGGAGAGGACTGTCCGATTTGGGATGGGGAAGGGCGGCTGCTATTCATTTTCTCCAACATCCCCGACTTCCCCCAATCCCTCTCTTCTTACCCCCACCCTTACTGATCCCCAACACCCTGCGTAATTGTAAAATTGGAGAAGTGGAGCCGGGATATTTCGCCTTGACCCAGCCTGGGGAAGACCCTTTTATCAGAAAAAAAAAAATTGTCGTTGGGACAATTGGGTTCCATTTTCGGAGTGGGAGAGACACCGTGGGGGGTAAAAGAGAGGGGGAGAAAGGCCGGTGCTAAAACCCCCTGGCGCCTCCATTTTGTGAAGTGCGGGGTGTGGACTGAGAGACCCATTCCACGGCCAGTTGTGGTCACGTGGGACAGAGGGCAGGCAGAATACCAGATGTTTCCCCTCCCCACCCATCTCCAATTTCAGCATTTCCTCACACCCCTTCCCACAGTCCATTCCTCTTCTTTACCTCTCCCATCCTTCTCTCAATCTAAAAGCTTTTCTTAGGTACAAATCCCGCGCCTGGTGATCCCGCCCACTACAGAGCCCTGAAGGGAGCAGGACTGAGATTCCCCCCCCTTGCCCCGGCCTCCCACCTTCCCGCCCCGACGCCCCAAAGCCCAGATGCGCCCAGGCTGAGGTTTGGGCGGAGGCTGTGGCTGCAGCGGGAGCACGCAGGCCCGGGTCGGTCCAGTCCAGTCCCCAGAGCCTCGCGCGCCAGCCGCGGGCCTCGGGTAGGCTCCGGGTACCTGAGTTGAGGCTGCCTTCCTTGACACTGGGCGAGTTCAAATAGTCCTCTTTGCAAACAAATTTGTTCTCATCTATAATATAGAGTTCCTCGCCCGTGGACAGTTGCTTGTTGCAGACCATGCAGGTGAAGCAGTTGAGGTGAAATACTTTGCTTCGGGCCTTCCGAACCAGGTCGCTGGGAGAGATGCCTTGCGCACATCCAGCGCATTTGGTGCCAAAGCGCCTGAGGAAAGAACAGGGAGCACAGGGTGGAGAAGGAGAGAAGCTTTAAGGGCAGGGAAGAGCCGGGCAGCCTGATTCCCAGCCTAGGACTGGGTTCTGCCCAGCCCTACAGCCTCGCATGTCCTTGCATTTAGCAAACCCCTCCAGATCCCCTCGCACCTGCTTCTTTTTTCCCTAGCCCGAATTTTTTTTTCGTTCCCTTTTTCTCTCGAGGTCGGAGGGAACTCCAGGGGCTTTCTAATATTTATTTATGGTTAATAAATAATGGTTAATGCTTATTTACGAATCACAATGATTATTTATTAATCAGAATTAATAACAAGATCGTAAAAATATCACCGGGCAGGAGACAAGACTGGTTCCCTATTAAAATAATAACGAAAATGAGAAGGGATTGGAGGTGGGTGGGAAGTAAGATCAGATTTCTTTCCCTTTCAATCTACTCTAGCTTGGGCCGCTATCCTGAAGACCGGGAAGCCCAGGGGCCCAGCCTGGATTCCCTGAGGAGTGAGGAGAGTGGGGAGAGGGGCCCGGGTTGGAAGCAGCAGAAGGTGGATTTCTTGGAAGCAAATGGAAATAAGAAGATGCTCGGGATTCGGCTGAAGCAAAGAGCTTTCCAAAGCCTTATTCCTGGGACTGGCTGCACGGGATAGATGACAGTGGAAGGCACAGGCTTGAGATCCTTAGTTCCCTCACGACCCATTTCCCGGGGTTCGGCCCTACTTCGACCAGCGACTCCCGAAGCTCTTGGGCAGTGTGCGGGCTTTAAGCGACTCCCGATGGGGAGGAGCATGAAAAACCAGGAAAAAGGAGGGTATAACCTGGAGGAGCCGGAATTTGGGAGATGTACAAAACTGGCTTCTCGTTACCAAGGAATTGAGGCTAATTTGTCCCCTCTCCTAGGAGTTCTAGTTCATTTTAGGGAATTCCCCTGGCTTTCTACCTGGGCTGTCCGATGAGCCAAAAATTTACTACCCCCAAAGGAAAGAAGGAACTCCGGATTTGTGGAGGCAAGTGCCAGACCCGGGAGAGCGAAGGGAGAGGTGAGAGAGTTGTAGATTTTTTCCCCCTTGGGTTGATGGGAAATCCACACACACACAAATAAATACACATAGACGAAGGTGCACATACAAAAGCCACACAAAATACACATTACCATCCACATAGACACACAAATACACAGATATCTGGACACCAACAGGGATAAACAGGTACAAGTACACACAAACTCATAGGCACACATAGGGGTACATAAGCACCCACAAAGATATACTCACAGGTATTAACAAGCACACACATACAGGTGTAGACCCACCACACACAAGCACATACTCCCGTGAGCACATACAGAGGCAGACAAGCAGGACAATACACAAAGATACACTGACAAGCACAAAGACACACAGTCACATATTCCTATGGACACAGAAGCACACACATACACACAGGAACACAGAAATGGCCTGGCTCTCCCAAACAGGGAGATTTTGGGTGACGTTGATGCAGTGAGCACATTAGGCCCCATAAGTCATTTTCGGTCTTATCCTGAAGCATAATTGACTCATCTTCGCCTTATCCAAAATCATTAGAAGCTTTGAAAGCCCTGCAACACGAGGGGGGCCGGGCAGCTAGCGCCCATTAGGAGTAGTTTACATGTGTAAAGCGGAGCCTGGCTTTTCACCTATTGAAATTCACCTTCGTTTGGCCTGAGGGGCTAGGGGACTCCGGCTCCCTGCATTCTGGGGGATCTGTCCCTCCCTGCTTACCCCAGGTCGCTGCCTCTCGGGCTGGCCCACACAAAGACTTGTTTAGCCCCTAGCTCCTGCCTGCGCTACCAGGGTTTTGTAAGAAGGGGAAAGGCGTAGGAACGATTTTTAAAAAATCCGTTCCCCCAACTTTCAAAAGGAGAAAGAAAAGCTTTCCCCCTCTCCACCCCCCACACACCTGGATCCGGGAGAGCTACTTAACCAGTTCTTCCGACTCCCCCATCCCCCAGTCCCCAATTCTGGGCCTCGGCGCGCTTCTGTGATTTCCGAATCTTCACTCAGTGGGGCTCACTGACTTTAAGCCGGTTTCCCGGGCTGTGGCCGGGGCCAGCTCGCAGCGGGCACCCCTTTCTCTTCTAACCCGCGTTAACCCGACCTCGGGCAGGATGTTTCCGTAGGGGAGCCCAGCTCTCTAGTTAGGATTCAGGCAGGCCTGGCCAGCCGGTGATCATCTGTGCTCATCCGAGGATCAGGAAGGAGGGGGGCACTAGAAAAGTTTGTTAGATTCCCTGTCTTCCATCTCCCCTTACATCTCTGAATTCCCCGGGTTTCCCTCCCTCCTGTCTCAGCAATCCTGGTTGTGTGGTTGTGTGTGTATGTGAGTGTGTGTGTGTGTGTGTGTGTGTGTGTGTGTGTAGAGGGGCCGGGATCTTTTGGAGTCAAAATTAGTCCCTGCTGTTCGCAAGAGGACGGGGCAGGTAGGGGGAAGGCTTTCGGTTCTTCAGCTCGATTCCGCAGCCCGGGGCACCTGCGAGAAGGCTAGATAAGTGAAGTACGATTCTCATCCCAGCCCTGGAGCATTCAGGCACTTGTGTTGAATTGGGAGCAGAATTGAGTGTGTGTGTGTGTGTGTGTGTGTGTGTGTGTGTGTTGTGTGTATGTGTATGTTGTGTGTGTGTGTGTATGTATGTGTGTAGAGACATAAAAAGTCCATTAGCAGGGCCCCTGGCCCTCTGCCCCCGTGCGTCTCAGCTTCCCCAAAACACTCTCTGTGAGACTTCTCTCAGCTCTTGGGCCGGGGGAGGAGAGGGGAAACGAGGGGAGGGGAGGAAGGGGAGGCCAGGGCCGGGAGCCGACGTGGGAGCCACTCACCTGAAGAAGTCGTTCTTGCAGTAGAGTTTTCCTTCCCGCGAGAAACACTTCTCGGTGAGGTTACATTTGCACTCGCAACACTGAACACACTTGATGTGCCACGCGCGGTCCAGGACGTTGAGTAGAAACCGGTCCAGGATGGGCCGCTCGCAGCCGGCACAATGCACCATCATGACCCTAGGGCCCGGGAAAGCCAGCCGCTCCCCCCAGTTGCCCTCTCGGCCCGGGAATCCAGGCGTTTGCGGTTCTCGCTCCAAGAGCTTGAGTCCCCCGGCCCGGCCCGGCCCGATGCGCCCGCCGCTCCCGGGCGGCCGCGAGTCCCGGGCGCCGCTACCCCGGGCCGGATGATCGGGCAGCCAAAACGCCAGAGAGTCAATCCTTAAGCTGGAGGGGACCGGGGGGCAGTAAGCTCTCGGTGGCTGGGAGAGGGGGGGGGGGACGGTGGTGGCGTTTCACAGCCTCATCCCCTGGACCTGGGCCCCACACTCCCCGGATCTCTAAGCGTCCCCCCCGTGCGCAGCAGCGGTGGCAGTGGCGGCGGCTCTCTCCCCACCTCGCGAGCTGTTTCCCCGGGTGCCGGAGTGTCTGCTACTTTTCTCCACTTTCATGCCGTCCGCATCCTCATCTTTGTCTGGCCGCTGACTAATTCGCGCATCCTTATTCAGATTTGGTGACGTGGCGACGCACGTAGCGCGCCCGACGGCCAATAAGCGCGCCGTGGCCATGGCAACCTCTTAAATTTATAGCATATCTAAATTGGCTACAGCATTGTGGTCCGGACAGAGCAAAAAAACAAGGCGTCAGTATTGTTGAGTATTAGATTGTACCTGGTGCTGGGGCTAAGTAAGTATTTACCTTCTCGTTTTGGGGGAGGGGGCGGGGGCGGCGGGGCGACTCCGGAGGTCCACGCGCCTGCCTCCTCGGCTTGCTGGGGGTTCGCCTCCTCTGCTCGCTCTCGCTCTCTCTGCCCAGAAGTGCCTGAGGGCAGGCAGGTCACCGGCTGGGGGGACCAGGGCCCGACAGTGAAGGAGCAAGAGCCAGGAGCCTGGAGGCCTGGTCTCCCCCACCCCACCGCTCCCTCTTCTCCTCTGCAGGCTGGGGGCGGCCCAAGTTGCAGAGGTAGCGTTGGCTAGAAAGTGACTCCAAATCTAAAGGGGGCTAGTGTACGCCCCACCCCCTTCACCTCCTACCCGGCTCCCCTCCCCTCCCCCAAGTCTCACTGAGCAGAGCCTCCGGTCCTCGGCCCCGGAGGACAGGAAGGCGGGTGAACTGCAGGTTTGGGCTAGGAAGTTGGGGGGCCAAATTTTAGCTCACGGCCAGTCCATGCTGACCCCAGGTAGCTTTGAAAGCCCGACTTTAGTTAGGCAGGCTTCCCTGGGCCTGGCCGTGGCGGATGGTGGGAGAGGCAAGGTCCTTATTCTCCACTACCGGAGTACAGCCTAGGACCCGTTGGCTCTCCTTCCCAGTTCCCCAGGAATTGCCGGGCCGAGGATCGGGGTACGGGAGTTTGTGGATAGCCGATCACGGAACGTGAGCCGGGGGTTGCGAGTGGACAGCTATTCTTTGTCTCCGTTGCAGATTCGGAAAGTCCCTCTTGGTTTCCTGAGTCACTTAGCGCGCCGAGGCTGTGGCTTTGGAGAGCTAGGGGCAAGGTGATTTCTAGCGGTGAGCTTGCGCGAGAGGGCCCCAAGCGGCCTCAGCCCGGGCCGCGCCAGCCAGCCTAGCTCTGCCTACAACCTGGGGCCTGGCCACTTACCAAGCCCATCGAATTTTCGCCATCGCCGTCCGCGCGGGTTCCTGTCGCCCTCACACACGAACGCACGCCCACGTCTGCCTCTCGTGTGTACAGGCACGGGTCCTTTTTTGCACACGCACGCGCTGTATTGGTTGTACGTGCCAGATGGGTTGTTTCAGAGGAGCTGAGGTCTAGTGAGGGCCCTATGCCGAGAAGGCTGTATTTGCACCAAGCTTTGCGTTTGGATGTGGAGACTGGCAGGTCAGGGAAGGTTTGCAGCGACTCCGCGGTCCCGGCCGCTTTTGAGGGGTGCTCAAACCACGGCGTGGGCTTCGTCCTCTCGGGAGGGCGCTTTGGGCCTTGGCAGCTGTTAGCTCAGCAGGTTTTCCTCGCTCCCCTTCCCTTAACTTCAGCCTAATTCGGGGCTGGGAAACCCCAGGAGGATCAGGGGAAAACGCGCCAGGAACCATAGTTTTCTCTCTCCCTTCGGATGGGGCTCCTAGCCGGCAGGAGAAGCGCACCTGGGAGAAGGGGACCAATGGTGCCCAAAGATGTCCCTCCTCTAGTCCTCTTTTTTTGAACACAGGTTGTATTGGGTGGGGAACTGGGACATGGGAATTCGTTGGGAGATTTTTCTCCTGTTCTCCTTTCTTCCACCGATCTGCTTTCTCACCGTGTCTCTTAGTCCTCCATGTTACGGAGAATGCTGCTTCCGACGCTAGCTCTTTCCCAGTTGAATGAAACGCTGCAGCAAAATGGGAGCGTCGCACCATCCGGGAAAGGGGTGAGACAAATAGAGTTTGGCGGGGGATAGATATTTGCCCAGACGCCACGGAACCCAGGTCATTGGGGGCCAGGAGGCTTCCCAGTCTACACTCCTCATTTGTCTGAGTCCTTAAGGTATAAGTTTGTCCAGACTTTAAAAATTTATCACCATCATCATTATCATTATTATTATTTAGAGAGAGCAGTAATCTGAGAGACGGGGATCTCTTCTGCTTCTTCTGCACGTTCAGGTAAACCTTCCCCCTGAGGATGTCTCGAGGGATGGCATTCCCCGCATAAAACGAAATCAGTGTTGCCCCACCCCTCCCCTCACAATAGCGCTCTCCAAACCTGGAGAGGACCGAGAAGATTGCATTTAGTAGCGACCCCAAACTTGATTTCGACTCCAAGCATAATTCCCTGGTTTACAGCCAGCTCTGGAACCGAGTTTTTACAAGTCGTCAGTTCTTTCCTGAGAATAGGCTAGCGGTGCCCCGGATACCACGAGCAGACATCCCTCATCCTGATTCCTATATACACTTGCCGCTCGAAAATAGCGTCGGGCTGTGTTCTAGCACTCGGCGGGCACCAGTAACCCAGGAACTCTGGCGAACTCTGAACCCGCTGCTTATTAACCCAGCGCGCAGTACAATGAAGCTGGAACCCTGAAGGTTGGGAACTGCGGAGAAAGCTAGTGATGAGCGAGTCTGTAAGAACCCCAGGAAGCCGGGGAACCCTCTTACCCACATAGTCTCAGGAGAGGTTACAAAGACTGGCTGCGTTCCCGGGAGGAAGGCCAGTCGGGTGGAAAGGAGTGATGGGAAATGGGGAAACCTATGCCCGCCCTTTTCTGCGCCCTCAGCTTCAAGCTCCTCAGATCACTTTTCTTAGTTGCTTGGAGATCTTTAAATACCTCGTGGTCACACTGCTCCCAGGCCAGTTTGAGGCTGGGCAGAATACCCTGCTGGCCTGGGTCTAGTGAACCTTGCCGAAACGAAGATGAGGATTGTAGGGTGGAAGGAGGTTAGAGGCTGCTCCGGCCCTGGCCCATCTCAGCGGGAACTCCGAGGTTCCAATTCCCTGAGATCCCCAGATCTTCCCTTCATGGACCCTTGGCCTAGATGTAGAAAACAAAAAAAGAGGGGGAAAACCCGCCCCCAACAAAAGCTAGCCTCTTAAAGAGATCCGAATCGATTCCCCACCCACCCTCTTGCTCTGTCTAAAGGCCTTTCCCCCAGTTTTCCATCTGAGAAAATGGGGCTTGGAGGCACAAGAAATCTTTTCCGGGGCAGTGAAGTCGGAGCCGCCCGAAGTGGAGTAGCAAAGGGAGATGGAAGTGAAAACTTAGGAAAAAGGGAGAAAGATTTCTGATCTGATCTGATGGGACATTTCTCTCTCTCTCTCTCTCTCTCTCTCTCTCTCTCTCTCTCTCTCTCTCTCTCTCTCTCTCTCTCTCTCTCTCTCTCTCTCTTCTCTCTCTCTCTCTCTCTCTCTTTCGTCCCCTCCCTCCTCTGTATGGAATGAAGAGTGAACATCAGTCCTGGAGCAGAGCTCTTGCTAGATGCTTCCTAATGTGGACTCACAATAGTAAACAGAGATTTCGTTTTGTTAAAACATTTCAGAAGCCTTCTAATGTCTTTCAAAACACTACAAAAACAAAACAGCCCTCCTGCTTTCTCTTTCCTCCTGAGATAATGTGATAGGATATAATTTGATATCATATGATTTGATATATGACGTCCTATAATAGTATATGATATAATGCCGACTAGCCTAGCTCCTCCGCGGAATAGGTAGATAAAAGGAGAGCAGCAGTGGCAACCCGAGGAGGGATCCAGCGCCATTGAAGCGCTCTTTCCCCCAGCCGCTCTCCCATCCCAAATAGTCCCAGGTCTCTGGAGGGCCCGGGGCATTCTGATGCGCTGAGGGTGGATCTTTCTCGCCGGCAGTTTAATCTTCTGGAATCCCTGGGAGCCAGATAATTCGGAGGTGCTGTCCCTCTTATACTGTGACCATCCGCGGGTCACTCTTGAGTAAAAAGCTTTAAAGAAGAACTCGTCTCCGCGTTTGTCTATTTCGGGATCGGTTCCAGGCTTCCGCCTTTCCCAGAATCCTGAACAGCTTTACTGCTGGCTTTTCTCTCTGGCTTCCCAAATATTCTCGGTCTCTCGCTTCGCGACCGCTGCAAAGGAACCCCGCCGGAGCCGGGTCCGGGGCCGGGCCGTTTGACATTCAAGAGACTGAATCACCCCCACTTGAGAGGAGCGGCCCAGGATCTAGCAGAGAAGGCGGGTCGGCTTGCTAACCCGCGGCCGGCCCTCCTGGAGGCGCCGGGAAGGAAACAGGCAGGCCCACTCTTTCCTCCAACTTACGGAGCCCCACTGCACCCGTGGCGGCAGCCCCGCTATTAGGCACCCCTTTCGTTTCCCCCCCTCTCCGCTCTCCCCCCACCCCCTCCCTCGCAACGCTAACAGATGGTTTTCCAGGCAGCAAATACCCTTCTATATGTAACTAATAAACCGATTGTGTCTTAACAGGGTAATGCATGGAGACGCAGTGTCACTTATACAAGATGTTGATGGAATTTACTATATAAAAACCTCCTTCCCAGAGTAAAGTGTATCCACATTACCGCGGAACAGACGGCTGAGGGATAAGTAAGACAGACAAAAGACAAACAAGATAATAATCTGTTTCCAATCACTTAAGCCCTGTAGAATTTGTAATATGCAGTTTGCATATTCCCTCTTGTGCTTCGTAATTAATTATCTGTTAGGATGCACACACCCCACTTGGTGGGTATTTCTAACTCCGGTGACGGAGGGCCTTGGAGGGCCCGGTTTCCTAGACGCTCGGGCTCTTTCTCCAAAGCTTGGGTTCTCCCTGAGGCGCGATTTTTTCCCACTAACTCCTGAGCTTTCGTTATCTTCTTATCTTCTCCCCATCCCCAGAGGTCTGGAGTCATTTCCCGGAGCCTGACTTCTTCCTGGTTTCTGATTTCTTCCCCTTAGACGTCTAAGTTCTTCCTCAGACCCTTGAATTCTTTCCTCTTAAATATCAGAGCTCGCCTTTATCTTGGATGCTCAAACTCTTCCCAGAATGCTTGGATTCTTCCCCCCCGTCCTTATATTCTTGCCCCGATCTCTGGATTTCTCCATTCGGCCAATTTGGTGGATGGGACTTTGGGAGCGAAGTACTGTTGAGAAACGGCTTCCTTCAGTCATCTTCTGAAGTTCTCTCCCCGCTCCTCCCCCTCCCCCCCCCCGGATTATTATTCCCCCTTCCCGTCATTATTTAAAGATGAAATTTCACTCTGGGATTGGGGCGGGCATCGGGAATTTTTGTTTGGGAACTAGATTGGAAAGGACGAAGAGAAAACGGCGAGTCGCAGGGTAACCCTTAGCTTCCCCCCTCACTTTCTCTCCCTCTCCTCTCGCACTCCAAGAGAGCCGCAGCCCATCTTCTTTCCCTGATTTCGATCATTAAAGGCCCCTCTCCCGTTCCCCTCCCCCTTCCTTCCCCCCTCCCCTCCTTTTCTCTCCCTCTGCGAGGGCCAAAGAAGCTTTAACTTTAAACAAACCCAGCAAGCTGCTCGCCGCTGCGCTCTGGGCTCTGTCTGCGCGGCTGCGTTACAAATTGTAAATTTAAATTGCTCGCCGGATTCATTACCTCCCCTCTTTGATTTCAGCCAGCCGTGAAAAATTATACCGCTGTACCGCCGAGAAACTGTTTGGCTGCAAAGAGCCGGCGCCTAATCACCAGCTTTCTCTCTCCAACAAAAGTGTAATTATTTTGTTTGGGGTGTAAATATAACCCACGCTACAGACAGATAAACCTCCAGCCGCGCTCCCAGGCATTCCGGGACACGGAGAGAGATCGGCCCCCAATTAATGGAGGGGTTAAAGGCGACGCACGCAGCTGCTGCAGAGTTGGGGAGCCCTTTCCAAACGCTGCGCCCTGTCACCTTCCTCCAGCAGCCGGGTCCGAGAGGCCGCAGGCCTTCGGCTCCACCCCGAGTAGTTATCTCGGTCTAATGCAAGGGGATACGGCCCACTGGGGGTGGTTTAGGGGCTTGGTTGCCGGATGCCGGGGCTCACTGAGGAGCCGTCAACAGCCGAAGGGGGAGCCGCGGGAGAAGGCTTCTGGGGAAGCGCTCTTCGGTTTAGCTGGGATATAGGACACCTCCTCGGATTCTTAGCCGGGCTTTTGGGAGCTGTCCTGGTCTGAGAATACCGAAGGGTGACGCACCCACATAGGGACCTAGGCTGGTGTGAGAACACGGCTAGGAAAACGGGAGGATGTGCAGCACCTTCCAATTTCTCCACCACCGAGGCTGATGGAGTAAAGCGTTTGGGAAAAAATTCGGTGCCAGCCTGTGGGCTGGCTGGGAAATGAGAGCAGTCCGGTGAGGGTCAGAGAGCTGTCCATTAAGCCCTGACTGTGTGCAGTGTGTGTAGGGAGGCCTGCCTGTCCTTGTTTCCGCCAGGGTCAGATTCTGGGCCCAAATTCCTGGTTTTGGCTGGGCTAACTAGAAGATTATGAGCCCTGAAGCGAGGTCCATTGGAGCCCAGAGGGATTTGGGTTGGGTCTCTGGCCCCGGTGTGGGCACTGAGCAGCCCCCTTTTCCCCCGGAGGAGACCAGATCTGGTTTGTCTTTGAATACTCTGCTCCTCGAAGGGCAAATTTCCTTCCTCCCTAACAGTGCCAGGTCAGCGGCCAAGTGAATCAGCCCAGAATGCAAGAGCTGGCCCGATTTTGTCATTTCGATGTTCACACCCCTCCCTCATTACATGGTCACTCGAACCCAGAGAAAGGATCATTAGCAATGTCCTTCCTTTCTTCCTCCCTTCTTTTTCTTCCTTCCTTCCTTCCTTCCTTCCTTCCTTCCTTCCTTCCTTCCTTCCTTCCTTCCTTCCTTCCTTCCTTCCCTCCCTCCCTTCCCGTTTCTCTCTTCCTTTCACTGTCTTCCCTTTTATTCTTTCTTTTTGCTTCTTCCTCCCCTTCTATTGCTATCTCTTATCTCCCGTTTGCCTTTCTCCCTCTCCTCTCTCTATTTTTCATTTCTCTACCCCTCCCATTTCTTTCCTCTGTCCTTTCTCTCCTGTCTCTCGTTGGCTCTGTGCTTCTGTTGCTCCCCTCTTCTCTCCCCGAACTTCTCCCTCCCCTTTTCCCCCGTAAGAGAATCCACGGCTCTGATGTAGCGGAAACCCTGGGAATCCGTTGTCTTACACCGGCGTCCTAGAGGTCGCACGCCTTTGAGCATCTGGAAGGAACAAGACCCACATCAGGCTCTCAGTCGAGTCCGATGTTGGTTTATTTGCTCACTCCCAAGGTGTGTATCGTTCCCGAGGTTCTAGCGCTCCCCCAAGCCCGTTTTTCCCCCCCGCATCTGGAGAGAGTCTCTTAGAAGCAGCTCCTAGACCCGACTACAAAACGATTCAACAATTTTCGGAGCCATGAAAGTCGTAGTTCAAAGGAGGGGAGAGCTGGGGCTTTTACACGAGGGGAGGAATAATTGTAACAGAAAAATATGGTTGGGAGGAGGACCAAGTGCCCTTCAGCCACGCGGGTTTTGAGTTCTACTTTAAGCAAATCCCCGTGCGTATGATGGGATGGAGTGGGGAAGAGAATAAGCATATTCCCATACAGAGTACACAGAGGGATTCTTGAATTAACAGAAGCAGTCCAAATGTTGATTGGGAACAGATAATTTGTGTCTATACGTACATACACACACACATTTTATATACACAATACGTACATATGTATATATATTATACACTCCACAGACAGGTACAGATGAGAATAAAAAGAAACACTATCGGAAAAGTTGTGTATCCTCCAGAAAACACATCTTTATAGGAGTCTGTGTACTACACGCCTAAGTTTTCTTAGGGACAGAGATGCCGAACCCTAGACACCAAGCTGCTCCGACCCAGGAAAGAGTCCTTTCTGGGGAGATCAGACTCCCAGGTTTTCTCGGGGCTCTCGAACTTGGCGTCTGTTTGCTCAGCTCACGTTGAGATGCTTTCAATGTTCTTTGGGAAGGATCGGGTCTCAGGTGGATTCCTCTTCCCAACTTCTGAACACGGGTCCATTGGTTTTTCACCAGGGATAAGGCTGCAGTGGATCCACAGACTCATGTCCGTCATTTTACTAGTTCAAATATCCCTTTCTGGAGGTAAAGGCTTAAATAAACCCACAGTTTTGGTGACCAGAAGCTTATCAACAGCTCAGCAGGGGGCAGTGGTCTGGGGGTCGGGTCCTCAACTTGCGTGTGCTTATTCAGGGTAGGGTGGGGGTCAAAATTGGGGGGAGTCAAAGGTTGGGTCGAAAGATCTTTGCTTCTGCCCCCTCCTATCCAAGCTCATCTGGGAAAACCCAGAGCTTTTGTTTCGACCATAAAGATGAATTATTTTTGAACGTTTTGTAGCGCCACTGAGATTGAGCTGGATCTCGGGCTGTATAGCCTTTCCCGGGAACAGCGAAGGGAAAGAATCCATGGCGCACCAGGATACCGAGGCTGGAGATCCCAGCCGTCTCCCTCCCTGCCGGGCCCCCTCAATCTCCAGTGCCTGCTAGAGGAGATTTGTCGTCGGATAAAACTTGTCTTCCTCTGTAGACCCGGGCAGACCTGGGCAGACCCTGGCTGGTTAATGATATTTTAAACTGTGGCTTTAGGAGCCCGCTTGGATCGGAAGGGGTCTGCTGTTCCATGTTTTTCACTGGAAAAAGAGTCGAACCCGAAGGAGGGGGCGGCGGCGGAGGATGGGGGGGGGAAGAGAGAGAGAGAGAGAGAGAGAGAGAGAGAGAGAGAGAGAGAGAGAGAGAGAGAGAGAGAGAGAGAGAGATTCTTTTAGTGAAAGAGTATGAGGAAAACAATCAGAAGTGATGGGTATCCTCTCCTCCCTAAATCTTAAGTGTTACTGGCTCTTATTCTCCTCTGTTCTAGTAATGTAGGCTCTGCAAAGATCCCTTTCTCCTTCGCTTCTGCCAGGAGCTGATTGTCTCCAGTGATAATTAGCTGAGCTGCAAAGGTAGCTTTCCAAGTGTTTCCCGCATAGTAGAAACACCCAATCTCCCTTTTTCTTTCTCTCTCCCTTTCCCTTTCCTTGTTTCCCTCTCTTCCTTCTACCCTCCCTCCCTCCTTCTCTCTCTCTCTCTCTCTCTCTCTCTCTCTCTCTCTCTCTCTCTCTCTCTCTCTCTCTTCTCTCTCCTCTACCCCCCACACTAACCCTAAGCCGGGCCCCTCCCTTCCTCCTCCCCTTTTGTTATCGCCTAATTTGGGTTTCTTTTGAATCCTTTCTATTTCGGCAGCTTCGTGTGTGTGTGTGTGTGTGTGTGTGTGTGTGTATGCGCTTGTGTGTGTTTCTCGGCTGCTAATGATTGTGTGTTGATATAGCGATGCGGTGCCCTCATTAGCCTTTGTTTAGAAGGTGTTAAAAGGAAATGTGCATCCGAAAGAGGCGATTTCCACTCCGCCCCGGCTGCAAGCTGCTCTGCAGTAGGGAGTCTGGGCTCCGACTCCGCTCCCGCTCTGGTTGCTGCCTGGCCCCGGCCCTCCAGTCCGTCCTCCCCGCCGCCCCCTCCGCTCCCCCAGTGGGCTTTCATAGCCAAAGGGGAAGGGGAGCGTGTGTGTGCGTGTGCGTGTGCGTGTGTGTATGAGAGAGAGATTACGAGTATGGATGATCGCTCTCTTCATCAGTCTTTTTTGCTTTTCCCTAGTGTCTTCTCCTCTCAGCCCAAAGATTGTAAAGGGAAGGTTCTCCCCACATCCTATCAACCTCTGTCTCAGTTTCCTAGAGTAAGATTTTTATCTTCACGGGCCGGTTCTGCTCTAGGAAGGAGGATCTCATTACTAAAACCCTGAGGAGTCAACAACGAAGCGCAGAAGCGTTTTGCTGGGGGTGGGGGTGGGTGGGGAGGAAGAAGAGGGAGGAATAAATGCAGGCCTGGACACTGCCTCTCATTCCCTTTCCTTGAGACCTGACCATTCTTAGTCCTTCAACTGTTTTCAGGATCCAGAGTGAGTAAGCCAAATCTTAAGGCCCTCCACATCCACTGATCTATACTTGCTGTAAACCTTACCCTCAGAGGCCCTAGTAGTTGCAGTTGGAAAAGTGTTAGCTTTGGGAATTGAGGTCTGATTCTTCAGGGCCCCAAGATAATGTCTGGAAGTGTACAACTTTTTCACCTGAAAAAAATATGTATGTGTGTGTTTTTGTGTAGGAGGAGGAAGGAAGAGAGAGAGAGAGAGAGAGAGAGGAGAGAGAGAGAGAGAGAGAGAGAGAGAGAGAGAATCATTTTTTAGGTTCGTTGGTCTATCTGCCCCCATTTTTCAAAGAATGGACAAATTAAAACGGCATCCCCCAACCTGAAGTAGACAAGAACTTTTCCAGGTGAAAACAAGGGAATCCTACTGAATCCTTGTCTCTTTTGTACGTGTGTACAAGAGAGTTTCTGGTCGAGGTAAAAAAATCCATTTGGTTTTTAATAAGCAGAAACTAAACTTAGACGAGAAGAAGTAAAATAGGAAGAGTCACTCTGGGGTGGGAGGGGAGGGAAGGACTAGGAGAAGGATTACTTCTCCATCCCTAGATCTTTCAATGAAGGACCTTAGTTTAGTTGCTAAGAACAGCTGGAGCAAAGCGAGCCTCCAGGATCCTCTGGGCCGTCAGACTCTCCTAGCCCTTGTGCTGCTCAGAGCCCTCTGGTTCTGCAAATCTGGCAAGTTGCTTCTCCCAACCTATGGAGTGGAGTTCTGGGGCAGGGAGAATGGTTGGAAAGGACCTCAGAACCTCTTAAGAGTAATGATGTCGGAAAGGGAGAGGATAGGTCTAAGTTCCAACAGCCTGCCACCTCTTCCGTTTTCCTCTTTCCCTTTTCTTTCCCCTAGCTGGAAGAAGCAGATCCTTAAGTTCAAAAGCAAAACAGAAGCGGGTTAAAATTGACTCTGGAGTTGGGATGGAGGGGAGGGGAGGGGGGAGGCGGGGGAGGCTGGGTTCTTTTCTCTGCTACACGTTTAAGTCTGGATCAAGGGATGCGCAGGAGCGGGAGGTGAGCCAGATAACCGGTCACGTTCTGGGATCCTTTACGTCCCCTTCCCCACCCCAATTCCCAACCCCCGCCTCCTAGTGTCCTTTTCTCTCTCCCAGCAGGTTTAGCGAAGCAGGTAGGGGGTGAACTCCCAGGAGCGCCGGCAAGCTAGGGCAGACAAAGGCAGGAGCGAGCCTGGAGCTGTCCGCGGTGCTGAAAGCTGCTGCCACCCGGTGCCGCCATACAAGTTCTAGCTTGGAATTCATTGATCCTCCTTTCCCCCTTTTTCTCCCAATCCTCTTCTTTCTTTCTCCCTTAGTCTCTTATTTCCTCTTTTCCGTTTCATTTGTATTTCCCCTCTCTCCATTCCTTAAACCTTGCCTCTTTGTCATATGTACACTGTATATGGATATATTTTATTTCAAAGAGTGAAGTCATTGATTAAGAAATAGAGAACAAAATCAACGAAATAAACTGTGTCTGTCTCTTTATTCTACGTGGCATAGGAAAAAATAACTTAGCTCAGAAATACAATACCTAGATACAAAAATTAGAACATTTTAAAATAACAATAAAACAAGCTTTGAAGCAATATAAGTGAAAGGAACTGACTGCCTGAATCTCTCTCCAAATGATTGGATAAAACTTGGGTGTTAAACATGCTAATTTGGACAACAACAGACATCTAACATATTAACCCTTGGCGAGAATGTACAAAGCCCCAGAACTATTGATGAAAAGTCAGATGAAGGAGAAGGACCAGAGTGAATGGTTGGATCAGGCTTATCTGATATTAAAAATGTGGGAATATGATTCTAGTGATCATTCAGAAATGGAATCATGTAGAGGAAATTAAAGAATGCTAGGGGAAATTTCAAAAGTCCAAATGTGAATAGATGACACATTTTTTATGGCACATTTTATGTATTTAATAGTGTATGTATGAATGAAAAAATATCAAGCACTTACTATCTACACAGAACTATGGTAAGCTTAGAGGATGCAAATAGAAAAGCAAAAGAGTTTCAGCTGTTTCTATATACACACATTGTTGTAATATACAACACAATTATATAAACATCACATGCCATGTAATTATAACTTATATTTACATAGCAAATTAAGATTTGCAAAATGAGTTACACATATCATTTCATTTGATTCTTACAATTACTCCCTGAGGTGGGTGCTGTCATTATGCCCATTTCTACAGATGAGAAAACTGATGCTCAAAGATATTAAGTCATTGATTCTGGATCACATAACATCTCAGGAGGAAATCAAGCTTGGGTCTTCCTGATTGAAAGTCCAAAACTTTCTCCACTGAAGAAAGATGCTGCAAGTTAGATACATATGTAAACAGGACACAACATTGAAAACATGTCAATAGGACACAAAACAGATTTGAACAGGGATGAACTTAGCTTTCTGAATAAACATAAGAACATACAGATAGCCATAAATATTCTCACTAAAAGGGACCCCCTCTCATTTTAGGAATGCATTAATAAATGCACACACATACACACTCATAAAATAGTGTTTACCCTTTGTTGTTCACAGATATCTCCCCACTCAGCTTTCATGAACATTTTCCTTTGTAGCCTTCCAAACGCCTATGTTCTCCTAGGAGGCTCTCTTTACAGGGTGCCAACTAAGCCTGCTGAGGTTCCAAATTTCATTGTGAGGAAGAACAGGTAAGGGGAAGAGTAAATTAAATAACTTGACTTCCCTTCTTCTATCCTTAATCTTTATTTTCAAGGAAAAGGAAAGAAGCCCAACTTCCCACATGTGTGAAAAAAATCTTATTACGAATCCCATTTATGCCAGAATCACAATTTGCTAGGGATTTTGTGGCTTTAAGTAAATTACTTAACTTCCTTGGGGCTCAGCTTTTTAAAAGGTAAAATAAAGAGGTTGTATATCCAAGATAGCCTTTGAAATCTTTTTTAGCACTGGATCTGATTCTTTTCTAGCCTTAGCTCTGTTCAATTGAGAACATCCTGACAATATACCCCTAAAGTGACCGTTAGTATTTTGCTTAAAGGACAACCAGCTAATATCCAAAGCAGCCCATTTTGTTTTGGGGTAGTTCTAATTTTTAGGAAGTATTTCTTGACCTCTTAGCTAAATCTTCTTCTTTGAAAGTTCCACTTGTTTCTTTGGGATCTGCCTATTGATTATAGCTACCCAAAAATCCTCTGATTCTTCTTTTCTTCAGATAAAACATTTCCGAATCCTTCCAATGAATTATCATTGCTTCAGGGGAGAGAAATCAGGTGGTTATAGTCTCCAATTGACTTGCTACCTTGGAATGAGCAGATGCAAGCACAATTATTAAGTTCTTAGTCTGTGACAAACATTATGTTAGGTGCTGGGGATATAGAGGCAGAAGTGAAACAGTCTTTGTCCTCAAGAAGCTTATGTCCAAATAGGGGAAGACAACACATAAAAGGTAATTGTGTCTCAGAGATTGTGAGAGAAGCCACGGGGATGTAAGCAGACCATAACATTCTTCAAGAGCAATGGGAGCATTGATTGGATTATTATTCTCAGAGTAAGTCCTAGAAGTAAGAAGTAAAGGGTAGAGAAAAGACATAGTAGGGTAGATGACAACATTCTCAGACAGGCTCCCCATTGCCTGCTGGCTGATGGGATGTGAAGCATGGTGTATGGCTTCCTGGTTGCAGTGGGCTTTGTAAAGAAGTTTCATTCACTCACACATCAATCAGGATAGCCTAGCCCTGGAATCCCAAATCTGAGCCCATTCATTCATCCTCTCTCCTCCACTTCCCTTAAGTCGATACCTTTCCAATATTGAGATGACCTTCCTCAGCAAATCTCTTAATCTTTTTGGCATAAGAATCAGAATTTTGGTATATGTCTCAGAATATAGAGAAGATGAGTCTAAATAACTTTATTATGTATTCTGAGATCACTGAGCTATACCAACACCTAATAGAACTGGAACCAGAGTATTTGAAGCAATATAGGTAAAAGTAGCTGACAGCCTGACCCTTTCCCCAAATGATTGGATAAAAGGAGGCTTAGGTATTAAACATGCTAATTTGGGCAGTAAGACACCTGGCATTTTAACCTTTGGAAAGATCACATGAAGCCTTAGAACTGTTGATGGGAAGTCAGGTGGTAAGGAGGAGAATGAGAGTGACTGGTTAGATCAAGCTTGTCTGATTAAAAAAATGTGGGAATATGATTCCAGTCATTGCTCAGAGATGGAAGCATGTAGGGGAAATTAAAGAGTACTAGAGGAAATTTCAAAAGTTCATGTGTAAATAGATGGCACATTTTGTATATTTAAATGTGTACTGAATGAATGAAAAGATGTATCAAGAACTTGCTATGTGTACAGAACTATGGTAACTTCTGGGGATACAAATAGGAAAGTAAGAAAGTCTCTTCTCTCACTATGCCCTACACTATTTGCTAGATATGTTCTAGAAAAAGACACTTATTCAGAGACAGATTGGACTAAGTGGTTTCTATGGTCTTTTCCGTATCTGAAATCCTGTGGAACAAAGAGGGAATGAGAGATTACAATATCCAGAATCAAAAGATCTCAGTAGCAAGGGACTTCAGAGGTGAATTAGCCTAATTTGGTTTTAACCAAGAATTCCCTCTCCAAACTACCTGATCATGGATCATCCAGCTTTTGCTTGAAGTTCCCCAGTGAATCTATTACTTCTAGAAGCAGTCAATTATACTCTAGATATCTTCAGGCACCAGGAAGAGTTTCTTCATAAGAAATCTAAAATTTGTCTTTTTGCAACTTCTATCCATTGCTTCTAGTTTTGTTCTCAGGGATCCCTTAAATACTTAAAGATATCGATCATAATTTAAGAAACATTGCTTCTCCAAGCTAACAATACCTGGTTCATTCAATGGATTCTTATATAATAGGATCCTTGAGGATCTAAACCATCCTAGACCTTCTAGTTTATCAATGTTCTTCCTAAAATATAGTGCTCCAAACTTAACAGAATAGTTTTTCAACAAGAGCAGTATACCAA
Source organism: Antechinus flavipes (assembly GCF_016432865.1). Lineage (NCBI taxonomy): Eukaryota > Metazoa > Chordata > Mammalia > Dasyuromorphia > Dasyuridae > Antechinus > Antechinus flavipes. The sequence continues at coordinate 698,643,181 of NC_067398.1, forward strand.
GATTACTCTCTGAACATTATCCTTCTCTTAATGTAGTCTGAAATTTCATTACCCTTTTTATCTGCCATATCACACTGTTGATTTGAGTTTAAAGTCCACTAAGTCCCACAGATCATTTTCAGATGAACTACTCAAATCTTCTTTATATTATATTTGTTTTATATTCTTTTTTGAAAGATGGACAAACATCAACAAATACATATTTCAACTTACAAAAAAGAAAAAGAGGAACTTGTACAGCACACTCTGAATTTTTATTATATACAACTTTTAAAATTATATTTTAAATTTAATATGATGACTTTATTCTGGAGGATCCCAGGACTTCATGTCTATATTACCTTCTGAACTGCTCATTTTGAGAGCAAAACTTATTTTTGAACCCCAATGAAAACAATAATATTTTAGAGTTATTATTTTAGTCTTTTTTTATTTAGCCTGGTGTAATGGGCTGAGGCTTGAGTTGATGCACTGACGTCCCAAGCACATGAGGCTAAATAGTAATTGGACCATACTCTATTAATATATAATCTTGGAGAAAGAATGGCCCCCGCCCACTCTTTGTGCAAGTCCTGATGTGTTGTATAGGAAATGACGATTTTGGTGGGTAGAGGCAGGGGAGTGGAAAAGGAAGGGGAAGGAGCTACTGCTTGCTTTTGCCATTAGGATGACTTTTCTGTTTGTTTTCTCTTCTTTTTGCTGAGGCAGTTGGGGTTAAGTGACTTGCCCATGGTCACACAACCAGGAATTGTTAAGTGTCTGAGGCTGGATTTGAACTCAGGTCCTCCTGACTTCAGGGCTGGTGCTCTACCCACTGAGCCATCTCCTCCCCTTCCTCCTGAGTCATTATTATTTCATGAAGGCTTTTATTGGACACATTTAATCATCTCTCCTAGGTGAAGATTTGATGATGTAAGGAATAGGGAGCTAGTGAAGAGTTTTGAGTATGAGATGCAACTGAAGTTCAAGGAAGATATTTCCCGATAGAATGCAGAATATACTGGATGAGGAGATCTTGAAATCAGAAAAAATCATCTTCAGAAAGGTACATGCAGTGGCACAGGCATAAGGTCATGCAGATTTGCACTGGAGGATTTGGCAGTGAGGATTTGAGAATGGGGTGAATTGGACAGATATCTCTAAAAAACATTTTAGATAGTAGACCATATACTCAATTCAGCAAGGGAGATTCTAATTGAAGTCCTTCAATGTCATTCATTTTAAGTCCATGGTTAGACTGAAAACTCTTTGGCCTGTACATTTACTTGTACATACTTTCTTTCCCCTAGTTCATGTAATATAAGTTTGCATTTTCAAATAATGGGTTAGCTTAAGGGGAAATTACCACGTAGATCATGTCTATATATATTCAGGTTTTGATTCTCTAGGGTTAATCCATTGAGGATTATTACTGTCTGCAGAATGATTGTGTCTCCTACCTTCATCCATTTTGATATTTAGTGGCCCCTGACAGATGGGGAAAAGGCAAAATGTGTCTGAACCTTTGACATTCCATGTTCTAAGGTTCTTCCAAGCTCCCACATTCCCTGTTTTAATGTTCCCTTCTATCCTCGGCCTTCCCTCACCCCGCCCCCCTGCTACTAATATTCCATGTTCTAAATCCTTTTCCAGTTCTGACTTTCTTTGTTTTAAAGCCTCTTTCAACTCGGATGGTCCCTGTTATAAGCCTTCTCCTACCTCTGCTATTCTCTGTTCTAAGACTTCTCTAATCTTTTATATATCACATTCTGAAGATCCTTCCAACTTTAACTTTTATGTTCTAAGCCCTTTCCTGTCTTGGTGTTCTATATTCTAAAGAGCCTCTTAGGTTTGACATTTTGTGATCTATTTTGTATAGTTACCCACTGCTGATTCAGCAGCACCCAACTACATTTCTGGATGCTAGAAGGGAATAAAAAAGAAAGTGATTGTCGTCTACACTCAGACTTAGGTTTTCCTAGGATATCCCTAAGAATTCCCTCCTTCTTCGCTTTCTTCTCTCCTTTCTTATCCTTGAAAACAGTTTTGGGACTTAGAAGGCATTTCACCAAAGGAATCAGAGAGATCCATACTAGATATAAAGAGTGGGCTTTTTATTAGAGCACCTTTGAATTCACAGAAGGTGAGTGATATTTGAGGCCTAAAATGAAACTCATAGGGAAGAGGGATGAGGGAGCAGTGGTAATATGGACAGTATGCAGGTAGGGAGATTACCAGAACCACAGTGGATTGGACTTTGAGTCAGAGCAGATGGGGGGCAGTCAGTCAAGGTTCTTCTGAAGGGCCTTACTAAGTTAAGCCAAGCTCTCTGCCATCTTAGTATATGGGAGATTCCTGGGTCATAATGCCTCCACATCAGGCTAACTCACTGAGATAGGTGAAGGTCATAGATTTTACAGTGATCTGTACTTTTTTTCTCATTTGATTTTCTTATTTTTCCAGTTACATGCAAAACAAATTTTTTTATTTGTTTCAAAAACTTTGAGTTCTGATTTCTCTGCCCTTCTCTCCACTCTATCCCTTCATTAAAGTCATGAAGTTACATTGTGAAAGAAAACAGATCTTCCCCCCTTCCCCACCCCAAAAAGGACTCTGAAGATACACAAGAAGGCAAAAAGCAATCATTGCTCTCGAGGAGCTCACTATCTAGTGGGAAAGACAGACAGTATATTCAAACAATTACATACAAACAATCTCAATCAAAGATAATCAACAGAGAGGAGTCTAGCAGAAAAGGGCATTGAGGAATGTTTTGTAAAAGATAGGCTTTTACAACAAAATTGGCTAGGCTCTAGTTTTCTCTGTCTCTCTTTCTTTCAACCTATCAGTATCATCACCACCATCAGCATCATCATAATCACCATCATCATCATCATTGTCATCATCGTCATCATCATCATCATCACTATCATCATGACCATGACCATCATCATCTCCATCATCATCGTCATCATCATCATACCTTCACCACTCCCACCACCACTACCAAGTCACTATTACCAATCTCTATTATCCCTATATTTATTTATCATCAGGCTATCTTTAATCTATTGTCAATTTGACCACTTCTACTGGTCTATCATGCATCTAAGATATCTCTACACTCCCTAGATTTTTCCCTAACCTTCCTAGATCCCTAGCTCTTCATCTATTTGCTTCTTTTCTATTATTTAAACCATATGTCCTAAAGAGAAAATTTTATCACTTGAATTGAAGGTGCACATTCCAAATTCCCAGAAGCTCCACATGTCAGGGAACAAAGACTTCCTCAAATACTCCAGGCAAAATGTTCTTCCAGACAACTGGACTCCTTGACTGCCTATTGGCCAGCTGCTGCTGCTTGGGGAAGGAGAGAGACTCTGAGACTCTCAAGCAGCCTGTCTTCTCCACAGTACTAATTTAGTCAACATCTTCTGAGCAAATATTTGGGGAAATCACTTTTCTCTCCTTCCAGGGAAGGTTTTTTTTAAAAATTTTTAAAGCATTTTTTTCTTCAAAAAGAAATTGGTTCTGTGAATAGGAAAAAATGTCTTTTGGTTGTTAATATGAAAAAAGAATAAAAATCTGTGAAGGGATGCCTAGATGCTACAGGTTTGCTATTTGTTTTCTGATTTTTAAGTTTTGATTGATCTATTTTGTTTTCATATCACTTTCATTTCTTAATATATTCCTCCTTCACTAAGTAGTAAGCTATCCCTTATAACAAAAAAAGTACAAATGGGGGAAAATAATTGATTGAAACTAGCCAATATATCAACTAAGTATGACAGTATAAGTAAGACTCATCTTTAGTTCCACCAGTAGGTATATTTTCTTCACACTTCTTTATGGACAAACTTGATCATTATAATTACCCAGGTTTTAGTTTTCACATAATTTTGGTTGGATAGAGTTGTTTTGATATTGACAAGTTAGTCAACAGTATTTAATTCCTTATTGTGTTCCATGAAAAGGGCTAAGAAGTGGGGATTCAAAGAAAGATAAGATTTAGTTCCTGCTCTCAAGAAACTCACAATCTAATAGAGGATCTTACAGTCTATATTCTGTGTTTTAAATTCCCTCCCAGCTTGGACCTTTTCTGTTCTAAAGATACTCTGACATTCTATTAAAACAGGGATGTGCTGTTAAGTGCTTAATAACCTATTTTTTCTTCAAATAAAGAAAATGTACTCAGAAAACATTTAAAAAGTTTAATCCACATTAACATTTTCTCTATCATTTTCTTAAATCTAGGCCATTAACAAAAAAATTAATCAACTACTGATTTGAATTGTGTAATGATTTCTGAGGTGTCAATGCTCACACAGAAAATTTAACAATTGCTTCTCCAAAGTTTAAGATGGCTTCAGGAAATCTCTGGTCATTAGGTTCCTTCCAGCTCAGATAGTCAATGATTAAAGGGACCATCTAGCCCTTGAATTCTATGTTTTAAAGTCTTTTCAAACTCTAGTATTTTGTCAGAGTTTTATATCTGTATCTTCTGTTCTATATTCTAAGGTTTTTTTTAATGGTTTGGACATTCATTCTGATGTAAAATTCCTTCCCTTTCTTGTATTCTCTGGCTCTCTGAAGGGTTTAGCATATAGGATAGTAGCACCTGTGCTGAGGACCTGTGCAAAGGTTCCTCAACGAAACCTTCCCTGTACACTAGAATTTAAGAAAGCATTTCTATGCCTTAGAAAATCCATAGTTTCTTTCCAAGTATGCTCTATTGTTCCCTTCTAAAAAGGCATTTCTTGATTCCCCTAGTTGTTACTGCTCTGGAAATGACTGCATATTACTTTGCCTCTATTTATTATTTGAATACATATTGATTCTCTGCCAGTAGAATGCATACTCCTCAAGGGTAGGGGGAATGTGATTTTTGCCTTTGAGTTCCCCAGTTCCTTGAATACAGAAAGTGATTAATAAACATTTGTTAAATTGAAATAAATCAAATTATCAAACATAGTCTAAAGTGATTTAGAAATGACGTTTAGATAATCTGTTTTGAAAGACATCTGCGAATGGATCTCTCCATTTGTATGACCAAATAATAATTTACTAGATATCTTCCAAAGAAACCAATTGGTTGAGATCTAAAGAAATTCTTCCCCTCTAAGAAATCAAACCAAATAAAATATACAACTCATAATCATGCAGAGAACTTTAGATTTACAAGTGCCCTTGTCATGAAGAACCCAAGAATGATGATTAGAAGGTCATATGATAACTATTGGACCCATGACCTCAGAACAAGAAAGAACTTTAGAGACAATTTAGTTTAACAATCTCTATCAAAGCAGGAATGTTTCCTACAGTATCTCTGACAAGTGATCACCTATGTTCCTTTTTAATACACTCTACTGATAGGGAACTCTCTAACTTCTGCAACACTTTCAGATGTGACTGATGGTTCATAAGTTCTCCCTTATACTGAGTCTGTGACAGTCAAAATACGAGTCAGCAATCAGTCCAAAAATAGAAGCCACAGCTCTAGAATTCCAGTTCATGCTGGATCTTTATCTTTTAGTTGAAAGTTAATAGGACCATAGAATAATTAATCTAGAATGGGAACATGTTGTGCAGTTATTATAATAATATAATACTTTTTAAAGACTTTGCAAATTTCAAAGCACTATAGAAATGATAACTTATTATCATTATCTAATCTAGCTCCCTAATTTTACTGAAAGCAAAGGCCCGGTGAGGTTTAGTTTGTATGTTTGCTGACTACCATACAAGTAAGACTACTTATGTAACTTACTCCAATGTAATATACTCTACTGAGAGCCAGTTGAGTAGTGCCCACAGAACTGAGATTGGAGTTAGAAAAACCTGGGATTAAATACTGCTTCTCCTACCAATTTACTATATGATCCAGGACTAGTCTCTCCATGCCACAGGGAATCCTTCAAACTTAAAGTTTCAGAACAGGTGCTGGTCTGCTTTGTTTCCTCACTAATTAATTGATATGGTTTTTGTAGCAATTAAATTACAGATATGGTAAAAAAAAGTATCTGCTCAGATTCACAAGTCAAAGATAGGTGTTTTCAGACCTTGGAATCTCAATGTTCTCATAGCCATTTAAAAATATTATCAATTCAATTCAAATATTTACTGAGTACTGACATATAACACTGGGCTAGACACTGGGATACATAGACAAAAAAGGGTATTTGTCTTAAAGAAGCTTATATTTTACTTAAATTTTATTAATATTTTAAAACAATTCCATCACTATTATTTCTCAGCATTTCTCCTTATTACAAGAAGGAATATCAAGCATATCTGAAAGCATGTGGCCTATTTATTTTTCATCATTCCTAATTCTCTAACAAGGCAGGGAAGGGGGAAACATGTTTTCATCATAAGTTTTCTGGAGTTAGGATTAGACATTGCATTGATCTGAAAGAAGTTTGATGTCTCCTATTGTTTTTTTTTCTTTTCTTTTCTTGACTTTATTGTGATCATTGTTTATATTATTCTTTAGGTTCTGCTCTTTGGCTCCAGAGCAGATCATATATACCTACCAAAGTTTTCTGAATTCTTTACATTTATTATTTTTGAAAATGCAACAATGTCCAATTCCATTTATCTTATAGACTTTCTTTAAATGAATCGGATGTTGGCTTGTCTCCTGAAAAATATTTGGCATTGGGAGGCTTAGAACTGACCCTAATTTGCTATATGACCTTGTTCTGACTTTTTGATGACCTAGTTTTTTTTTTTTTAATTTTTTTGCAAGTCCATTTCCTTCTCCAGCTCATTTTTCAGATATGGAAACTGAGGTAAGTTAGTGTCTGAGGCTGGATATGAACTCAGGGAGAGGTCTTTTTTTTTGGAAGAAGAGTCTTTCTGGCTCCAGGCCCAGCATTTTATCCAAAGTGCCACTTGGTTGTCTTGTGTGACCCTAAGAAGTTATTTAACCTTTCTATTCTTTCTGTTGCCCCATCAGCAAAATGGAGTTGCTCATGCTCTCTCTGTCAATCTGTCATTTACCTAAGGGTAAATGAATCACTTTGAACTCTTTGGGAGAAATGGATGAGAAGTTAAGCTTTAATGATCATTATGTGGTAGATTTATAATTTCATGTCTTTTTCCAGTCCAAATCTAGCTCGAAGAAGAGATAGCAGACACAGATCTCCTCATCTCTCTGCTGAGGAACTCAGAGCTAAGAAGACATTATTAGTAAGTTCCTAGTAGAACCTGAGCCTATGGGAATTTTGCACTTTCCCCAGTGATCCCATTGATTCTGAAGTCTGGGAGCAAGAAGAGACTTGAGCATTTGGACAGGGGCTGAATAATAAACAATATTTTGAATATATAAACAAACACAAATTCCCACAGCTGTAGCCTGAAAAGACAACCCGATGACAGTTTAGAGGATCCCACAGATTTCAAGTTAGAAGGGATTTCAGGATCATTTAGTCATGAATTCATTTTATAGATGAGGAAACTGAGATCTAGAGAGAGTTAAATGACTTGCCTAATGTCATATAAGTGGCAGATTCAGGATTCTAACCAAGGTCCTATAATTTGGATCAGTGATCAGCAAGTATTTATTTGAATCTCTACTATGTGCTATATATTCCAAGGGACACAGAAATGAATATGATCCAGTCCTTGCCCTCAGTGAGTTGATAGTCTAGTGAGAAAGATAGAGTATGATGTAGTAAAATGTTCCCTAGACTTGTAGTCAGGAGAGACATGGTTTTGAAACTTAGAAACAATATTTCCTCATAATTAAAGGTGACATTTACATAGCACTTTAAAGTTGGCAAATTATCTCCTGGCTCCCTATCATCTATAGACTTAAATACAAAATGTTTTGTTTGGCATTCAAAGTCCTTCATAAACTAGCCCCCTCCTACCTTTTAACTCCTCTTATTCCTTGTTCCCCACCATATATTCTTCAATCCAGAGACACTGACTTCCTGGCTATCTCATGAATAAGATACTCCATCTTCTAACTCCCAGCATCATTCCCAGTCCTAGAATTCTCTTGCTACCCATTTCTGTCTCCAGACTTCCCTGGCTTCTTTCAAGTCTCAGTCAAACTCTTATAATCTATGAGAAACTTTCTCTGGATCCCTTAATTCTAGTGTCTTCATTTTATTGATTATCTCCAATTTATCCTTTATGTATCTTGTCTGTTTGCTGTCTCCCTTTTTTAGAATGTGAGCTGTTGAGAGCTGGGACTCCTTTTTGTCTCCTATCTCCCCTTTTGGTATCCCCAGTGCTTAGCATAGTGCCTAGAACACAGTAGTTGTTTAACCAATATTTATTCACTGACTGAGGTAGGTGCTACAGGTATACCATTTTAGAGCTGAAGAAACTGAGTATTTGAGGGGTCAATTAAGTGGCTTGTTAGAGGCAGGATTCAAACCTTGGTCTCTCATGACTTCATGTCTTTGTTTTCTATGTCACACTGTCCTTACTGTCACACTTCTGTGTGACCTTGATTAAGTGCCTAATATTGTATATCTGAATCCCTGTGCTCTAGGTTCTCTTGTGTCCTTTCCCCATCCAACCTTCTCTCTGTTTCTCAGGCACCGTCTCTCTCTTATATTTACTACCTGGGGCAGCAGTTCAGCTCCATGATTCTTTATCTATTGACTGCTCTCACCTCTTCCTCTCCATTCCACTAACTCACAAACTCCCAAGTACTCCTCACAAATGCTAAATTTTTATCTGTGCTCTTTCCTTCGCCATATCCACGGTAATACCCAATCAACCATTTATGATCTACTCCAATCAAGAGATCACTTCCAGATGTCCTTAAACATACCTCTCAATCTAGGGTTCCCTTCTCAGTCCCATGCTGCCATTGAACAGACCAACTATAAAACAGCAATTGGATGTTTGCCTCTTTGGAGCCGTGGGTGGATCATTTGTATATTTCTAAAAGCTGCTACTTCTTTCCTGTTATCCTCAGTCTATACCACTTAACTTTCCTGAGCCTCAGTATCCTCATCTATAAAAAAAATAAAATAATATTTAGACTTGCAAAATTATATAGAATCTGAGTTGGAGAGAGTACTCAAAGTCATATAGTCCAGCCCATGCTTGAACCTTCCCCCCTACAGAATGTCAAACAAATAGCCTACCTATTACTGTTAACCTCAAATAGTTGAAAAATGGCCTCCTGGATATTCCATGAACAAGATATTTCATCTCCTAGTTCCCTGCATCATCATCCCCCACATCAAAAATCTTCTTGCTACTCATTTCTATATCCAGACTTCCCTTCAAATCTCAGCCAAAATTTCATATTCAATGAGAAACTTTCCCTGGATCCCCTTAGTTCTATGGTTTGTAAATTTATAAAATGGTTTGTAAACTTATAAACAACAAAGAAATGGCAGTTGTTGATAACTGTTGATACTGTCCAGCAAATATCCACCCATGGCTCCAAACAGGCAAGCATTCAATTACTGTTTTATACTTATCTGTTCAATGGCAACATGGGATAGAGAAGAGAGCACTAGACTGAGAGGAGAGACCTAGGCTCAAATGCCACCTCTGACACCAATGTGTTATCCTTGACCAGTCACTTGCCTAATCATTCTGAATCTGTTTCCTTCTCTATAAAATACAGATAACAACAATTATTATATATGTAAAGCACATTGTTAGCCTTTACGAAAGACTTAAAAACAATTAAGAAAGCAATCTGGGTGCAAGTAATGTCTAGAAAAAGGCATTTTCTGCCTGTAGTTTTAAAGCAAAATTGAGTTAATAAAAAACAAGTTTATTTTTTAATTTGATGAATACAAATAATATACTTCATGATTAAATTTTCTATAATTTCAACTTAAAAAATAAAATTTCTTGTGTACAGCGCCTAATGATGTGTTTGTGTATTTCTATGTTAATGCTGGCCCCTTATCCAGTGATTTATGGTTTCCAAAGGCTTTTATATACATTCTCTCATTTTAGGCTCACAACAATTTTGTGAGATAGTCACTAATTTTGTTTTCATCTGCATTTTGCCGATGTGGAAATTGAGATTCAGAAAAGTTAAGAGACTTTCCCTTCCTTCCAAGTTACTTTTTCAAATTTCTAGTATTTGCCTACACACACACACACACACACACACACACACACACACACACACACAATTAGCTTCTTGAAGATAGATACTATTTTCTTTCTTTTTGTAGTAGTTTCTGTATCTCTAGTGCCAGACACATAGTAGGTGCTTAATAAATGCATATTGTTAGTCAAGTATTTTCTTTCTAGGAATTTCCATTAGGATTAATAAATTTCTACCAACCCTACCCTACAGAATCCATTTTAGATCCTATCAGAGCTCCATATTTATCTTTTAGAAAAGGTTTATTTCTTGCTCAAATCCTTCTTGCTTCCATTGAACCTCATCTTACCTTAGTGAAGTTGGAAAACAGTTGAAGACTATCCTTTGGGATGTCCTTTTCCTCTGAAATATACCATGCTTTTATACACAAAGGATCTATGATTACACCAGTAAGGTTACTCACTTTCTCCACTGATACATATCAAACCCCCCGTGTCTTAATAGATGGTCTTAGAATGTTACTGTGGCTGCAAATTTCATCCTTCTGCAATCCTAGTAGTGAGCCTCTCTGAGTTTAGCTAAGCTGGTCCTTGGACAGCAGACAGTCAGTCACTGGGCCCATGGCCAAAGCCTCTCCTGCTTGATAGGACCTGACAGAGATTATGCCTTGCTGGCATAGCTTTTGAGAACCCCGGCTCCCCTCCATACCATGAGAAAGCAAACAAGAATTTCCACAAAAAGGAACTGGTCCATATTACCTTGAATGATGAGCACTCAGAAACTAGCTGTGTGACCATGGATAAGTCATCTCTTCTCTGAGATTCTTAATCTCTTCATCTATAAAAAGACTTGCTCTAATCTTTACAAACTTATTGTAGGGAATGGGTTTTATAAATCTCATAGTTCTATGGAAATGGAGCTATTATCACAACAACATTCATTCATTGGGGGACACAAAGAAACAGGGCAATTTTGTGACTATATTAAATTGACTATGCATTTAAAAACTATATATAATAAAATTTATGATTTTGTACATAATCTTTTTTGCTCTTTGAATATCAGTAGGCTTTGTTGTGCTTTCACAGTAAAAATATCCACAGTAAAATAAAATTAAACGAAGAAAAGGATTAATCCATTCAACAATCATTCATTAACCACCTCTTCTGTGTCTAGGTGCTGTGTAGGTACTGAGATATAAAGACAAAAATGAAATGGTCCCAGACCTTAAGGAGCTTATATTTTTCGAGGAGAAGCAATATATACATAATTAAGTCAACATAATATACTCATGCAGAGGAACTACAAACAAATTTCATAAGAGAGAATGTGTATGGTGGTTTTTTTAGTTACTGTGCTATTTTTCTAGGATATGTTTTAATAGGAAGATAAGTTACAAAATTAGAAATGAAAGCAACTTGTTGGAATTTATTGATTTGGGGCCTTCAGCTGGGATCCTGGATTCCCAGAACTCATTGGTGCAAGCCCCAGAATAATTTTCTACAAAATGACAATGGCCAAAACTTTTCTTCTCCTTATGGGATACAGCAAGGAAAAGGAAAATGATGGAATAGAATAGAATAAAAGATAAATAGGAGAGGAAGAAAGCAAAGAAGAAAGTGCAGAAGGGAAAAGGAGAAATGGAAAAGAAAGGGGAGTAGAATGAGAAGCAATGTATTGAATTAAGGGAAGGGGGATCTTGATTGAATATTAAGGCTTTCCTAATGGAATTTTCTAAAAATAGAGGATTCATTTTTTTTTATGGAACAGGTTCCCCATTCCTGGGAGGTGGAATCTGGATGATCCCTTATCGGGGATATTGTAAAGGACTGATATTGGACTAGACAAAAGAGCTCAAATCCTTCTGGTTTGTTGTTCAGCCAATTTCGAGTCACATTCAATTCTGTGTTCCCATTTGGGGTTTTCTTAGCATAGATACAGGAGTGATTTGCTATTTCCTTCTCCAACTCATTTTTGCAGATGAGAAAACTGAGGTAAACAGGGATAAGTGTCTTATCTAGGGTCACACAATTAATAAGTGTTTGAGGTCAGATTTGAACTCAGGAAGATGAGTCTTCCTGATTCTGAACTCGGAAATCTACTGCACCACCTGTTAATGTCTACGTGACCTTGGAAAAATTGCATTATTGTACCTTAATTTCCAAGGCTATAAAATGAATGGGTTGGTTTGCATAATGCAAGGTCCCTTGTAATATTATAGCCTATGAACCTAGGAGGTCTCTGATATTTAGAGAATCCTTAAGTTTCTTATCTAGGAGAAAAAGAGAGGAGTTGAAATGAAAACTAAGAATATAAGTGTTTACTGGTTGGTTTGTTTTTCTAGTCCTTAGAGTTTACAATATATTTCCAAAAATGCTCTAAAACCTAGAGTTTGGGGCTTGGAAATAGGAATCTATTGGTATTCCAATGAACTAAAAGAAGTTATATAATGGAGTTATAATGGAGGCAGCAAACTTACTTGCTGTGAGACTGTAGACAAGTCAATTAACAACAGCAGACATTTGTTAAGTGCTAACTATGAGTCAAGTACTGTCCTAGGTTCTGGGGATACAAAAGAAGGGCAAGTGTCCTTGCTTCCAAGAAGGAATTGGACCAAATTATCTTTGGGGACCCTACCACCTATATTCTCTATGCTATTCTATATTATGCTATGTTATGCTATGTGATGCTATATTATACTATATTATATACATTCTATCTCCTCTGCATCCTGACATTTTATGTTCTAAGAGCAGTTCTTCCCCAAACTGACATTAGGTGTTTTAAGATTTTTCACACACATTTCATTCCGTATTCTAAGGGCTCTTCCAATTTTCACATTCTATGTAGTAAAACTCCTTCCCAATCTGCTGTTCTTTGGTTATGTGGCTCTGGAAAACACAGAGAATGGATCAAGCATCTAGCATTTAGTGAGCACTTGCTTTCAGACTCTCTGGTAGACACTAAGGGGTACAAATCAGAAAATGAACCAGACATTGCCCTCAAGGAGCTTACTGAGGCAATGAACTCTACATAGAACAAATATACATGTATGTACATACACATGTAAATGCATAGCACATATATATTTATATATGTGTAGATACATATATATGTATATGGTAGTTAAGGGAGGGAGGGATGGGAAGCACTGAGAATTGGATTAGGGTCAAGGAAAGCGGTGCTTTGGTTGAGTCTTGAGGAAGTGAGGGATTATAGGAGATAGAGGTGAGGAAGGAGAGCATAGCAATCAGCAGGATGGGCCAGAGCAAAGAGAGAGAGAAGGGAAGATCAGGAGCACAGGCTGTGTGGTATCATGGAAAGAGTGGTGGATTGGGGGTCATATGACCTGGCTCCTCGACCCCTCAGCTACTCCTGTGACCCAGTGCGAAGTCCTTCACCTTTCTGAGTTTCTGCTTTCCTCCCCTTTGTAATGTATGAAGGGATTGGACTAGAAGACCTCTAAGACTTCTTTTGATGCTAAATCTAGAATCCTATATACCACATGGGAAAGGGGAAGAAGGAAAAAGAGAAAAGTCATCAAAAGAGAAATTACATATAATTCAGCTGATATTCAAATGTGCTGTCTCTGATCAAGGTTTCACTTAGGCAAACAATTTAGGGTCAAATAACTTTTCCACCAAATGTTTCTAAGAATCTTCCTTCCTTCCTCTCTCTCTCCTTCCTTTTCTTCCTTCTTTCCTCCCTCCCTTCTTTCCTTCCTTCCCTCCTTTCTTACTCTTCCTTTCTCTTTTTTGTCTTTCTTTCTTCTTTCTTTTTTTCTCTCTTTGTCTTCCTCACTCCCTTCTTTTCTCCTCTTTCTTCTTCTTTCTTTTTATCCTCTCTTCCTTCTTTTCTTTTTTTTATATTTCTTTCTTCCTTTTTCCCTTCTTTCCTTCTTCCTTTCTCTCTCTCTGTCTCTCTCCTTCTCTCCCTTCCCTCCTTCCTCTCTCCCTTCCCTCTTTCCTCTTTCCCTCCTTCCCTCCTTCCTTCCTTCTTTCCTTCTTTTTTCTTTCCTTTTTCTGTCTCTTTCTGTCTCTGTATCTCTGTACTTCTATCTCTGTCTGTCATACATTAAGAAGTAGAGAAAGTTGATTAGTGTGAGTGGCAGCTAGGACTGGCATTTCTAATTAACACACAGGCAGGGAGAATACCTCTCTCCTAGAGTCAGTCCAGCTCCTGATTGAGTATCGCTGCTGAAGCTAAACCATAAATTGTGTGTCAAAAATAAAGACTCGGCCTCGGGTGCATTAAAGGGACAGTGTCGCCATTTCTCCCCCTCAGCCTCTCCATCTGTCCCGGGAAATTGTAAGGTTTAATTATACCACTTAGATCTCCTGGACTGTAGGAGGAGGTCATTGGACCCTCATTTTCTGGGCCTTGACAATAGGCAGTGGGTGAGGGAGGAGAGGAAGGACCTTTAGGGAAGAAGGAGAACATGAACAGGGGAAGAAGAGGAGGGAGGGCGTAGAACAAGGGAGGAGGAGGAGGAGGAGAAATAGAGGGATAAATGCAGGGAAGGAAGGGACTCGAGAATCCAGAGAAGTGACTGGGGTACAGAGGGGCAGAGTGGAGGGGCCTGCCTTTGGGAAACAGCAGTGGAAGCCCATCAATGGAAAGAGACCCAGGGCTGGGGTGGGGAGAGAGAGGAGAAAGCAAACACAGGTCCATTAATCTGCAGTTCGTCTGCCTTTTCTGTTAGGAAGATGAACCTGATGAGTTAATTAAGTCGGAGCCTGTAAAACCAGTTTATTTGCATAGCAAACTCCTGGGCCAGTGTGCTCTGAGTGGAGTGTTTAGGCGCAGACAATTCTGGGGAAATTACAGCCTCATTAATATGCTAATCTGGTTGCAGGCCTGGAACGGAGTTTGGGGTTGCTGGTGCTTGGGGGTGGTGGGTGTTCGGTTGCCTAGCAACCCTTTTCTCCAGGTAACCCTTCTCTAGCTTGCCCTTGATATCCCCAAAGGATTGCAATATGGAAAAAGAGGTAAGCGGGGAAAGCGTTCTGTTGTCACAGAACAGTGAGCAAAATCAAAGACACACACATTGGGCATGGAGTCTATACAAATAGGCACTGGGCGCCATCCCCACACGCGCACACGCGCACACGCTCCCCTCTCCCTTTCCCTCTCCCTTTCCCTCCTCCTATTTTCCTTCCTCCTCCTCCTCCTTCTCTTTTTACTTCTCTCTCTCTCTCTCTCTCTCTCTCTCTCTCTCTCTCTCTCTCTCTCTCTCCCTCTCCCTCTTTCTCTGCCCCTTTCTGTTTCTGCCTCTCTCTGTCTATCTATGTGTCTCTCTCTGTCACACACACACACACACACACACACACACACACACACACACACGGTTAGCTGTTGACTTAGAGGATTCAAATTCCTTCCCTCTCTCCCTGATGCTCTGCTTCCCACTGCTTTGGACACTGGCTGTCTCTTGTCTTTGTGGCTCACTGCCCCTACCATTTTTTCCTCTCTTTACCTTCTTCATCTTCCTTCCTTCATCTTCTCTCTCCATATTTTTTCTTCTTTTCCCTCCTCTTTCCCTTCCTAATACCTTTTCTTTCCTCCTTTCTCCACTTCCCTCCCTATTCTCTTTTCCTTTTATTGTCTTCCTCTTTCCTTCCTCTTCTCCTCTCTTCCAATCACTATTTCTCCTCTTTCTCTCTCCTCCTCCTCTTCTTCTTTTTCCTCTTTTCTTTCCCTTTCCTTCTTCCTCCTTCTCTCCTTCCTTCTTCTAGTTTCTTTCCCTTCTCCTTTTCCTCTTTTTTCTCTTCCTACATTTTCTCTCCTTTTCTTTCCTTTCTTCTTATCTTCTTTTTCATTTCCCTATTCTTTTTCATCTTCTCTCATTTATTTTTATTTCTTCCTCTCTCCTCTCTCCTCCTCTCTCTTTTTAAATCATCTTCCTCTTTTATCTTTTGAGATTTTTCTCTCTTCTTTCTCTGCCCTCTTTCTTTTCTCTTCCTCATTGTCTTTCTCTACTTTTTCTTTTTCCCCCTTCTCTTCTCCTTTTCTGTTGTTTTTCTCGCTTCTTCCCCTTCCCTCTACTCTCTTCACCCCCCTTCTCCTCTCTTTTCTTCTTCTCAATGTATTGTTTTAGAGATTATCCTGATAATCATATTCCTTTTAGTTTTAGTCTGCCATCCATTACCCAAGACACACTACTTCACTTTCCCTCCCTTTCTTTTCTTCTTCCCCAGTACATCCCACTCCTCTTTTCTCTCTCTCATTTTCTCATTCTCTCCTTCATTTTTCAACTCCAAGGCCTCTCTCCTTCATTGATGCTGCCCTTTAGCTTCTTTGCAACTATTTTTATTAGCTTCTGTGTGCAAAGGCTCTGTAACCTAGAACTATGAGCTAGAACCAAATTTGTAGAAATATTCTTTAACTGCCCAGTGTAATGGAAAGAGCACAGGCTTGTCCTTCAGAAGACTTCGGTCTTTGACCCAGTTCTGCCACTTCCACATAGTTCTACCACTTGCCCTTGGATGAGAAAATCACCCCCCTTCTTTGGGCCTCAGTTTCTTTTCCTGTAAAGTGTTCTGGGTCAGGCTAGACAATCTCACAAGTTCTCACCTATCCTGACATATTCTAAATCCAAGCATGGAGTATTTGTAGTAGGGCAACATTGTTAGGATCTGGCTTTTCTTTCATTCCTTTAACCTTCCTGAGCTCAAATATTTATTATTCAGATGGCCCCAAAGTGTGTTTAAGAGACAAAAGGAAGAGGAGGAGGGAAGGGATTGTCATTGTTGGCTGACAGCTTCCTTTTGGGTTTTGACAGAGGCCAAGCAGTATGAGCATTCATGGGATTGGAGCTCAGTTCCCCATCCCCACCCCCTGCTTAACTTCTATGACATTGCAGCCAGCAAAGAAGTAATAGTCAGCTTTGCCTAGAAAAGCCTACTGACTTATAAAGATAGAATTCTCTTGGATGGGGTTCATTGGCTTTCTAACCAGGATGCAATTCCCAGGATCATTCTATTTGCTACAATGTTTCTCTCCCAACTTCCTTCTTTAGGAATGGGAATTAAATCCATGATTTGTTTGACATCAGGAACTTTGAGATAAGGACACTACCAGTTCAAGTAGGCACCTTCTGTGAGAATGACTTGGAGTATTGAGAAGTTTAGTAATTGTCCCAGAATTCAACTCTTTAGCCATCATGATAGGTTACCAATCTGCCTTTCTCTTCCCTAGAGAAACAAAACTCCATTGGTTCAAATGGAGAGAGCATGGGGAAGGGGAGAAAATGGCATTGTAGGTCTAGGATTGGACACAACTTTAGAGATCATCTAGACCAGCTACTTCATTTTACACATGAAGAAATTAACATGAAGAAACTGTGTTTAACAAAAATGTTAAGTGACTTGCTCAATTGACATGTTAAATAAAACTTGGGGAAAGATCACAGGGATGGTAGGGTAAGATTTTCTGAGGACCAATTCATTTCAATTTAACTAACATATTAAATACTTACTCTGTGCCAGACTCCATACTAAGTACTAGAGATAGACAAAAATGAAAATATTCCCTGCCTTCAAATAGCTTATATTCTACTTGGATGAATGGGCAGGGAACAATATATACATACAAGAGTGAATTCAAAATATACACAATGTTTTTTAGGGGGGACTATTGGAAAGTACTAATAATCGGGGAGCCAGGAAAGAGCTTAAGGAGGTGGTCTTGATTGATTCTTGAATGAAGGAAGGAATTTTAAAAGGTGGAAGTATTCCAACAAAGGGGAAGAAGGTTAAGAATTTTATCCTGTACAGAGAATTATAAGTGGGCTTCCGGGGCTACAACAGAATCAGCTCTCAGTCCTCTACAAAGCAATATAGGAAAGGTTCTAGGTATTTGGCTATGAAGTGAGAAATCTCAACAGATTAATCAATCTACCAGGAAGCCTTTCTTAAGCACCTATGTGATAAATACTGTGCTAATTCTTGGAGATAACAAAAACACTTTTCCTTTCAAGGATCTTATATTCTAATGGGCACAATAACATATAAGTTACAAATCTATAGATGGAGGTTTTAGCAAAGGGCATTTAACTTGGGGTTCATGGACTTTTTTTTTTTTTACTATTTTGATAGTTGTATTTTAATATAACAAATTTCCTTTGAAATCTTAAATATTTTATTTTTATGTTTTTAAAAACATGATCCTTTAAAAAGGGGGTTGGGGGTTTTCCCAGACTGGCCCAAGGGTCTAGGCTAAAGAACAAGTGAAAAAGTCTTCAGTAGTTGTGGGGACTGCCGTTTGAAAGTGGTATTTCAGCTGAATCTTGAAGGAAACCAAGAGGCAAAGTTTTTGCCTCTTTGTTTATATTTGTATTTATTCATTTGTAAATATTCACTATATTTGTATTTATTCACTTTATGTCTATGTTGACATCTATTTGTTTCTCCCATTGGAGTTAGGGGCTATTATTACCTTCCATTTTACAACTGAGGAAACAGGTATTGAGGTTAAGTGATTTGCCTCACATCACATGGCTAGGAAGTATGTGAGGCTAGATTTGAATTCAAATCTTTTTGACTCCAGCCCTCTGCACTACCTAGCTGCCTCAATAAATGTCTATAAACTGATTGGTCGATATGAATCAGAAAACATCAAAACTGGGAGGGACCTTAAAATACCGAATTCTAGAGCTTGGATGAACCTTATCATATAGAATATTAGAATTAAGTGGAACCTGAGAACAGAGACAATCAGGGCTTTAGAAAAATCCATTTTCTAATATCAAATTAAGGGTATGTAAAAACAAACAATCAATATAAATTTTAAAAAATGACCAAGAATGTAAGGGATGAGAAGGGCTTCATTACTGTGAGCAACAGAGACGGAATTATCCTTAAAGTTAGATCTGGAATATCTTCCCAGGAGGGATGGGAAACTTCAAGATGAAAAAAGAAACAATTTTTGATGAAAGGGGGAAGCTGTCTAAACAGACTAAGGTGGATATGGATGGGGGATTCACTGACTAAAACATCTTTCAGTCTTTACCCAGAGATGTTATTAAGAAAGCACAACGGGATGTTGTACAAAGCATGGTCTAGTCCTTTAAGAATGATATCAGGATTGCTCAAATTCAGAATGATCAGAGGATCATGAGCAAAGAAAGGATTTTTTTTTAGCTTTTGTTAGCTGGTTGACTTTTTATCTAGAAACTATAGTTTTTCTCCTGTTTGTTCTCCCAAGAAGAATAATCTTTGAACTAGAAAGGACAGCAGTAACTAAGTAAACCATCTTTCACCCAAGATAAGTAGGTAGACAGTAAAACAACACCTAGCTGCCTGAGTATGCCATTGGCAAGTCATTGTGGACTCTCTTTCAAAGAAATGGAGAACAGGGGAGTTGTCACAGGATTGTTAAAGGACCGTTGTTGTTTTGGTCTTCAAATGGGGAAAGAGTGGAATCTATTAACTATAGGCCCATGATCTTGACCTCAATTTCAGGAAAGATTCTAAGAACATTTTGTTAAAGGAATATTTAGAAAATATTTAGAAAACTTAGTGAACATTTAGAAAAGGAAATAGTGATCACCAAGATTTAACCTGTTTTCATCAAGAAATTGTTATAACCAACTATGAAGAATTTAGAGAAACATTGGAAGACTTGATGAAATGATGGCTGGTGAAAAAATAAGTCCAAAGAATTCTATGCTACCATGTAAATAAAGTTGACTCTAGGAGCCAACAAAATTTTAGTCTCTATCCCATCCCAACAATGGCTGAGGGTGGAATGAGTCTATTAAAATAAACCCTCATTCTGCTACTTTTATAGTGTCATCAGACATTATCACTCAATTAAAGGTTTTCCTTATCTATTTTCAGGAATGTATTTGGTGTATTGTTTGGGTTGTGTTGGTTGTGTCAAGGCAAAATGTCTTCATAAAACATAAAAAAGTCCCTTGACTCCAAATGATTCTACATAAACACATTTAAATTGACAGAGCAAACTAATCTTTTCCTTTTTGGACAGGATCATTAGATCAGAGGGGTCACTGAAGACATGCGTTGCTTATGCTGGCTTTTGAAAAAGCACTGGGCAAAGTCTCTCATGGTACCCTTAAAGCAAGATGGAGAGATGAGAGTCAGATAAGAATATTCTGTGATATGAAAATGGTTAAAGAGAAGGACGCAAGTCCTTGGATCATTGGATCAATCAAAAGCCTCAAAGATTTTTTTGTAATCCAATATTCTTATTTTATAGATCAGGAAACTGAGCCCAAAGGAAGTTTAAATACATTAATGGATTGACTCCACCTTGGGACAGGTTTTCTGATGGCAAGCTTGGCAAGCTTTGCTTGGCCTTAGATTATTTAAAATGTTTTATCAGTGGCTTGGATGAAAGCAAAGATTGCATGATTATCAATTTTGCATAGGGTACTAAGCTGAAGGGCAGCTAGATGATGCAGGAGATAAAGTGATGGGCCCACAGTCAGGATGTCTTGAGGTAAAATCTTATTTCAGACACTAGCTGTGTCACCCTGGGCAAGTCACCTTATTCTATTTACCTCAGTTTCCTCATCTTTAAAATGAGTTTGGAAGGGAAATGACAAATCACTCCAGTATCTCTGCCAAGAAAACTCAAAAGGGGGTCACAAAGAGTTGGAGATGATAAAAATCAAGTGAACACATGAAGCTGAGAGAAATTTTAAAGATCATCAATTCATTTAGAATGGGAAGATACCATAGAGGCTATCTAGTCCAATTCCCTTTATTAAAAACATTAACAGAATTATTATTATTTTAAGTTATTATTAATAATAAATAATGCAAAAATTATATAATTTATTATAATAAAATCTAATTTTTTTACCTCTCATATCCTACCCTCTTGAAAAATAAAAACAAACTTCTCATAACAAATATACACATAAACATATACACATAGATATACCTATATGTACATACACACAAACATACAACATAAATATGTATGGCTATATGAATATACACATATATGTATGTATACACACACATATATGTATGCCTGTTTATATAGGTAGTTAAGCAAAACAAATTCCTGCAATGGCTAAAACCAAAAAAAATATGTCTCATTCTGCGTCCTGAGTTTATTACTTCTCCTTCAGGAGAACCAATTCTCTTATATTAAAGATGAGGAAACTGAGGACAGAAGCTTTCCCAATGTCATACAGATTTTATAGGCTATAATAACACAAGAAATGATTAAGTCAAGAGCCAGAAAGGGTTTTTTTTTTGGACAGGGTAGACAATGGGATTGGACTTAATGAGGTGAAATTTTATATGTGTGTATATATATATATATTTACACAAATATATGGTACTTGTTTTACACAAATATATATTATATTTAGTTTCAAAAATGATTTCACAAATAGAGGATGGTTGAGAAGTTCAGGATAGCTTTTTGTCTGAAAAAGATTGGGAGTTTTAGTGAACTACAAACTCAATATGAATCAAGAGTGAGATATGACCACCAAGAAAGGTACAAGAATTGTGACTATATCCCCATTAGGGTATAGTCTGAGTGACTTCTCAATGGAACTCAGCCCTTTAGGGAAGAACATCATTTTGGCACAGAGTGAGTGTCATACTGGAAAGATGCCCAGGTCTGGAGTTAAATAAGCTGGTTTCAAATTTTGGCTCTTTATTTCTTCCTGTATGACTATTCATTGTTACCTCTTTGAGACTAAGTTTCCTCATCTAAAAAAATAAGGGTGTTGCACTAAACGATCTCTGAAGTCCCTCCCAGCTCTAAATCCTATTATCCTTCACAAATCATAAATATTTCATCTTCCCTCTCCTCTCTCCATGTGTCAGGACCTAGATGGAGATATCGACTGGCTGGCTGGGTGATGGACAGATTGGCAGATTTTTGTATTGATGAGTTCAGAGATTGCTGGCTTTCTCGCCCTGCCCCCCTTCTTGAAAACAGAAATTCTGACAGCTATTTTTTACCGCATCAGAGGTGATGGTGGTAGTGGTAAAAAGGGAGGGTAAAGGTGGGGAAGGTAGCATGTAAGGAGGAAAGAAGGAGGTTAAGAGCTGCTTCTAATAACCTTGTTCTCTAACTTAGGTAGTTTTCTTTTAAAATATTTAAAAACATTTTATTGACATATTTTATTTTTATAACACTCTAATTTTCAAATATATCCCTTCTCAGGGAGTAATACCTTATAACAAAGAATGAAAAAAGGAAAAAAAAATTACTGTTCTACCAAACTAATCATTTATGTATGATGGTGTGTGGAATGTTCCATACCCACATATTCTCTTCTCTTCAGAGAAGGAAGAGAGGTATATTTTCTTCTTTCTTCTTTGCATTCAAATTTGGTCATTATATTGCAATCAATCAGCAAATTATTAATAAACTTTTATTAAGCAACTACTGTGTTCAACTAATTATGTTAAATACTGGGGAATATAAAAAGAGTCAAAAGATAGTCCCTCACTAATGCATTGTTGGTGGAGTTGTGAAATGATCCAACCATTATGGAGAGCAATCTGGAACTGGGCCCAAAGGGCTTTCAAACTATAGCTACCCTTTGACTCAGTTGTGCCATTGCTGGATCTGTAACCCAAGGGAATCATAAAGCAGGGAAAATGACCCACATATGCAAAAATGTTTGTAGGAGCTCTTTTTGGGGTAGCAAAGAATTGGAAAATGAATAGATGCCCATCAATTGGGGAATAGATGAACAAATTGCAGTATATGAAGGTTTTGGAATATTATTGTTTTGTAAAAAATGATGAACAAGCTAATTTTAGAAAAGCCTGGAAAAATTTACATGAACTGATGCTGAGCAAAATAAGTAGAACCAGGAATACATCATACACAATAAGAGCAAGAACATGTGATGATCAATTATGGTTCTTCTCAGTGGTTCAGTGATCCAAAGTAATCCCAACAGATTTTGAAAAGAAAATGCCATCTGTATCCAGAAAAAGAACTATGGAGATTGAATGTAAATCAACAACATGCAATGTTCACTTCTTTTTTCTGTTTTTCTTTCTCTCCCATGATTTTCCCCTTTTGCTCTGATGCTTCTCTCCCAACATGATTCATAAAACAATGTACATTAAAATAAATTTTAAACAGACAGCCCTTGCTCTTAAGGAGCTTATAATCAATCTGAAAACAAACATATACAAAGCCAGCTGTATGTAGGATAAATAGGGAATCATTAACAGAGAGAAAGCAGTAGAATTAAGAAGGGTTAGGGAGGGCTTCTTGTAAAAGATGAAATTTTTATTGATTTTTGTCATTCTTTTTATTTACATTGAAGTAATCATTATGTATAATCGTTTTTTCCTGAAATTATTTACTTCACTTGTAATATAGCAGAGATGATAATACACATTTAGATATTATTCTACTATGAAATAAAGTTTGATGACAAGAGGTACAAAAGTATAAAGAATGAAGCAAGGTTCAAGAAAAGAAAGACCTAGACATCAGGGAAGTCTTCATGGAGGAGGTTTTACTTTGCCAAAGGCTTTGAAGGATGGATGGGATTGAATTTATCCTCCCTTTCTCAATGCCCCTACTTTTGATGGTCAAACATTCTGCTATCTGAGAGGTAACAGATTCATAGATACAGAGATCTAGACTTGGGAGGGAACTTAAAGACCATCTTGCTCCAGTACTTCATTTTACAGATGAGGAAACTGAGGCCCAAGAAATTGAAATGACTTTTCCAAGGTCATACAGTACATTTTCAAAGGTCCAGATTTGAATGTGGTTCTTCTGTCTCCAGATCTAGTATGCCATTCATAATACCTTTACATTATGGTATAGTGAGGAGGATGGTGGGCTTGCCATCAAGAGAGACCTAAATCCAAATACTTCCTCTGACAGAATCTACATAGAAAGTCACTTGATGTCTTGGAGACTCCGTTTCCAAAAATTAATTAAATTAATAATTTAAAAAATTACTAATGCCCACAGGATCTTCTTCTATAGGCTGTTATGAGGATCAAGTGAATTAAAGGCTACAAAAGCCTATTTCTATTGTCTTCCTGATCCCTTTTTTCCTACACTTTGAAGGATACTGGCCAAAGAACAGTTTTCTTAGGAATTTTCCATGGTGAGCTCATTGTGTATCTCAGGTTACATTTCTTACTGCCAAGATTGCCCAGCCTCTCTCTCCACCAAAAATGGAAGTAAATTCCATGGCTAGGGAATGGAGCTGAACTGCTGAAGGCTCATTCCCAGGGACCTGAGATTAGATTTCATCCAGACTAAACAGCCTGCTGCCTGTGACCTCAATGAGTGACCAGGGACAGATGGTGATAAAAGATCTGAAATATATTGGGCCACTGCCACTGAGAACCTTTGAAGAGGGAAGCAGGTTGAAAAGCAATAGGGAGGTGGATGGGGAATGGTTTTTAAAATAGCTGAAGGGTGTATGTGAGAGGATGCCAAGGGAAGACAATAAGTCCTACGGCAGAGTCCTGGATGGGATGCAGGAGGACTGGGATCTAGTTTTGTCTACCTTCTTTTGTGACCTTATAGAAGAAAATCCTGAAGGCACCTTAGAATAGGGACTGTCAGAGCTGAAAGGGGACTTGGGGATCTTTTATTCCAATTTGCTCATTTTGCAGATGAAAAAAATTGAAACCCCCTGAGAAGGATAATAATTTGTTTCATGCATTGGAGTCAATAAGTATCATCATCATTATAATATTACTGAGAGTTAACTAGATGAACTCAGATAAGAAAGTCTAAGATTGGAGAGGGGGAAGGCACTGACAACTTGGGGTGGGGATTGGTCTGGAAGAGCTTGCCATAGGTGGGCACTTGACTTTCACCTTGAAGGAAGCTAAGAGGCAGACCTCATCATGGTTTCATCATATCCATGGGATATTATACAGAGGTGTTCCTCATCCACTTTGCCAAGATTGGAGAGTGTAGGAAGGGAAATGAACAAGTATGGAAACCAGAAGAGTCTACATTTGTCCTAGAGGCCAAAGGGAGCTGCAGAAGGTTGTTGAGTATCAATCTTTTACATGTATATTTTGCAGTTATACCATTGTTTGCATGCTGTCTCACATGAGAATGTGAGCTCCTTGAGGGCAGAGACTTTACTTTTGCCCTTCTTCATATTCCCTAGCACTTAGGACAGTGACTGGCAGGTAGAAGCCTCTTAAAAATGCTTGTTGACTAACTGACTGAGTTGGGGAAGCCATCTGGGACAGTTGAATGGTGGGAAACCAAATTATGACCAGGGAGGTCCTTCTCTATCCCCTCTCCTGACCCAGACTGCTCAGAACTCTGGAAGAGTAGATAGTGGGAAGACCTTTTATTCCCCTGGGGACCCTCCTCTTTTGCTTTCCTTTCAAGCCCTCCTGGCCACCTAGAATCAACCCAGAATGTTTGACTGTTCATATAGCTTGGGTAAGATGTCAGTAACACAATTCCTTCTCTTGAAATGGAGGACATCAGGTGCTTCCAACTTGCCAATGCTGCTTTTTAAGATCTTCCAGAACTTCCCTCTCTTTTACTGCCCTGGTTCCATAGCTGCAGGAGGATGGTCTCATCAAGGGAAAGCTGGGAGGGATCTCATGAGGCATCTAGTCTAATATTCTCATTTTTTGATATTAAAATTTTTTAGGTCTAGAACAATTAAATAATGTACCCAATATCACAAAAGCATTAAATAGAAAACCTGGCATTCTAACCCAGGTCCTTCAAGTCTAGACCTTTCAGCTGGATCCAAATTTTTTTTCTATAACATAAATTTTTTTGACACTGGCCAATATTTATTGATACTCTTATTCTTATTGACACTCCCCACCCCTCACCCCCGTGTCAGGCTATTGGGAAAATAAAATCAAAGAAGTAAGAGATGCATTAACTGTCCACTCTTGGGAAAATAAAATCAAAGAAGTAAGAGATGCATTAACTGTCCACTCTTGGGAAAATAAAATAAAAAAGTAAGAGATCCATTAACTGTCCACTCTAGATACAGGTATAATTTTCCTCTCAGTCGCCTCCTTTTCCCAAACCCTCCCTCCCATCAACCCAGGCAGCTGGGTGGCATAGTGGAGAGAGCACACTGCACTGGAAATCAGGAAGACTCTGAGTTCAAATCTAGTCTCCAACCCTCATTAGCTCTCGGAGTCATATCACTTAACTTCAATTTCTTCATCTGTAAAATGGGAGAATAATATCACCTACCTCTCAGGGTTGTTGTGAGAACACAATGAGATAATAATGCAAAGTCGTTTTTCTTTCTTTCTTTCTTTCTTTCTTTCTTTCTTTTTTTTTACAAACTTAAAGTGCTATTTAAATTCATTTGTATCATATTATATTAATCATACACAATAAATTATTAATTATATATTAACAAATTCTTATTAATACCTCTAATTGCAGAGCATTCTTTGAACTGGTTGGGAGAAAAAAGCCACTTTCATTTATTTTTTAAAAAAGATTTAGAGAAAGTCAAACACAGAAGCTAATGCTGCTGGCATCCCAATCAAAACCCTCCCAGGCCAAGGAAACACCATCTAGATCAGGCCGGCTCAATCATTATGACCCTGGTGCCCACCAGAGCTGAACCCAGGCTCCCTAACTATTCATGTTCCAGCTTCAGCTGAGCCCCTCCACCCAGAGGAATTCCAGCAGCCGGCAAAATTATTAAACCCCATTATGAATTGTATTTTAATCTACTGCAAATAGCCTTATCATTAGAGTGTCATAAGAAGCCATTAGGACCCCCATCCCTTCTTCCCCTTCTCCCTTAGCATCTGTGCATGAGGACAAGGACCTAATACAGTTCTTGTTGAATCCTGTCATTGATGCAGGAAAGAATGTTGGCAGAATCCCTATTGCCTCAGCCCATCCCATTTCCAGAAAACTGTTGCCTTTACTCAGTTTTATTTTTTAGTTAGAACTTTATGTGGTATATTTTTAACATATTTAACATGTATGGGACTACCTGCCATCTAGGGGAGGGAGTGGAGGGAAGGAGGAGAAAAATTGGAACAGAAGTTTTTGCAAGGGTCAGTGTTGAAAAATTACTCATCATATGCTTTGTCAATAAAAAGCTATAATTTAAAAAAAAGAAAAAAAAGAACTTTATGTGGGAGAAATGATGGCCAAGAGATCTATGGAGAGGATTGGCCATCCTGACCTTGCATTTCTTTGAGGTCATCTTGATGATAATTATAAAGATAGCTCCCATTTTATACTAGTTTAAGGTTTACAAAGAGCTTTCTAGGATGCAATGTCATACAGTAGAAAGAGCATGGCTGGGGCCAGTTTTACCTGCATGATTTTTGGTCATTGCTTTATTTCTCTGATTATCAATTTCTTTATTTGTAATATAAGGGAATCGGAGTAGTTTACATCCAAAGTCTTTCCCAGCCAGAATTTTCTGATTTTTTTTCAAAGCAACCTCATGAATTAGAGATTGCAAAGAAAGAGCTGGGATTTCCAGTTTTCATATAATGAAACTCGTCTCAGAGAGATCGAATAATTTGTTTGGGTCACACAGCTAGTTAAATGAAGGAGGCAGCATTCACATCCAGGACTCCTAACTCTAGTTCTAATGTGCCACATGGCCACAGAATATCACGCCATGATATTATTATCTTTTGGATCCAGAGATGATCTGCTTGATCCAATATTAAGTAATTGGGATGGATTGGTCCTGATCTGGAACTAAGGCCATCTATTGGTGATGTGACTGGCCGGTATTAATCGTGGAGTTTCTCACCATTAAATAGACCAGAGCTAACTTGTTTGGAGATAGATTGAACCTAAAACTTTAGTCTCATTTCAAACTCACAAGATAGCGCATTTTAAGTACTTTATGATTTACAAAGTGCTTTACTTTTAACAAGTGGGGGGGTTTGTCCAAGCAAGTTTTATTATCTTTTCATAGATGAAGAAACTGTGACTCAGAGAGCAGTGAATTGCTCAGGATGTCACAGCTGTTTACATTCAGTTCTTCTGATTCTAAGACAAGACTTTTGTACACACTAAGTTGTCTCTTTGAACTAGCTGGCTGACACACGTTTTATTATTGCCATGGGACCAGAGAGAAAGCTAAGTAGTTAACTCGTGCTTCAAGGATTCCAAGAGGTAGAGAAAAAGAGAGAGGGGAATGAAGGAATGAAGGAATGAAGAGGCAACTTTGCCCAAAGACAAGGAGGTGGAAAATGGACTCTCAAGTTTTATGGATAAAGTTAGTAGTCCCGTCTAATTGGAGATACTGCGATATGAGAACTATGAGATAAGTTTGGGAAGGTACTATATAGGTGGGAGCCAAGATTATGGATCATCTTAAGCAAAGTTTCTTAAACTTTTTCTATCCTTTTTTGCCTGAGACATTTTTATGTGACCCCCAGATCTATAGGCATATAAAATAGGTATACAAACCAAACATTTGCTGATAATAAATAATAATTTCACAAACCCCATATTCAATTACTTGACCCCCTATGGGATAACAAGCCACAGTTTAAGATGCTTTAATCTTAAGGCATCTTTCTCTTCAAACTCAGGGTTGGAAAAGCTGTGACATGGAAAACCAGGACTAAAACTTACTCTTAGAGTTGGTGAATCCTTACCAATCATGCAAGAATAATTTGAGGAGCTTACATCATGGGTAGGGAAGCAGAGCAAAGATCACATTTGAGCTTTGATCACCGGAGGCTTACAATGTGGGCTAGACAAAGGGACTTGCATGTAGGGAGAATTTAGGTCATAGAGTAATTCAGTAATTGGGTTAAGCTAACAAACTAATACATAATTTTGATAAAACTTGAGTTTCTATACTATGTCAGTATTAAAATTTTACATTTTTTCCTGTTTTTTCCCCAAAAACTTATAAAAGAAATGAACCAAAGTTTTGGTTTAAAAGATGGTATACTCATCTAGTTTTACACTAGTGCAAGTCAGAGATCAGGTCTGGGCAGAAGGAGGAAAAGAAGCTTGGTCTCTTGACTTCCTGGCTCCTTTTATGTTTTGCCACTTTTGAAATCTACTGTCCTCCATCCTTGATGACAGATACAAGAGAATGTAGAAGGTGGAGAAGCAAAATCTGGATTCTTGGCAATGTCAATTCAAAGTTGAAGTTCATCTTCCTTCCTCCTGCATTTGGTCATTTCTCTTTGCACTGCTATCTGATTCCTTTTATTACTGTTCTCATAGACACAGAGTTATAGAATCATAGGTATGAGAATAGGAAGAGAATGGAATAGACAATGTCATAGCTGGGAGGGACTTTAGACAGAAGAAATCATAAGAAGAGACCTTAGAACACAAAATATTAGACCCAGAGTGAACCTTAGGACACAAAATATGGAAACTGGTAAAGGTCTTAACACATGGATTGTCAGGATTGGGAAGGACCTTAGAGCATATAATGTCAGAATTGGAAGGGAACCTAGAGCATAGGATTTTAGAGTTGGGAGGTACTTTAGAACACAAAATGTCAGCTGGAAGGGCCCTTGTGATGAAGAACATTAGAATTAGAAGGATCTGTTTGCACATAGTATGTCAGAGCCAGAAGACAGAGAATATCAGAGGGACCTTTTAAACAGAGGATGTCAAAACTCAAAGGCCCTTAGAACATATATGGAACATCAGCACTGGAAAGATGGTGTCCATGAGATGGTCATAGCATCTACATCTGAAGCTCCAAGCAAATAGAATCCTATCATCCCTTCTGTTATATCTTAGTTGAGATGTTTGTGAATTGTGGTAGGTGACTGTCGCATTTCTCTAAAATCTTCCTCGTAGGCTTTTTGTAGAGCAATGGATAGGAAAAATATATGGCTCTGGGTCTGAATTCCCTGCCTGGAGCATGACTGTTTCTATCTGCATCTCAAAGCTGAAAGATCTCCTGATTAGGGAAGGAAGGGGTGAAGGGGTGAAGGGGTTAATAAACAAGGCTCTCCTCTCTCCAGGGACCTTGCTTCACAGGTCAGGCTGTGCTGACAAGTGAAATGAGTTCGGAGGTCTCCATCTATTCTCAAGTGGATGCTTGCCCACATGACTTAGCTTGACTGACAAGGTCTGATCAGACCTGACCAAAAACTTGAATGAGTGGGGACTCTGTTGTGGAATGGGATGGAAAGGTTTCAGGCCTGACTGAGCCGGGGTTGTTGTTGACACCGATTGGGGGTTCTGGCTAAGGAACAAAAGGGCAGGAGATTGGGAATCCTAGAATAGAAACAGAATCTGAGGAATGAGTTCCGGATGCTTGGAATAGAACCACTGAATAATAGGAACTAACATCTAGCTAGCACTCTGAGATTTTTTGAAGCCTTTTATATAAATTATGCAATTTGAATATTAGGATCCCAGAATAGTATCTGAGGGACGAAATCATACAATCTTAGAATAGAACCCTAGAACTTTTTAATAGAATTTTGCATCATAGATTTATAGATATAATTCTAGAACCTTAGAATAGAATCCTTGAATCCTACCTTAGAATAGAATCCTAGAACCTTAGAAGAGAATTACATGATCCTAGAATCTTACAGAAATGTTAGAGGATTCTGAATTTGGAAAGACCTTGAAAAATCAGTCAGTACAATTCTGTGCCTTCAGGAAGATAATACTGTATAAGACAGATGGTTATCTATTCTCTGTCCAAAGATCTCCCGTAATGAAGACTGGAAAATCCCCTCTAGGGGATAGTACCAGTGTTTCATCTCCCTATGAAAGTTAGATCTAGAAGTGGGGCAGCAGGGGAAGCTGGAGGCAAGGTTGGACAAATTCCCAGGAAGCCAGGCCATTCAATTCAATAGAACAAAGATTTATTGTATGTGGGTAAGGTGGTTGGGACACACCAAAAAACCAACCCCAAACAGTTCTTGCCTTCAAGGAACTTATAGTCTGCTGAGGGGACAGAAAATTGGGCAGCATTTCTTCTCAGCCTCCTTTGGGATTTCCATTCCTCCCTCCAGAAAAGTTCAGGTTTCTTCTATTTATTTATGGATCTGGATTCATATACCATCTCACCCTCGAACTTCCAATCATGGCCTCTATCTTGCTTTGATGAATTCCACTTGGGCTTCCATTTTGGTGGTTCTTCATTCCTTTTTCAGTTTTGCTTTTGACTCTCTAGACTTTACTCTCATTCTCTACCAGGGGTCCTCAAACTTTTTAAATAGGGGGCCAGTTCACTGTCCCTCAGACGGCTGGAGGGCCGGACGATAGTAAAAACAAAAACTTTGTTTTGTGGGCCTTTAAATAAAGAAACTTCATAGCCCTGGGTGAGGGGGATAAACGTCCTCAGCTGCTGCATCTGATCCGTGGGCTGTAGTTTGAGGACCCTGCGAGTCTAGACGTTACTACCATCCTTTACTCTCTCCCTCTACTTAATTTTAACGTCCCTTTAAAAAATTTATTTCTATCCCATTAAGGGAATACAATCTCCTTGAACACAGTCAATGTCTTTTTGAACTTGTCTTCCTGACTCCAGGTTCCATGTTCTATTCTTTAAGTCATCCTTCTACCTCTATGAATTAATTGATAATATAGCTTCTTGTTCAAAAAAAGTTTTAATGCTACTTGTTTTTAAATCAAAGTCATTTCTAGCTATATTCTCCCTCAACCCTGCAAGTCTTCCCTAGCAACCAAGAAAAATAAGACCACATTTGAGATCAAAGGCAAAGATCACATTTGAGAGCAAAGGCAAAGATCTGCATTGATAGCCTTCTATTTTTCCAGTGGAAGGAACAAAGGGCATTGCCTTATTTCTTCTCCAGGACCAAAGTTGGTCTTTA
The DNA here is from genome assembly GCF_016432865.1 of Antechinus flavipes. NCBI lineage: Eukaryota > Metazoa > Chordata > Mammalia > Dasyuromorphia > Dasyuridae > Antechinus > Antechinus flavipes. Next base: position 698,674,942 of record NC_067398.1, read on the forward strand.
CAATTACTACACATTCTCAGTTTAGTTCTAGTTTTTTAAAACATAGATTATTGCTGTCACGGTGTAAATTTCACTAAACTTTCCCATTTATACATGAGAAAACTGAGGCCCAGAAAATTTATGCAATTTAAATCATGCTCATACAGATAGTAAAGTGGCAGAGTCACTTTGGACTTGCAGTTTGTGTGACTTCAGATAACCTGGAATAAAATCTTTGCACTGTATTACCTTCTATTGAGGGCATTTTGTTACATATTGTTTTGGTTTCATGTGTGTGCTTGTTTTCCATCCTCAAGCAGACCACAAGTTCCCTGAAGGCAGGAATGGTGATCTTTTATCTCTTGGGTATCCATTCATACAGAACTTAATAAGATGGAGAGGGCAAAGAAAAAATGAAAACAGGCAGATTGAGAGGGAAGAAGGGACTGTGTGTGTGTGTGTGTGTGTGTGTGTGTGTGTGTGTGTGAGAGAGAGAGAGAGAGAGAGAGAGAGAGAGAGAGAGAGAGAGAAAGAGACAGAGAGACAGAGGACAGAGACAGACAGAGACAGGGAGAGAGACAGAGAGACAGAAAAGTAGAGACATAGAAGGACAGATCAGAGACAGAGACAGAGAGACAGACAAAGAGACAGAGGAAGGGAGAGGGAGAGCCAAGAGAGCCAGAGACAGAAGGACAGAGAGAAACAGAGTCAGAGATAGAGACAGAGACAGAGTCAGAACACACACACACAGAAAGAGAAAGAAACAGAGAGACAAAGTGATAGAGACCGAAATGGAGAGAAAGACACAAAGAGACTGAAATGGAGATGGAGAGAAAGGGTAGGAGGAAGAGAGGCAGGACAAAGAGGCAAAGAAATGTAGACAGAAATATAAAGCTACATAGAGAGAGGAGAGATAGAGGGAGAGAAACAGACACAGAATTAGAGAGACAAAGGACAGAAGAGACAGAGAGATAGAAAAAGAGACAGAAAGACACAGAGAGAAGCTGCTTTGTAATTATAGAGAAAGAGGCGGTGATAAAATGATAATGGGAGAGTTTTGACCCAGGCTAACCAGTTCTGCGGAGCTGTGAAATAAATCTAGCCAGCGGGATCGAGGGGCAAGGGGCTTCGAGCCCCAGCTACAGCTGAAATGGCGGTTTCACAAACAAGACGTAAATTGGATGCAAACATCTAATTAACCTTCTCCCTTATTCCGTCTGTAGAGGAGCCTGAGCCCCCTCAATAGTGGGCTGAGCTCCCAACTGCCTCCTCTTTCCTCGGAGGATGGGTTTGGGGGAGAGAAGGCTGGGTGGGACAAGAGAAGGCAGGAGAGCCTGCTTGTTTTGGAAGGTCCTCTGTGGGAGGTTAGGGTCATTAGCAGAACCCAACTGCCCAATGGACTGTTTTTCCTCTCCAGCAGATGCATTTCTCCCTCCTTTTAAATGGCATCCATAGTAGACAAGGCCAGGGTTGGCTTTGAGTAATGCAGACATGCTTTGTAGAGTCACAAGTCTCTTCCTTGCCCCTGCTTTGCCACTAATTGGTCATGTAATCTCAGGCTAGTTTTTAAACCTTATCAGGGCTCAGTTTACTTATCTGTACGATGGGAGAAAAGCAGGATGGGACAGAGGCAGAAGGTGAATGGTTTGCAGAGTGAGCCAGGATGTGTCAGAGGTAGGATTCAAACTCAGATCTCCAAATAAAATTTTTTTTCCTCCCTGTACTATTGCTGACTCCATACTCCATAAAACTGGGGTAGCTCGATGGCAAAATGAATGGAGCACTGGGCTTGAAATCAAGAAAACTTCATCATCTTGAGTTCATATCCAGTCTCAGATACTTTCTGTGTGACCCTGGGTAAGTCACTTAGCCCTGATTGCCTCCTTTCCTCAAGGAAAAAAAAACCCAAACAGCTTCACAAACAAACAAAAAATCGATAAATCTGCTGCCAGTGCCAGCACATTAGGATTTCATAAAGAATTGAGAGGCAGGAAGTCCTGGATTCAGATCTCATTTCTGGTATATACTGGTTGTTTGACCCTGGGTAAATCACTTAAGCACTTAGTGCCTTGAGGAGCTCTCCATTCCTGGATGTAAGAGTCCTATGCCAGGGGATCACCCAAAATGATGAAACCTTGGGTTTGGACCAAAAAATCATGAACGTAGATGAAAACAAGGGGAAACAGGGCATTTTAGAGGATTTGTGGTCACTGTAAGGAGTTTCTATTCTTTGTGGAAATTCACGGCCAGGGATTTTCCCACTTTTTCAAAGTGTAACTGAAACAATGGTTGTTTCTGTCACATCCTTCTATGCCCCAAAGGTATGTGTGGCATATGTCTATTTGTGGAAATAAAGTGGATTGAGATTAATTTTATTGGGGGCTTTCTGAGACACTACTTGGAGAAAACAGGATATGTGGTGGTGGTATTATTGAGTCATTGGTAGAACCCAACAGCCCAATGAGCATAGTTGGGGAGTCAGAGGATGAGACTGTGGCCGGTGGAGAGCCTGTCAGTGTTAGCTGTGACCTCTCTCCCTGTCTTCAAAGACCGATTGTTTGTCTGATCAAGGAGGTCAGGAGTCCTTACCTGTTCTGGGCAGAAAGCCACTCAGAGTTCATTCTCTTGGAATGGTCTTGGAGGAGAGCCTTGAAATCCTGAGACAAAGTCCACTTGGACATTGCCTTAGGATAATAGGCTTTAGAACTGAAAAGTATCTTAGAGATCATCTAGGGCAGCCCACCTCCCATTTTACAGATGAAGTAATTGTCACTCGGTGAAGTGGTTTCTTTTCTTCATTTGTAAGATCCTAGACTTTGGAGCCATGGGGGAATCTTAGAATCCTTCTCCCATCATTTTACAGAGAAGGGATCATATGATAAGTAACTCTGGACTGCAGTTTCATCATTTGTAAAGGAACCAGGTGGCTGAGAAGCTTCCATTCCCCTCTAAATCTATGAAACTTCACAATATTTTACAAGGAGCAGACATCTCAGCAGCTATCTTAGAATAACTTTTATCAGATGGAGCTCTCCATAATCCCAGACCTGACATATCACCCAGCTTCCATTGGAATATCTCTGAGGAGGAAGGTGGGCTGTCTTGCTTAAGGTACCACAAGTAGTTGGTAACACAACTACAATTTAAATCAAATCTTCTGATACTGAATCTAGGGCTCCATTCACAGTGTGGACTATCTACCCTAAATTCTTATATTTAGGTCTTCTTGCCTCCCTCCCTCTATCCCTCCTTCCTTCCTTCCTTCCTTCCTGCCTTCCTTCCTTCCTTCCTTCCTTCCTTCCTTCCTTCCTTCCTTCCTTCCTTCCTTCCTTCCTTCCTTCCTTCCTTCTTTCCTCCGCTCCCTTATCTCTCTCTCTCTGTCTGTCTCTGTCTGTTTCTCTATCTCTGTTCTTCCTTCCTTTTATGCTTCCATATATCCAACGATTCTTTCATTAATTTAACAAATGTTTATTGGCCAGCAACCCTATCCAAAGCTTTTGTTGGTATTGGGACTCAGAGAGGTTAAGATCAGGGCAAGGTCCTGCGCTATAGCCATAAGTAACAGAGCTGATGCTAGATTCTCCCAATAGGGGTGATACAAAGGTGGGATGAACAATCCCCGGCCTCTTGGAAGCCCTGATCTACTTGGTGTCTCCAAACAAAGTGGGTCAGAGAAATCCAGTTAGCAAGCAAGGACTGACAAGTTGTAACTTTAGACTCATTTGAGTCAAGTCTCTAGCAGCAAAGAGCAACTTCTCTAAAAAGGAAAAGATGTGTTCTTCTCCCAATTCCTTTTAAACCGGGTCTGGCTAGGTTCTGTCAGGGTGACTTTAAATCCTGTTAATCTCTTTGGACCTCAGTTTCCTCCCCTGTAAAATGAAGGAGGCTTCAAAAACATTCCTGGGGGCTCAGCAAGGAGAAAATCTCTCCCTCCCCCATCTTTGTAGCCACCCTTCCCCCACTTCTCCTCCTCTGCCCTCCCTCCAGGTCCCCCCTTCATCTTTTTCACCCCATCTCCCCTAGGGGCAGCCAGCCAGCAAGAATGGTCCCCTGGCAGCAATGATGAAGACGGATGTGTGATTGATTCTGCCCCCTCCCCCCCCATGCCCTTCTGGCAGAAAATTAAAAGGCTATTTGTTAAAGGGTGAAAGTCCTCAGGTGCATCCTGGGGCTGGACAATTTGTCTCCATGAAAAGGATGCTATTATGAGAGAGGCTAGATGCAGGAGGAGGTGGGGGGGCAGGCTGGGAGGAGGGGGGGAGAGAAGGGGGAGAGGGGGACCCAGGGACTGAAGGGACAGAGAGGAAGGGGGGAAGAGGAGCAAGGGAGCGGGGAGGAGGCTGAAACAATGGAGAAAGTAAATAAATCACAGCCTGCCTGGGCCCATGGCTCCCGGCTAGAGGAGGAGAGGGAGGAGGGGGGGAAGTGGGAGGCTGCCCAGGCAGGGGTGAGGCGACTCATGTGCGCCTTAGACAGAAGCCAATTCCCTTTTTATGAACCTTGTCGTGGACCAGAAGGGTGTCACCCTCGAGCTGGGCTCTCTCCATTTGGAGGGTTGGTAAATGACCCTCTTTAAGAAACAAGCTTCCTTTATAGACCGACTGCAGGGGAGGAGAGGGGGGGTCCCCAGCCCAGCCCCCATCGTCCCCTTGGGGGTCATTAAGTGATTAGAAAGAAGGGGAGCGCCCAGGGAGCCGACATTCAGATGAGCGGATTCATCTATCACTGGGGCCCAAGCTATTATTTATTGTTTTCTAAAGGGTTGCATTACAAACCTCCTGGTTAGTTCTCTCCTCCCCCCCTGGATTTCTTTGTGTGCTCTGGCCCCAGGAAGCTGGGCTGCCTCTGGCTTAGTCTGTTCCCCCAACCCCCTCCAGCTCACATAGCCTCTTCTCCAAGGCAGGGTATTTAGTGTCCCTGATGCCCAAATGACAGACCTTCCCCTTCTCTATCTGCTCCTTAGTCTCAGAGGATAGATTGGCTATCTTGACTTGGCTGTCCCTCAATCTCAGCAAGGGGCCGAATAGAATCTTCAGCTGACCACCCACAAATTACCCCATTCTCTTCTATGGGTACTGTTTCCGATATGAGATCTGATATAAGAAGGGACCTTAGAGGCCATCTAGTTCAATCTCTCCATTTTACAAATGAGGAAACTGAGAAACAGGGAAATGAAGTGAGTTAGGATCATGAGAGAATAGATTTAGGGCAGGCAGAGACCTTGGAGGCCAGCCTGTCCAATCCCATTTTTTTGGTAGAGAAGAACCTGGGGTATAGAGCGATCAAGTGATTTAATGTGCTCAGCATCCCACAGGAGCAAATGCTTGAAATAGAATCAGTCTCCCTGATTCCAGATTCAGCACTCTATCTACCATGACATGCTAGCTCTCAAGAGTCCATTGGCCATCAATTCCAAGGAGCACAGGAGGATCTTGGTTCAGATCCCAAGCAAAACAACTCTGGACTTCAGTTTCTTCATCTGTAATTATAGTTTTCCATCTGGAATGAACCATTGAAGTGAGAGTGTGGAAGGGAGAAAGAAGTGCTTTGACTGTATCTGCAGAGAGAAGAGTAACGACAGGATTTGTACCCATGGAGAGCTCTTTTAATCCACTGCATCTTGCTTCCTTGACTAGGAGAGTTGATGATGGTAATAGTGAACTAGATTGTTTTTTAAAGGTTCCCTTATTGTGCTAAATTCGTTGATTCTATGGCAGTGGTTCTCAAAGTATGGTCGAGAGAATCCTGGGGATCTCTGAAACCCCTTTAGAAGGTCTACAAATTCAAAAATAGTTTTTATTTCCAATATGGTAAATGCCTATAAATATGATCCAGATAAACAAAAACGTTTTGGAGAGATCCTCAATCATTTTTAATAGGATAAAGATACTGAAAACAAAAGTGTGAGAACCACTGTTCTGTGGTATAGGAATAGGAACTGTATGGTTGATTTCACTGATATAGGGAACTGCCAGTTATAGGAATTCTCTTTATAAAGGTAGGTTAGCACCTTCTTAGAGTTGCCCAGAGCCCCGAAAAGTTAAACAATTTGTCCATTATGGTATAATTAAAAAAAATCAAACCCATCAAGGAAACCAGAAGAGAAAAGGGAAAAAAGTCCATTAAGGGGCTTCCCTCACCATCCCATTAGCTTGGAAAAAGGTTCTATGGAGTAGCCAGGTCACTCCACAAATCTCCATCATCTCTGATGGAAAAAAAGTTCAGAAAAAGGTTAATTCCAAAGTTTTCTTTTCTATATTTATAGCTTTCATGGTGAACAACATGCTAGATTCAGGGTACAGAGACATATGTCTCCTCTGACTCTTATGTGGCTACTAGCAGCTCTCTGAGCTTGAAATCCTCATCTGTAAAGTGGGATTAGTCATCTCTATAATCCTTAACTATGAGTCGGGTCACTCAGATAGCATAAGGTATCTAAATACTTTGCAAACTTTAAAGCTATTTAGCAATAATAATTAATATGATTTTCCTATGCTGTTTTTGAACTCATGAGACTATGAGTTCTTTGAGAGCAGAGCTTGAGTTTTTGCCTTTCTTTGTATCCTCAGCTCTTAGAATAATGCCCCGTGCATTGTAGATACTTAATACTGAAGAGGAGGATAGGTAAGAACTCTGAACTTGTTTTTTGTAAGATGAGATTTCCAAACATCTCTACCTGGCTTTCAAAGGCTACTAGTCTTTTTTAATCTATTCATTTTGCTTTGCTCACTGTTTCCATCCCTCTTCCCTCTGCCTCTTCCAGGGCATCTCCTCACTGTCATGTACACGTGAGTACTTAATAAATCTGTGGGAGTGATTAGAATGCTAGTAATGGAATTAGGAAGACCTCCGTTTAAATTCCAACTCTGACTCTTCCTAAACTACTCAAGTCACATCATTTCTGTAGACCTTTGTTTCCTTCTTTGCAAAATGAGGGAGGTTGTACTACCTGACATTTAAAGCATTTTCCAGCTTTAATCTATGAGCCTGTGATATCCCCCTCCAAACCATGCTTATTGACACCTTATGTTTCCCCATAGCCATCACAATAAAGAATGCCCACCCTTTTATCCACCCTCTAAGACTTGCCAAAAATCTTACCTCTTTTATTCTTTTGTTAAGCTGGAGATAGTTTTAGGGCAATGCTTAGGACATATTAAGTGCTTAAATGCTTTTTTCCCCATTCATTCCTAGGACTACTTAGAGCTAGAAAAATAATTTGCATCCATTTAGAGCTAGAAAAATAACTTGCATCCATTTAGTCCAACCTTCTCCCTTTAAAGTTAAGGAAACAGAAGCCCAGAGAGGTTATAATATTTTCTCTCCATACCTCCTGGGGTTGTTGTGAGGAAAGTGATTTACAAATCTTGAAGCTCTATAAAATGTAAATTATTCTTCTAGAATTTGTTGTTCTTCATGCTCATAGTGGACTAAAATGATGGGGTCAAGGTACAGTGTGTCCAGCTGTGGCTGATCAGACCAATAGGATCTTGGAAGGCTCTACTGCAAGTCAGGCATAAATAGTTCATGTGAACATTTGGAGGGAGATCTCTCTCGATGTACATATCTCATTTTTTGAGCTACTGCAATTCTGCTTTACTCAGAGAACATAGTGCTTTTTCATGTGGGCACACCATGCTGGGCAATCCTATGGCAATGTCTCTTAGGATAGTACTTAATACAATACCTGGAAGATGGAAAAGTCTTCAAAATGCTTGTTGAATGGTATGAAATAGAATTTGACTCCTGAGTTCTAATTTTTGCAAGACACAGACTAAAAAAGATAAATTCATCTCTCAAATTAAACACTAATTCATCAAAATTATTCTTTAAATCTCCCTCTCTTACTCCCATCCCCCAAATTTGTAAATATAAAAAGCTTCTTGTTCATATTTTATAAGAATTACAGTGACTCTCTCCCCTAAGCCTCTTTCTATTTCCTGGGCCTATTTTAAACTCTAGAATAGCATCTGTGTCCTCTTACCTCCGATGGGACATCAGGGGAGTGCCAGCAGTCTAGAGAGTTTTGCCAGCCTGGACATCTGTGACTCTAGTAGGAATGGGATGTACGTCGATTCTGTTTCTCTCTTCTCCCCCTCCCCCTTTCCAGTTCTTTCACATTCAGATCTCAGGGGAAAATTTCACTTCTGTTCGCTCCTTCAGATTTGAATTGGACTGTCTGAAGAGGCTGGGATCAAAAGTTAAACTTTGAGTCCCCAGCGTCACACAGAGTCACAGCTCACACTGGATTCTTAGTTTCTATTGAGAAGGTTTGGAGATCATTATTATTATTTTAAAGATTGACTGTCAGGGAGCAAGATCAAGGAAATAGACATCTTATAGTCTGTTTGTGGATATGTAGTCAAGAGTAGAGGTTCTTTATCTGGGATACATGAATTAAAAAAAAAAAAACCTGATAATGTTTTTCGAGATCCTTGGTTTTCTTTTGCATTTTATGAATTAAAAAAAATTTCTGAGAAGGGGTACATAGGCTTCAGCAGGCAGTCAGAGGGGTCCAAGACACACAAAAGGTTAAGAAGCCCTGATCTAGAATAAGGCTGACCACAGGGACCAGAAGATGGGCAACCAAGATTTTGGAGGGCCTTGAGTCCATTTCATTTAAATATAGGCTGTAGAGACTGGAAATGTTCAGCCTAGAAAAGAGAACATTAACAGGATGATTAGTATGAAGTATCTGAAAAGCTTTCAAGTGGAGGCAGCATTAAATATTTGCTCCCAGAGGGCAGAGCCAAAAGCAATGAGTAGAATCTTTTTCTGGTATCATAGATTTAGAGGTAGAACATATCTCAGAGGCTACCAAGTCTTTTTTTGAGATTGCCTTGCATCTACTCTGAAGGTAGCTAGTTATTTACATGCCTTCCATTAGAACATAAACTTCTTAAAGGGCAGGGACCATATTTACCTTTCTTTTTATCCCCAGTGTTTATCACAAAAATCCTCAATAGAATCATAGTATCCTCTTCAGGAGTCTTCAAAATTGGAGTCAGAATCATAGAAGTTGAGAATGAGAAGGATCCTCAGTAGTTATCCTGTCCAATCTATCTGAACAAAGGCTTGCATGGCCATCTATCGAGTATGGCATACTGGGGATTCCTTTTGCTATAGGCTTTTGGACTATATGGCCTTTGAGGTGCTTTTAAACTCATAGATTCTTTTATTTATCAGAGGAAATGGACAGGAACAGGCAAGAATGGGGCTTGATCTTCATTGCTGGGAGACATGGATGAGATCATACATTCATTGAATCATGCATCTGTTGATAAGCTCTACCTTCAGATTTAATTTCATTCATTCTTCTGGTAAGCCTTTCTTCAATATCTGAGATGTTCTAAGTAGAATGGAGTGTTCTCTCTCATTAGAAGTCTCTAACTGAAGATTGGATGGCTATTACTGGAGATCTCCAGCTAGGGAGAGTTGAACAAAATAGCCATTGAAGAATATTCCATTTCCAAATTCTATTATTCCTTTTATCTTTGTATCTATTTCCATCCTCAATCTCCCAACCATCCCCTTGCCTAGAATTTGCACAAAACCTGGGCTTTCAATGAATGACTAAATTGGTATCAAACAGTCAGAATATGCTGGTCACTCCCAGTCCTTTGGAACTGCAATTCTCCATGATCTCCTTGCTCTTCCTGCATTTCCATCCTGTCCTTTGGGGAAGGTGGGCTCTTTCTCCTACCCTTCAGCTTCATATTGCCCTCTGTACTTTCTATTTCAAGTGGCAGAAGCTGCGATTGAATATGAGGGTGGTGGAACACATCCCAGTGCACCAGTCAGCATGAAATGTTGGGAAAATAATTGGGTTTGGTATTAGAGGATGACATGGATTTGAATTCTTTCTCTGCTGCTTATTTTGTGAATGTCCTTGGTTGGTTTATATATCTAGGGCTGTTGTGAGGATCAAATGAAAAAATGGATAAAGAAAAAAGCACAGTGTTTGGCACATAGTAGGCACTTAATAAATGCTTGTTTCCTCTCTCTTAGCCCAGGTAGATTATTCATCTATAGTTTCCTCATAGGTTACTCATCTCAGTTTCCTCATCTATATAATGATGCTTTTTAATGTCTCTTCTCATTCTGAATCTATGAGCCTTTAATAAGTTGGTGGGTAATATCTTTTTCTTTCAAAGGAACTGTTCTTACGTCTCCACAAAAAGAACATTTTGGGCTCAACTCCCACCAGGGATTACAGAACAAAATTCTTGTTGGGTAAAAGGGATAAGTTAGAGCTCTTACTAACACTTTTGTGCTAATGGTAAAAATGGAATCATGGGAGAAGTTCACCTGTGTGTTGGCTAGGGAAGGAAGCTCAGTTCAAATATCAAGATATTTTTTTTGCTGATGGCTTTTTCATCTATAAAATGAGAAAAATAATAGCAACTCCCTTCAAGGACTATTGTTCTGGTAAAATGAGATAATATATGTAAACTGATTTACAAATTTTAAAATTAAAATTTTAAAATTTAAAAAATGGAAAGACGAAGAAGCCTGACCTGAGACCAGACTCCTAATAATGTTGGCGGAAAGCTTAGTTAGGTGAGAAAGCTCAATTCAGAGGATCCTCTAAATTTCTTGGGTGAAATTCCCAGTGGCTCCATCCTACTTTGAACTCGGTGGTCTACCTTGACTTCTACTCCCATCAGAGGATTATACCTTTCTCTCTTTCTCTTTCAGCTTAGGCTGCCACCTGGTATGGTTTAGTTGCTAATATAATTAGGATTCCCAGAGCAAGTACAGGCATTTAGAGGAAATCATGCTTCCTTCCTGGGATTGCTTCCTTCTCTCTTTGGTTCCTGTTTGTTTGCTACTGATTAAAATGGTCTTGTACACAATTGTCTTCTCTTGTTCCATTACATTCTAGTTTCCTCAGACTAGGAGAGAACTGGGATTCAATTCAACAAGCATTTTCTTTTCTTTTTTTTTTTTTAATTAATTATAAGCTTAACCACCATCAACAAGTATAAATATGATAGTTATGAGACATTAAAAAGAACTGAATAAGTAGCCATGCCATGCTTTTATTAAACATTTGTCATTGACAGACACTGGGAATACAAATGAAAGAAAAACATTGCCCTATCCTCAAAGAGCTTACATTCTAATGGGATTTCTTCCCCTCCTCCATTTCCATCATCTCTTTTACTGGAGGACATGGACAAGGACGGTACCAAATAGGTAGGGAAGGATGAATTATGATCCTCTTTTTTGAGTGGATGAGACCATAAAATATCCATCCGTGATAACTTTTTTTCCATCCACCCCACGTAGTCTGGTTCTACTCTGGTTGTATTAACTTGAGTAAGTCACTATCTCATTGCTTCAATTTTTCTCATCTGCATCATGATGGGAGGGCAGTTTTAAGAAGAGAAAAGCACAGTCTCAGTAGTCAGAAGATCTAGATTTAAATTATGCTTCTGATGTGATCTTGAATAAATATTTTAACTTCACAGAACCTCAGTTTTTCCCCTATTAAAGGGCTTTGGCAAACAGTAGGAACTTAATAAATGCTTTTTAACTTGACTAGATGGCTGCTGAAGTTTCTCTACATTGATGATCTGTAAAGTTAATGCAAGTATAAAATAATACTTCTTTTACTACTTGAACAGAGCTTAGATGAAATAATGGATGTGAGAACATCTTGTAATCAGTAAAGTGTCAGCCAGGCTTGTTATTATTCTCTCTCTAATTGTTTGCACCCTGTGAGTCTTGCTTGCCTCCCCAGTTAGCCTGGACACTTACCGAAGTCAGTTACTATATCATGCACTTTTCCAATAGCACTCCCCAGCCAAGAGCTCATCACAAGGCCAGGTCATAATAGGTGTTCAATGAGGATAAAAAAGTGGGGAGAGTTTTCTCTCTGGCCATTCTATGACACAGCACTTCTGATGATTTATGATCAGGGGATGTACCCTGCCCTAGCCAAGTGGGAACACCGAGCATTCATGGAGCTTTAGATATTCAGGAAAGAATGAGGAGACCTCTCTGGAATACCAAGAAGCCCAGGGACCCACCAATAGCTAACAAAGCTACTTAGTCTAGAGAGATTCTGCATCAGACCGGAGGGACTCACCATTCAGTCCCCATGAGTCCAATTCAAAGGAGATAATGGCTGTAAAGCATTTCTTAAATGGTAAAGTGATAGAGAAATATTATCTATTGTTATAATTATACCAACCTGAGCCCTCAAGCCAAGGGTCATAGATATAGAACCGGAGGCACTTCAGTGGCCATTGAATACAACCCCTTCATTTTATAGATGAGGATAAAGACCCAGAGAGATTGCATGATAGAAACTAGATTTGAATCCAGTTCTTGCTGATGCTAAATCCAGCACTCTATCCAATAAGCTATTTAGTGACCATCTGGTCCAACTCACAACTATACCAAAAACCTTTTTTAAGTGCTCAGTAAGTGGTCATCTTTATTTTTCTTGAAGATCCTACTAAAGGGGAAAATGACCCATTGCAAAACAGCCCATCCTTCCTTGGGATCCTTCTAATTATGAGGGAGTTTTTTTTTTAATATCAAACCCAAATCTTCTTTCTGCAGATTTTACCTGGTTATGTCCTCTGAGGCCAAATGGAATAGGTTTAATCCATTCTTTGTATGATCGTTCTTGAAATACATTCTCATGGCATGATCTTTTCCCCAACTGTGGGCCATGACTCTTTCTTAGTATATGACTGGAAAGTTTCTTTTGGGGTGCCTAATTTAGTTCCTTTATTTTATATAGATAAACTGAGGCCAGAGCAGTGAAATGACTTGTTCCAGATCTGTAAGTAGCAGAGTTGGGGATTCAAAATCAAACCCTCTCCCTATCCCTAAGTTCTTTAGCTTTTTTTTTTTTTTTTAGCATTCAAAATTCAATATCAAAGCTCTTAATGGCAATGGAAAGATTGGCTTCTCCTGGTTACTAAACTTCCCCTGCCCCAATAAACCTCAAATTAAGCATCCCATAATCAAAGAGGGACTTGGATTCCTCTCTTCCCCCAAGTAGGTCAGCTTCTCAATACACTCATCAATTGAGTTCAATTAACATTTATTAAGCGTCTATTATATGCTGGGCACTGTGTTAGATAAGGGGGGATATAAAGAAAAACCTGAAACCCTCAAGAACTTATGATACTTCTAAAGACTCTTCAGATCTTAAAAACCAATTTCAGCGGTCTCAGAGTGAACATGATTCAATTGTTAATGTGGAGCTTTCCATTTGTGGTTCTCTATTGGGTCACTACAAACTGCAAAGGAACTTTGGATACTATTCCATTCAAAGCGTGGTCATACCTTACTATGACCCTACTAGCATGATTATCATAAGGCACTCGAGAGATAGTTACTAAATCTTTTTATGAACATTAATTAAGAATAGGGTTACTTAAAACCTAGAAAATTGGATAAAAAAAAAATTAAAGCAAACAATGTCAGAGCTGGGAGGCTCTTTGACCAGAGAATATCAGGACTGGGAAGTGCCTTAGAAGAGGGAATGTTAGGGTTGGGAAGAGCCTCAAAACAGGGGATGTCAGCTGAGAAGGGACTTAGAACAGGGGATGTCAGAGTTGGGAGGGGCCTTAGAACAGGGCATGTCAGAGCTAGGAGAGACCTCAAAGACCATTTACTAATCCAATTACTAATTTTACAAATGAAGAGACCAATCCAGAGAGGTTATATATCCTATTGTCTTCTACTGACATGCTATTTTAAAAATGTTCATTCTGATCCAATATCTTATCTAGGAATGGGGAAAAAATCCTGAAGCACTATATTAAACTATTTAAAATCCATTAAACCAGAAGCCATTAAAATTAAAATTCTGTATCATCCTCAAACTTTATTTTTCTTCACAGTGGAATTTTAATATTTGGGTAATTTGTAGCTTTGATTTCTTGGATTCTCCATTTTTTGCTTTGCCTGTGACCTTCCTTTAAAGCCTTGGAGACATGAGAATCATCTCCCAGGGGCTCCTAAACCAAGTGACTCTACCATAAAAACTCAGGCGAAAGTCCCTGCTTTCTTCTTCCAAGGGCCCCCAATGTCGAGCATTGGCGTCTGCCAGTGAGGCTGCATTGGGGCCAGGCTGCCTGTACTGTGCTCCATCCTCTAGGCCGCATGCAGCGTCTCTCTACCCTTGGGACAAATGTCTCATTCCCCCGGGTGTCAAGGGGAGAATTAATCACCCGGGGGATATCAGTCAGCATGCTGACTTGGCAGTGGGAAGACAAAGAGAAATAGGGTGTCACAGGGATTGGCTCCCTCCCCCATTAAGGAGAGGAAAAATGCTTGCTTTGCAATTCCAAATGGGTAACATTCGCCCTACATTTCCAGGGCCCCTTGCCTCCTGAATCTGCCGCTGCCGTTGACCTCCAGAATTCACTCGTCTCCCCTCCAGGTCTGTCTGTCCCTTTGCTCTCTGTCTTTTCAGGGGCTCCTTGAGGAGCCTTTTCAGCCTCACAAGCTGGCCCCTTCTCCCCGACATACATCACGGGAGCTAAACCTCATTTGAAAAATGAAGATGATGGGCTAAAGAATCTTAGAAGTTCTTCCTCAAGTGATTATTTTATGTTCTAAGAGAGAGTTGGGATTATTTCATTCTTTGTACTTGTATCCCTAGCACCGAACTAAGTCAGCATTTAATAAAAGCTCGTTGATCACTTTTGATTGATCAGATTCCTTCTGGTTCTAAATCCTGTGATCCAAATGAATCTGGAGAGTGCACGTACACACAACACACAACATATACATACATAACACACTAGGATACACACAACATACACACAATATAACAATCATCCACGAAACACACATCACATGTACACATAACACACATACACAATACAACATATACACACCGCACACCATACCTATATACAACATATCCCTCACAGAATACATATACAACCACAAACTGCACACACAGAATACATAAATACAATGCAACACAACCGTATGCACACAACCTGCACACGTAACACATACAACACAACATCCATCCACATACTACATAGTGCACACACATAATATACACAATATCCACACAACACACACAACATAATACAGAACATATAACAACATACCTACACTTACACATAGACACAGCTGAGTGCAATTATCTCATGGAATCACACATACAGAGCTGTTTTTTCCTTTTTTACATAAAGAAACAGGCCCACAGCATTGACATGACTTCAGAATAGATTTGAATTCAAGTCCTTTGCCTCTAGGACCAGTGCCTGTCTCACTATCCCATCCTTCCTGCGTCCTTTTTCATCCTGGAAGGCTCTCACTCTTCCTCTTGTCCCTTTTCTCTGCCCATTTGTCCTTCCTCCTTCCTCCAAATCCTGGATGAAAATGGGACTCCTTTTGGACGCCCCGTTCTCTCTTCATTCCAGAATTATCTGTCTTTTTAATAGAGTGAGCAATGGGAGACATGGATTCAAGTGCTGTCACTGACATTAAGTGAATGGGCAAAGGTGGGGAAGTCATTGACTTCTCTGGGAGTTTTGTTAGTTTTAGAATGAAATTGTTGTATTAGTTGATCTTTGGGGTGTTTCTTAACTCTGATATTCCATGCAACAAGCCCCTGCCACCTCAGAAACCCTACCAAAAACATGTCATATTCTATGTGTAAAACTGTCCTAGACACCGAGGGAGGTGCAAAGTTTGACTGACACTGTATTTAGTTCCAAGTTTCCTACAAGATCTTACATTGTTTTAAGATTTCTCCTGACATTCCTCTCCCAAGTCCTCTCCCAGTTCTGACATTCTGTATTCCAAAGTCCCTCTCAGCTGTGACAGTCTCTGTTCTAAGGCCCTTTCCAGCGCTGACATTCCCTGTTCTAAGATGTCTCTTGGAAGATCCTCCTCCTCATTCATTCTAGGTTCTAAATCCCTCCCCATCGGACTTTTTCTCTCCTTTCTCTCTCCTTTTTAGATTATAATGGAACCATGCTGCTGTACATCGGTTTATTTCTTTCTTTACAAATCCCTTGATGCCTTTAATCTGTGATTCTTCCCTACCCAGATTCTCTGACTGTAAACTCCTTGAGGGCAGCCCTTGGCTAATGTTCCCCTGGGAATCTCAGACCCTGATCTCCGCTGGTCATTTCTGGACGTTCTTTCCTGGCCACAGCGAGGTTATGGGAAACCATCAGTTAGCAGCAGTGTCTGCCCCTGGAAGGAGAGAGAAAGGGAGGCAGGAACCACTGGGCATTTGCTCAACAAAAGGGGATTTCTCCATCGAGGGAGCCCAGCTAGGGCAGAGGGGGGTGGGAGCAGACAAAGAGACTGAGCGGCTCAACCTCCGTCTACAGGTGATAAGATTGATGGGCCCAGGGACAGAAGCTGGCTGAGTGATAGATAATTTCAAATCAGCGGTAAACACAGGCTGTGGGGACTCATTGCTTTTCTAACTGGTGTGACACCAAGGCGGAGGGGAGATGTGCCAGCAGATTAGGCCTTGAGAGGAAGCCAGCTGGGAGACCTTTCCCAGTGGATGGCCAGAAACTTGAAGAAGAAGAAGAACTGGAGGAAGAACTGTGGAAAGAGGGGGAGGGTTACCAACATATGGGAAGACACAGGTGTCTTTGTGGAGCACACAGCCTATTATTTTTGTGCCCTTCACTAGCTCCTTGCAAGGGCAGATGCCCACGGTTAGGGCTTGTCAAGGACAATTTGAAGGAATCAAGGTAGTTGAGCACTATCTACAAGACTTGGAGACTTTTAAAGAGAGACTTTAGATTAAAAGAGGCTCAGAGACATCTCCTTTCTGACACTGGGTGACTTTAGCTAATCATTGATTCTTAACATCTTTGAACCTCAGTTTCCTTCTCTGTAAAATGAGAGGATTGGACTCTGGGTCTTTTCATCTCTGGTCCTATGATGCTACAGGCTGGGTTCCAATTCTGCTTTTGATGATCAGTCCCTATGTGGCTTTGGGTCAGTAAGATCTTCTCTCTGCACTTCATTTTTATTCCTTGTAAAATGGGGGATTTGAACTTAAGGGCCTCTATGGTCCCTTCCAATATTTTCAGGTAGTACTTGGAGCTCCCTTTCTGTCTAGGGATGAAGATAGCTCTCTGAAAGCAAGAGATATCAGCAAACAGGGGTGACTCTCTTTTCTCTACAAATAGTCTAAGTTAGGAGATAAAATCCAAATGGCTTACTTTTATATAATATTGTAAGGTTTTTCCTATGAGGTAAATTCCTTCACTTTTCTCAGAGCTCTCCTCAACTGTATGAATCACCTACAAGCTCTAAGAGCAGCTCTGACATCCCCTGATCTAAGGCCCTTCTCAGCCCTGAAATTCTATGTTCTAAGGCCCCTCTCAGCCCTGACATTCCCTGTTTTAAGGTCCCTCCCAGACCTAGCATCCCTTGTTCTAAGGCCCCTCTCAGTCCTGATAGTCTATCTTCTGAGGGTCCCCCCAGCTCTGATATTCCACATTCTAAATACCCAAAATACCTAAATACCTAAATACACCTTCTAAATATTCCATATCATGGATGTCTTTCTCCACCTTTTGGATGTAAGCTCTTTGAGGACAAGAACTGTTATTATTTTTTATTATTTGTGTTCCCCAAACTTTCCACAGTGCCTAGTACATAAGAAACACTGAGAGTAATAAATGGAAATTGATTTGACTTTATTTAAAACAGGTCTTATTGTGTCCACATTACAGATGAAGAAACTGAGGTTCCAAGAGCTTGTGGTCTCAGTTCTGACCTCCCAGTTCAGTATTTTTTACTAGATCACACTTTCAACAAATAGGATAAGAACAAGACAATGACTATTTCAAGATTAAGCCATATGGTATTGATGTGCCTTTCCTTAGAGGAGGTTGAGGGATCATAGGATTTATAAGTACAAAGGATCCTGAAGATAATTTGCTCTATCATCCATTCCTCTAATCGTCCAGATGAGGACATTTCCCCAACATTGCCCAAGTAACAAGAATAGGGATTTGAACTCCACTGCTCTTTCTCCTGCTTCATGGGTTGAAATTGTGGGGAAGAAGTAGTACTCAGATAAAAGTCTGAATAATGGGCAGATAAAAAGGGAACATCTAGACCAGTAAAGAACAGAAGCAGGAGTGGATGATGGGATAAGAAGGGCTACATCTTAGAAAGAACTTAGATGAATTGGAGCTGTTCAGCAGAGGTCAATCAAGATTGTAAAGGGATGAAACCAAAATGGAACAGGACCCCATGAAGACACTTCCCAGAAGGGAGAAGTCTTGGGAGTCAAGAGAAGTGTGATAATTGCTTTCAAGAATTTGAAAGGTCATTTTAAAATTATATTTGTATTCCCAGAACTTTCCATTGTGCCTGGCACATAATGAGCATTTACTGTAATAAATATAAATTAATTTAATTTGATTTAAAACCATGATCAGGTCTTATTGTCTCCATATTGCAGATGAGAAAACTGAAGCTCCCCGAGGTTGTGATCTTAGTTCTGATCTTCAAGTTCAGGACTCTTCCCACTGGATCACATTTTCAACAAACAGGAAAAGAACAAGACAATAACTATTTAAAGGTAAAGACATATTGCATCTATGTGCCTTTCCTTAGAGGAGAAGGTTGAGGTATCATAGGATTTATAGGTGGGAGAGTAATAGATTTTGGTAGAAGTTTCAGAGAGTTAGTGTAAAGAACTCCCTAGAAACAATTTGAGGTAACCTAAAGTAGAATAAATTGGTTTGGGAGGTAATGGGTTTTCTCTTGTCCTCAAAGGAAGGCTGGCTGAGTAGTTTTTTGGGATTGTTGTTGAGGGTGACATAGGGAATAGAATGCTGAGCTTGAAGTCAGGAAGTTCTGGATTCAAATCCACCTTGGGTGCTGCTAACTGAGTGATGCTAGACAAATCTCTTAATCTTTCCATGCCTCAGTTTCCTCATCTGTTAAGTGAAGGGCATGGAGTAACTGTTTTTTGAGATCCTTTGCAATTCTAAGTCTATAATCTTATGATGCTCTGTCCAATTGGATGAATTGGACTCCATGGCTTCTATGATCTATTTCAGCTTTGAACTTTAGTGATTCTGGGACTTAAGCATCTTAATGAACCAGGGAGAAGCTTGGCTTGTAAAGTAGAGCTTTCTTTTTCTGGGAAATTTTAATTATGTAGCTCTATTTGAGATAGTCTTTCATGGAGGCAAAAAGGGGCTATATGTTTCTCCTGTCCTAGAATCCCATCAGCATCAAAAATATCACCACCAATGCCCTCCCATTTAGAATGGTGCTGCTTTAAATCAGGTAGAGTCTCTTGGTGATTAGATTCAGAAGTTAAGGAGTGGGGTGCTAATGTTTGGTGGGGGAGAGGAAATTGGGCTGAAGTCTCCCTACTTTGTCACATTTTCTTTCCAAGACAAAAAAAAAAGATCTCTTGCGATATGAAGATTTGAATGGAGCTGTATTGTCAAGGTGACAGCAATCCATTCAAATCAATATGGTCTGACCATGTGACTGCTTTGCTCAAAATCCTGTTGTGGCTCCCTATTGCCTTGGAGATAAAATGCAGACTCCTTAACCTGCCACTGCTTCTCTCTTTTCTCCCTTTAACCTGATAGCCAGCTCCAAACCACCTCTTCACCCTTAATATTACTCTCTTCATGAGCTCCGTATTCCAGCCATACTGGACCATGAATTTGTCTCTGAACTAACTCCACATGCCATCTCCTGCCCCCTGTGCATTTTTACAGCTTAGCGTGCATTTCTCCCTTATCTCTGCTTTTAGAATTTTCCTATTTGTTCAAGACTCAGTTCAGATGTTACCTTCTCCTTCTCTGATCTTTGCAATGCCCTCTTTCTCTTCTTAAAGCATCAGGACTGAGTCTGTCTTTTGCTTTCTTCACTCTCTGTTCTGTACTATTTATCTATGTCCCTTTCCAATAGGATGTAAGCTCATTGAGGACAAGAACCACCTCATTTTTGTACCCCAAGACTTAGTACATAATATATATTTGGTGATGAGTAAATATTCAACTTGTTAAAGAGGTCTTTATTGGGTATCAGCTGTTTGATCAGTCCTGTGCTAGGTGCTATGGTGTGTGTGTGTGTGTGTGTGTGTGTGTACAGGCAAAAATAAGAACTTTAGTCTCAGGGCTTCCATAAATATAATCTGATCTAGTTCCAGGGACAAGACTGACATGACTGAAGTAATTAGGGACTACTGTGAGTATTTTATTATTTGTATTTTACTGATGAGGAAACTGAGACTTAGAGCAATTAGGAGACTTACCCAGGGTTATACAGCTGGAATGAATGATCTGGAGTCAGTATTTGATTTCAAGTCTTATGACTCTAAAATTTTACTGCCTTTGTGGCTTCTTACAGACTAATCTACCTCCTTGGGTCTCAGTTTCCTTATCTGAAAAATGAGAGCATTGAAGGGGATGACCTCCCCAAAAAAATCCCTTTCAGACCCCAGTTTATACTCCTTTTATGAAAATCCAGTGTCTAGATGTATGATACAGACCATAAGTTATTTAGACAGTAAAAAAAAGTCCAATGCAAGCTGGAATTATCAAGGAGGGCTTTCCAGAGGCAGGCAGAGCAGTAGGTTTTTGTTAGAGCTGTCTCTTCCCTACCCTTGCTCTCCTAAAGCACAGCTGTCATTAGCCACTTCTGGGCAACCCCACTGGGTGCAAGGTATCCTAGGTGACTGCCATTTCTGTTTGGCCCTCAGAACTCCTGTGGGTGCAAGGAAAGAGATTCAGAGAGTGAAGAAGAAAGAACAGAGGACCTATTTCCTCTCAAAACCTTCCATCTGGGCTTTAGCACAGTGCCCTCGTGATGTCCTTGACCCCTTGCCAATGGAGGTCACCATCTCATCTGTATTGCTCCCTACAGAAAGCCACAGACGGCTCCCCATGCATCACCCCAGTGGGCAGTCATGCTGGAACTGCCTTGTCATTTCCATTCATCTCTCTCCAACCGCTCCCTGTCACAGGTCTCAGCACAGACTGGTGGTGGAGAGAGGGAGGAGGTAGTGTGTGTGTGTGTGTGTGTGTGTGTGTGTGTGCTCGTGTGTGAGCGGTTGTGTTGAGAGAGAAGATATGGGGAAAAAAGAGGAAGGAGAAGAGGAGAGACAAAAAGAATGAAGAGAAAGTGAGGGAGGGGGAAAGAAAGAATAAGAGAGATATGGGGAAAGTAGGAGAGAAGAGAAAAAAGACAGAGAAAGAGAAGAATGAAAAGGTAAAAATAGAGAGAGAAAAAGGAATGGAAGGAGGATGAAAAAAGACAGAAATGAAGAAAGAAGAGAAAAAGAAGGAAAAGTTAGGAAAGGAAGAGGGAGGGAGAGAATGGACTGAATAAAAGGAAAAAGAAACAGAAGAAAGGGATACAGGAGAGAAGAAAATGAATGTAGGGAAAAGAGAAATGGAGGAAAGGAAAAGGAAAAGAAGGAAATGATGATGGGGACAAGAGAAGAGGAAATAGAGAGGGAAAGGGAGAAAAGGGAGGCAGAAGTGAGGAGACTGAGGTACAAGAATAAGGATAGATTGGGGCACTAGAATTGGGGGGCAGTGATGGTTGCAAGCTCATTGAAGAGGGAAGAGAAGAGAGCCTGGAGCTGGGAGAGGTTGAGAGGGGGAGACACAGCCAAAGCAGGGAAAGGAGGGAGGGTTGGAGGGTTGGAGGCTGGCCAGTGCCTTTGTTTGTTTGTTTACTCAATCACAGTGGTCCCTCCTGATCCCAAACCTCACTCTTTCTCCCTTTGAAAACCCTAACTCAACAGCTGCTTTCTCTGCTCCAGTGACAAAGGGGGTGGGGATGCAGAGCTGAGGAGAGGTGGGGGTGGGGAAGAGAGGAGCATTTCACAGCTCCCTGAGAGAAGAATTTGGGATTGAAAGTTCCAATCCTGCCAAACCTCACCAGCTGCATCCCCTTAGCCTTAAACCCCGAAAGAAGGAAAGGAGACCCAGAACCAGGGTCCTTTTCTACACAGAGAGCCTGGGTTTGGGAGTTTGTGCCAGGATGGGGGGGGGGGAACTGAGCCAGATTCCTGGATCTACTTGGAGTGGGCTGATCCATCTCTCCCACTTATAACCATTCTACCTACAACTGATTCCAGAACAACTGCTCTTTCCATTGTACCAGCCTCCCTTTCCCCACCTAATTGGAAAAGGGACCACCCACTTGGAGAGAGGTAGTTTTTATTTGATTTCAGGTCTTCCTCCTCAGAGCTAGATGAATCAGTCTGACCCCTCTTATTCAAGAGAGGAGTATTCTGAGACTTATCGGGGGAAAAGTGACTTATTTATCCATTACAGTTCAGAAGGATAGAGGTAAAAACACTCTTCCTAAAGATTGCCAAAGCCTGCTTGTGGCTGGATAGAATTTCCCAGTGGTGCAAAAAGCATCCATCTAGCATCATCTCCTATAACGATGATAAAGTTTGAGAGGTTTTTCAATCCATAAATCCATGCATTATCTAGAATTTGGTAAACGCCTACTATGTGCCAGACACTTTTTTTTGGTGGCAGGAAGACAAAGATAATAAATTAATTCTGTATTCATTAAGCACCTACTATGTGCTAGGCACAAAACTTGATGTCAGGAAGATGAAAATAAAAACAAACAATCCCAGTCTTCAAGGAGACTTACAAGGAATTAAAGGAAACGTTTACCTATATAAATAGATCCAAAATGCCTACATAAGAAATACAAGATAATTTCAGGAAGTGAGGAGGCATTATAGCTGGGAAGGGTAATGGGGTTTCCTTATGTGGGAGGTGACTTGGGCTGAATTTGATGGAAGTTAGAGATTCGAAGAAGAGGTGGTAAGAATGGAGCTCATTCCAGGCTTGAGAGATAAGCCTGTCCCAAGGCATGAGTCAGGAGATGGAGTGTTGTGTGTGACTAATAGCAAGGAGTCCAGTTGGGATGGATTATAGAGGGCATGAAGAGGAATAATGTGTGTAATAAGTCTTAAAAGGTATAGGCTGGAGCCAGATGGTAAAGGTCTTAAGTGACAAACACAGAAGCTTGTAGTTGATCTCAGAGAACAGAAGAATGATGCAAGTCACTCTTTGGCAGCTGGGTGGAGGATGGATTGAAGAGGGGAGGAAGTGGAGGCAGGGAGACCGATGAGAAGGCTCTTGGAGTAATCCAAGGGAGAAATGATTGCTGTTTGAACTAAGGTGACGGCTATGGGAATGAAAACAAGAGAGTGAAATGGCAATTGATTGGAAAGTCTTTCCAATTAGTACATAGGATAAGGCTTCAGTACTGCAAACGTTTATTTTATCCCTGTAGCTCTTTCATCCATTGACCTCAGATTCAGCAAACCCCTCTATGTCTTAGTGGAGCATATTCATGAATTTCTGTGGCCAAGAAAAAAAAAGTAATCTTCTGGGGCACAGCATCTCTGAACTGCTCCATTCTAGTCATCAGATGTCTGACTCACAGTTCTGGATCCATACTCATTTTCTCTTGGTAGAACTCAGTGAAGTGATATTTATTAAGTGCTTACTATGTGTCAGACACTGTGCAAAATGGTGGGGATACAACAAAAGGCAAAAGGCCATCCCTGCGTTCAAGGATCTCATAATCTAATAGAGAAAAAATAAAAACAACTTTTTTTCTAATCTCTCTGTCTGTCTCTGTTTCTCTCTGTCTATGTCTGTGTCTCAGTCTCTCTGTTTCTCTTTTCCTCCTTTTTCCCCCTTCTCTCTCTCTCTCTCTCTCTTGCTCCCCTTTTTCCTTCCCCCTTTCCTTTCTCTGCACACGTATATGTTTGCTATCTACGAAATAAATTACAAATGATCAACAAAGGGAAGGCCCTAGAATTAAGAGAGGTTGGGAAAAGCTTCATGTAGAAGGAAGATTTTAATTTCCTCCAGGAAACCAGGAGAAGGAAAAAGAAATATATAATGAGGTGTGTGAGGGAGTAAGGAATAAGAAGACTGGAAGGTGGGTGGAGGGAGGTCTTTGAATGCCAAACAGAGAATTTTATATTTGATTCAGAGGTCATAGGGAGTGATTCAGTTAGATGTGTATTTGAGGAAGAACCTGTTAGAACTCTGAGACTTGTGGTCCATTGGCAGAGCCCCCAAGTTCCCATCAGTAGAACAGTGACGAAGGGTGCTCCAATATTCCATCAAATGTGTGAACTCATTGATCCGGGTACTAGCTCCTGTGATCCATCCATGCTTGGCCATTTTAGGCGATTTTCATCAATGGCTTCCCATAAATCACCACTGGGGGCTCCTTGCCAGAAGCCTTTCTGGAATTTTATTGATATTTTGTGGATCCACATGGAATGCTCAGGCTGCTCATTAGTTGTCCCTCACTCTCATGCTGTGACTGATTCATCCTTTCTTTTTTTTGTTTCTTCCCAGTCTAAGTTTTGCCTCTTTGCAATCAAGAATATCTGCAGTGGTGTCTGGTACATTTCATGATTTCTCCTGCCTAATTCCTTATTTTGAATGGACTCCAACCTACTTACATCCACCAGACATCTCAAGTGACTCACAATCTTAATTCCTCAGAGACCCTTTGGAGAGAGCAGTGTTCCCAAAAGTTGTGCTACAAAAATACTAGTGCTAAAAAGATAGAGACTATAGGATAAACAATTTTTAATCACTCTAATTAATGGGAGCATTATTATTAAAGAGAGGCAATGGGCTGTAATGGTGTCATGTAGAGTCAGGAATACCTAGCTTCAGATCTCGTCCCTGCCACACAGTAACTGTGTCATGTTGGGTAAGCTATTTCCCAATGTCTAGAGAGTTTTTCAAGTCTATACAGTGATAAAAATCAGAGATCTGGAAAAAATTATTTTTATTTTTTATTTTATAATAACTTTATTGACAGTGGAAATTTTTTTAAAAAGAAATAATATTTGATAGAAAATTTGATCAGGGTTTATATTTATTAGCTATCTTCCTAATTCAAAGATTAGCTTTTTATATACTACTTTTTATCATTAGCTATTACCAGAGGCTGCTCAGTGGACCATTGGATGGAATACTAGGTTTGAAGTCAGGAAGACTTGAATTCAAATCTAGATCCAGACACTCTATCTACTCTACTACTATGCAACCTAGCTGCATGTGGATGGCAGAGTCAGGTCAGGGAGGAATTAACTTTTAGTGTAGGTTTTGGAGAGGGATTTGGGGCTTCCCATTTTAGCTAATTAACTTTGCTAACTGGATGGTAAACTAAATTTTTCCTATGTTACTGAAGGGAGACTCTTCCTAATAGAACCTCCTAAATTTCAGTATCCTGTGCAGATTGAAATGTGTGTGTGTGTGTGTGTGTGTGTGTGTGTGTGTGTGTATTTAAACATGATCAATACTAGAATTTGTATCTGACTGTGCATGATTGTTACAGAGGTTTTATTTTTTGTGATTTCTTTTTCAAAAAGAAAAGAGTAAAATGGGTAAGGAGAGAGAAAACAAATTAAAATTTTTTAATTTTAATTAATTAATTTTTTTTTAGCATGGTGATTTTTTAAAAACAACTTTTTATTGACAGAACCCATGCCAGGATAATTTTTTACAACATTATCCCTTGCACTCACTTCTGTTCTGATTTTTCCCCTCCCTCCTTCTACTCCCTCCCCCAGATGGCAAGCAGTTGAGAAAATAAATTTTTATTGGAAAAAAATAAATAAATGAAGAAAAATTTCAGCACCCTAAAAAGTAGTCCTAGTTACTCCACCCAGAGCTAGTTATGGCTCTGTGCTCTAATGTCTAATTTATATGTTTAAGTCCTGCCCAGTTCTGGTTTTAAATGTTCTAAGATCTTTCTAGGCTCCAATTATTCTTTGTTTTCTTTTCTGACATTTTGATATTCCACATTTGTGGGTTATTACAGTTATTTACAGGTGCAGACACTATGGTTAAAAAATAAGAAAGAGATGTAAGCTGGGATAAGAAACAACTTCTGTCATTAAGGCTTGTTAGATAGTAGAATGGACTTAAAGTGGTCTGAGTTTCTTTTATCTCTTCTTTTCTCTTCTCTCCTCCCTCCCTTCCTTCCTGCCTTCCTTCTTTCCTGTCTGCCTTCCTGTCTTCCTTCCTGCCTTCCTCTCTGTTTCTCTCATCATTTCTCTCTATCTCTGTATGGTTTGTCTCTCAACTTTGTCAGAGGAAGCAGCCATGGTCTTGCTTGGAATCGGGGATTGGGGGTTGGGATGGTGGCGGGGTGAGGGTGGACTAACTCATCTTTCAAGGAACAGTTTTCACGGGGCTCCCCATGAATCACGGACCTTTCCCTCTCTTGACAGTCTGGTGACTTTGTTGCCACTCTCCTCGAAGCCCTCAGGCTCAGCGAACTCTAAGCCGAGAGGGGTGAACAGCAGCTTCCAGGGGTTGAAGCTGGCACTCTTCCGTGACGTGGTGGCCTAGGCTGCTGGCTTGTACAGCTCAGGCATGTTGGCACATGGCTTAGTGTAGGAAATGCGGCTCTTTTGTCTGTTCTATAAGCATCCTGGGGAAAGACAAGGGACCCTGGGACCTCAGCTTTGGTTCTGCTCTTCACCCAGCCCTGGCCTGGCACCTGGCCAGTGGAGAACATTCCTGGAGAGGAGGGTTTCCCGGCTTTGGAGAGGTACGTGTTTGTTCTGTCTCTAGGAGGCCTCCCTAGGAAAGAAAACATTCCTGGGGGGAGATGCCAAAGGTTAGGTGCAGCACTTGGCACTATACAAATAAATGGTGGCCCAGCTCTTTTCCTAGGAGCTGCCTAATCAACAGATCTCAGTTCCCTGGACTCAGTGATGGAACCCCTGTTTAAACTTGGCAACCCCACAGGCTCTATGGATGAGTAGTTCTGCATTTTGGAAGGACTTAGCATCAGAGGGCCTCGGTTCAAATCTTGGCAATGGGTTATTAGGTTCTGTGTGACCTTAAGAAAAGTCATTTTCCTCCCCTGTAAAATGAGGTGTTAGATTTCATGGTCTCAGGTTCCATCTAGCTCTGAATCTATGATTGTTTGTTAAGAACTAGTGAAGGGCAAGGCACCTCGTTATGTGCAGGGCTTATGGGAACTCCCAAAGTGTGAACTTCCTCCTCCAACCAGAGTCTATTTATTATAGATGTTATTATATTACTGTATGATATCACACATATATGTCGTACAGTAATATAATGATTAACAATATGTAATATAATAATCTATAATAATAGGTATGTTATATCTTTATTATGTATTATATGACGTCATATATCATATATTATTATATTATATATTATAGACTTATTGTCTCAAACTTCTCTGAGGTTCAGAGAGGGTAAATAGCTTCCTCAGAACCACGTTGTAAATGTGAAAGAGGTTGGATCTGAACCCAGAGCCTTACTTTAAACTTATCTCCGAAAAACCTGTATTCTTTATCTTTTCTCCTAAATCCACTCTTTGTCCTCACTTTCCTATTGTGATTGAAGGCTCCATCATTCTTCTAGGTCACAAGGTTCACAAGCTAGGAATCTTTGTCTCTTCATACTCCATCACTGTTTGTATTTAATCAGTTGTCAAGTCATCAATTCTATCTCTATTCTATTCATTCTCTTTTCCTCTACTCACCCTAATACTATCCTAGTTTGGCTCCTCAAATCCCCCAAATAATATAATAATATGAAAATAAGGAGAATAATAATAATAATGCCATTTTCCTGGACTATTCCAAAAGTCTCCAGGGTCTGTCCTTTCCACTCAGCTTCCAGAAAGCTGCAAAACTGGGATTATTAAAACATAAGTCTGGCTTCCATGACTCAAGAAAATTCAGGGATTCCTCATTATTTTTAGGACAAAATACAAATTTCTCCAAGGTCCTCCATAATCCAACTCCACGCTAGCTTTCCCCACTGATTTCACACTATAGACTCTATATTCCAACCAAACCAGCCTCCTTTTTGTTCCCTGTACGTGCTATGGCACCTCCCATTGATATATGTCTTTGTCCAGATTTGACATATTCTCCCTCCTAACCTCTTCTTCTTGGAACTCTTGGCTCTCTTCAAGACTCACCTCAAGGAATTTCTCCTTTGTAAAATTCACTCAAGGTTTGATGCTCTTCTTGCTCTGAAATTAACTTTCCATTTGCTTTTTTTTGTGTGTTGTGTTTATTCTGTACCCCCATCTATTTCTCAACTCTTGGTAAAATATCAGCTGCTTGAGACCAGATATTATTTTGTTTTGTTTTTCCTCTTTGTATCTCTAGTCTCTAGCTTGGTGCCTAAGGGGACTAATTAATGCTTAATTATTCTTTTGTTGTTGAGATAATTGGGGTTAAGTGACTTGCCCAGGGTCACTCAGCCAGAAAGGGTTGAGTGTCTGAGGCTAGATTTGAATTCAGATCCTCCTGATTTCAGAGCTGGTGCTCTATCTACTACATCAACTAGCTGCCCCTGTTTAATCATTCTTGATCGAGTAAGAGAATGTAAGTTTCCTGAAGTCTGGTTGTTTCCATTTTTTGTACCTGTATCCCCAGTGCCTGGCAGACAGTGGATACTTCTTATCTTCATAATTGATAGAATGTAAGCTCTTTGAGAGCAGAAATCGTTTCATTCATTCATTTACATTCCCCACACCCAGCCTATGCCTAGAACATAAGAAATGGTAAATGAACTGAATTCAATTGAAAACCTGAGCCCCAGTTAATCCTTCTGTCTGAAAGCAGAAATCATGCTGCCTTCAAAAACAAAACAGTCCTTGTTTTTAAGGAGCTCAAAGACTACTTATTAACTATGACTTCAGGTAAACCTCTTCCTTCTGGATTTGAGATTACTCTATAAAATAAGGAGGGTGTAATGTGTAAAGTCTTGCCTATCTAATTCTACTATCCTATGAACTCATCTCCAAGGCTGAGGAACATCTCTCTCTGAGAAGAGAAACAAGCATTTATTAAGCACCTACTATATGCCAAGTACTTTGCTAAGCATTTTACAAGTATTTAATCTGATCCTCACAAGAATTCTGAAAGTTAGGTACTATTATTACCTTTACTTTACAGTTGAGAAAACTGAGGCAGACAGAGGTTAAATGACTTGTCCGG
This sequence comes from Antechinus flavipes, assembly GCF_016432865.1. NCBI lineage: Eukaryota > Metazoa > Chordata > Mammalia > Dasyuromorphia > Dasyuridae > Antechinus > Antechinus flavipes. The sequence continues at coordinate 698,703,935 of NC_067398.1, forward strand.
GATTTGAATTAAGTTCTTCTTGATATATAATAACAAGCATAATCACCGAACACAATACTAGTTAATATTTACATAGCATTTATTATGTGCCAGGTACTGCACTAAGGGCTTTATGTTTGTTATCTCACTTTATCCTCACAACAACAACACTAAGAGTTGTGTCATTATAGCCACCTCAACTTTGTAGGTGATGTAACTGAGGCAAATAGAGTTGCCAGAGGTCACACAGTCAGTGAAGACTGAGGCAGGATTTTAACTCAGGCTAAGTCTAATTCCCGTGCTCTACCTGCTGAGTCTTCTGGTTGTGAGGTGACAGATAGAGAGCCTACTTGTAGGTCTGGAGGGCTGAATTCTAGCCTCAGGTGTTTTGTCAGTCAATCAGCAAGCATTTGTTAAGGAACAGATGCTGTTCCAGGTATTGGGTGAAACAAGTTTTTGCTCCCATATTCCAACACATTTAAATATATAGAGCATACATACAAAATAAATACAAGGTCATTGTGAGAGAGCGACACTATCAGATGGAGGTATCAGGAAAGATCCCATATGAAAGCAAATGAGATAATATTGGTAAAGTATTTAGCCCAGCTCCTGGTACATAGTAGGCATTTAATAAATGCCTGTTTTCTCCTTTCGCTCTTCATATAAAGGATGGCGTATGAACTCAGCCTGCCAGCTGAATGTCCAGAGATGAGAAAGTTCACTAGCTCTTTCTATCTTTAAAATGGGGAAAATGCCATATCTGTATAACCCTTTGTCATTTACAACCCGGAGTGTCACATTTGACCACTACTGCAACCCTGTGAGGTAGCCAGTGAAAATCTTATTTTTCCCATGCTACAGATGAGAAAACCAAGACTCAAAATGACTGAAGCTAACTCACACACAATCCTTCCTATTTCAAGTACAATGTTTTTCCCACTAGACCAGGCACACAATCAAACTGACTTTTTCAAGGGATGCAAGTTGGGTAATATACATTAACAATGGCAGCATTGATGTCTGGCTTTCTTAGGTTTCCCCTTGGCTCAAACAGTGGAAGTCAACTCTGCTGATGACCTTGCATGTAGGCAGATTGGGCAGCCACCTACAGCATGAGATGTGAGAGTCAGGGAAGGCATTTTTTCCTAGGGTCAGAGATCCAGCTGGAAGGGACTTCATCTAGTCCAGTGGTCCTCAAATTTTTGTTCTCATTATCTTTATCCTATTAAAAACGATTGAGGATCTGTCCAAAGAGTTTTTGTCTATGTGGTTTATAGTTATAGATATTGATCACATTAAAAATAAAAATTAATTATGAATTTGTAGACTCTCTGAAAGGATTTCAGAGTTTCCCAGGATGCTCTGGACCAGACTTTGAGAACCACTGATCTAGTCCAATCTCTCTAATGTATAAATGAGGAAACTGTCACTTGTTAGATGGGTGACCTCTTTACATTTCTGGGCTTCATCTCATGTATAAAATGAGAAGGTTGGATTCAATAACCTTAGACATTTCTATGTCTATGACTAAATGACTTCTAAGGTACCATCTAGCTCTTATTCTACAAACTCTCTTAGCTTTAGATGTAGAATGCAGTATAATAGTAACGGAAATTTCTGTAGGGCTTTAAGGTTTGCAAAACACTTGGCATATGTAATGATGGGGTTTTCTTTCCTTGCTATACCACTTTGATAAAGGTCCCTTTCTAAAAATTACTTAAGTCTGGTTCATTGATGTGCCATTCATAATCATCATAGCAGGAAACACACTGATGGGGGCTCGAAAACTATATAATATTAGAAAGACAATCCTCAAATGCTCAAGATCACCCCTAGAGTACTTAATACTCATGTTCTAGGAACTCAATTGGTTAGTTGGAGTTGGAATTGGGGTAGTCACCTCAAAGCCTGTGTGAATACATACATTTTTAATTTAATCTTCACAGCAAGTTTATGAAGCAAGGGATACAGATATACTTACCCAATTTTTTATAGGTGAGGAAACTGAGGCTCAGAGTAGCAAAGGGGCTTGCCCAGGAGTCTTACAGTAAGTGTCTGAAGGTAGAATTCACCTTTCCTTCTGTGTCCTAGGGAACCATCCCTGCTCTATTTCTAGATCCCTGGAGAGAAAACCTTTCTTTCTTGGTCTTGACTTCCTACCCCATTAATCATCTTGGTCTAACCCAGGGACTTTAAGAAGAAACCGGTGTTACCTATCTTTCCTTTCAGATTCCAAGTCCCACTCGGCTCCATGCTTGCTCTAGCTTCAGAAGAAGCCCCAGGCATCAGGGGGTGGGCGATGGGGGTGTTTCCCCAATGGGTTCATCTCCTTTCCCCATGTCCAGTGGACCCAGGAGCAAAGGAACCTGGTACCTTGTACCTTTCATCCTTCACGGAGTTTAGATAAATCTCCCTCCCCATCCCCCTCTCATCCCCACCCCCCCACCCTTCCCACTCCCTCCGCAGCTGAAAGTCATCAGGTCTAGCTAGGGTTTCTCCCACTTATGCAGCTCATGAATATTTAACAGCATCTGCTGTGGAGACGATAAAGCCCTACCAATCCTTGACAAATATGGCCTAATCTTTTCAATTTCGGGGTGCAAATATTCCTTCTGAGTCCTGTTTGTCACCTAGATTAATGGCCACGGGTCCCATAATCCTTTGGTGGTAATTCAAGTGGTGGCGAGTTGGAGTGTGCCTGGCAGGAGGATGCTGGGATATATATGAAGGAGAGATTACTCACTAGAGGGTCCCCGTACAGCAAGGGTGTGCATGTGCCTGTGTGATGGACCAGCTGAATATTCAATCTGATTTTTTTTTGGTCAAAGGAGAGAAATACATTGTTTTCAACTAAAAAGAAAAATCTTTAGAAATGTATTTGTATCCACTGTACAAGCAGAGATGCACAAACTAATGAGTCTGTGTTTTCAACCCAGAGCTACTCCAGTCTGACCTGAAGCTACCTTTTTTTGCACATCATCTCATTCAGTCATTTGGGCCATCTACCATCCCAGCCATTTGATCACCTTTTTAAACTTACATTGGGAGAGAGCAAATGGTTTAGAGCAGAAGGTTTTGTGTCACAGACCCTCTTCAGCAGCTTGGTGAAGGCTATGAACCCTTTCTCAACATAAAGTTTTTTCAATGCATAAAACAGAATATATAGGATGAAAAAATCTCCAAATAAAATAGTTATCTATCTTCTCTATCCACCTATGTCTGTCTGTGTGTCTGTCTGTATCTCTGTCTAAAATCTCCCTATATCTGTCTTTATCTGTCACTCTGCCTATACAGAAACGACCCTTGCTCTGCCTTCCATGTACTAACTATATGATCCTAGACAAATCATGCCATCCCTCTAAGACTCAGCTTTTCCACCTGTATAATGGGTGCCTTGGATCCTAGATTTCACTCTGTTAGAGTGAGAGAAGGATTTTTGTCAGTTCTGAGGTGCCATAGGAATAAGATGTGAGTTCTGATCATTTGATGGATTCCCTCCTAGAGAGCCCTCTGCTCTCTCTAGATATCCAAATCTTTCTCTAAGGGACAACAGCACAACCCTACTGCCTCCACAGAGCCCTCTCTTACTATTGTAGCCTTCAGCACTCGTTTTGTTCCTCAGGCTGCTTAAGTGTTCATGACCTGCTTCTCTCCTTCCTGCTTAGCATGCACTAGCTCCATGTCTGTGTTTATGTGTGCCGTAACAGGGCTTGGAATTGCAGCTGGAAAGGACCCCAGAGGTTTCCTGAGTCAATATTCTATAACAGAGGAACATAAGTTCCAGCTGGTTAAGTGACTCAAGGTTCTGCAGGTGATTCACAGAAGAGAGGACTTGAATCCAGGATTCCCCACTGCAAACAGGATGAGCTCTTGTTCTATTTCCCTGATCTACACTACAAGCACCTTGAGGAACCAGCTGTGATTTAGCCATTTTTCTATCTGTTAGAGGGTTCTGGAGTAGTTGGCACCCTTGGAGTAAAGAAGCAGACAGGTAGGCAGACTTTAGTACCTATCAGAACCCAGGAAGACAGAGCCTCAAATGTACCAGCAAAACAATATTTAAAAATTCAATGAAATATTCAGCTGATACATCACATGGGCATATGCACACCCTTAGGGACTTCGGGATGATAAATGCTTTACCCATGGTTCTCTAATATTTTATGTTCCATAGACCCTTTGTAGTTCTGACATTCTCTGTTCTGAATCCCCTCCCAGCAATGACATTCCCTTTTCTGAGGACCCTTCCAGCTCTAGCATTCCCTATTCTAAGGCCCTACCAGACCCAACATTCCCTGTTCTGAGGCCCCTCTCAGCTCTGATTTCCTGTTCTAAGCCCCTTCTAGCTCTGACATTCCCTGTTCTAAGACTCCTACCAACTCTAACATCCTTTCTTCTAAGGCCCCTCCCAGATCTGATATCCCCTGTTCTAATACCCTTTCCAGCTCTGATTTCCTATTCTAAAACACCTTCTAGCTCTGACATTCCCTGTTCTAAGGTTCCTCTCAGACCTGACATTTTTTGTTCTAAGGCCCTTCAAGCTCTGTGCTATGATTTCTCCCACCTCTTACCTTCTGTGCTTCTCTTATTCTATGTATAATCTTCAGATAAATTATCAAAGCTCCTCTGCTCCTGGTTCAGAGCTTGCTCCCAAGTCTGGGTTAGGGAGGGAGGGGAGAAAAAAGAAGAAGAAAAAAAGAATCCACCCCCAGTAGAGATCCATGTCTCTGTCTGCTGTGATACTGCTGAGCTCTCTACCCTGCAAAATGTGCCTTGATCTATTTCCCCGGGTAGTGATTTCAACAACAACAATAACAGAAATCCATCATTTCTTTAGCGGGGAATAGAGGGAGGTGGCGGTTTGTTTTTCTTCTGGTTTGGACAGAAAGCTCTTCATTCTCTCCTTGTTTGAGAAAACGTCAGCCTGGAAGGGCTGGAGCCTGGAGCGGAAGGGGGGGAATGCAGTGGGGGAAAAGCCACTGGATGCAGGAGCCGGGGCTTTCTGAGATGGTTGGGATGTTCTATCCTCAGGTCTGGTCTCAAAGATGGCCATGACCTTGGTCAAGTCCATACTGTTCTCAGAAGTGGGGGCTAATCCGTACATAGATGGAGAGGGATGACCATTCTGTGATAGCTTTTGCAAACCAAAGCTTTTACTGAGCAGGCGTTGTATTGTGCTAGTCTGCTGGGAAATGGGCAGCCATCAAGGTGATCCCATAGACCTTCCATTCTCCCTTTTCCCCATCCCAACTAGATGTAAACATGTAAATCTTTTTTCTCATTTCCTTCCTTGGGTGGAAGATGTAAAATTACAAAGTTTAATGGAAAGGACACTGGCTCTGGTATCAGAATACCTGGCCAGTATTAAACATATCACAATATCCCCAAGTCTCAGTTTTCTCATCTGCAATAATATCTGCAATATCTGCTTCTGCAAGGATTCTTGACAGGCTCCAATGAGATATCAGCTAAAATATTGTTCATATGTTTTTATTTAATTTTTAAATTTTAACTTAAAAATCTAATTTCTCTTCTTTCTCCCACTTTCCCCAATGGCAAAAGCAAACACCCCAAATTACAGTTAGGTAAAACAAATCCCCCCCCCTTGACCAGGCACAAAAAAATCAATTTCATGATGTGTTCTGAATTCTTCACCTCTCTGTCAGACTTCCTTGTTAGTTTTTGGGAATCATGGCTGGTTATCATTTTGATTAGAGATTTTAAAGCTTTCACATAGCTTTGTCTTTGCCATGTTGTAATTGTATAAATTCTTCTTTAGGTTCAGACAAATAATTTATTACTATCAATTACTTGACTAAGTGCTAGGGTTATAAATCCAAGTTAACAAGATAGGTCCTGCTTTCAAGGAGCTTATAATCCACGAGCATATAGCACTTTTGTAAAATCAAGGAATACAAGTTTTTTTTTCACTTCCTGGCTAAGTGACCTTGAATAAGTCACTTCAATTCCAGATCCTTAGTTTCCTCACCTGTCAAACCGTCACAAGGTTATCAATACTACCCACCTTGTGTTGTGAGTAAGCACTTTTGTAAAATGTGAAATATTATAGAAAGGAGAATTATGATCATCGTGCCAAACTGATTTCTATCCAAAAACGGAACAAATTTTCTCTCTCCCTCAACCCAGAGGGAGTTTCTCTCTCCCTCTTCCCTATTTATGTCTAGGATACTCTCTTTTTTCCAGTCTCCCAGGTTTGTAACTTCAGCATTATCTTTACCCTCCTCATCCCACATACATATCCAACCAGTTGCCAATCTTGCTGTTTCGACCTCCCCAGCATCCTTCTCTCTTCTCACACAGCTGACACCTTAGTTCAGGACCACATCAGTGCTTACCTCAAGTATTGCAGTAGCTTTCTAATCGGTCTCCCTGCCTCAAGATGCTGCCCTCTTCAATTCATCCTTCGTGTAGCTGCCAAAGCAATTTTCCTTAGGTACAGATCTGCCCATATTGCTCTCTTACTCCATAAACTCCACTGGCTCTCTGCTGCCTCTAGGATGTGATAGAAGTTCTTCTGTTTGACTTTTAAAGCCCTTCACAAACTAGACCAGATTATTCTTCCTGCAGTTTCTGGTCCAGCCTTCTCTTTCTCTGTTCTTTATCTCTGAACCATTGGGTCAATTGTTTTTGCCCCTTCTATATGCCTGGATAGCATTCCTTCAACTTCGCCTTCTCTCATTCTTTTCCTTCAGACTAAGCTTTACCTTCTGCACGAAGTCTTTCCTGATCTCCCCAACTACTAGTGCTCTTCCTCCTTAACTATCTTGTATTTATGATTTTATTTCCTGTTATTCTTTATTTATTTGTACACGCCTCCCCTGATAAAATTTAAGCTCCTGGAGATCAGTTTCGTTTGTGTGCTCATAGCCTTAGCTTTTAGCAGAGTACCTGGAACAGGAGGAACCCTTATTAGGTACTAGTAGTTTGATAGATTGGCTCTGATTCCTTATTGGTCCAGGTAAACATTAAGTCAGATATACCTTTTGAACTTTCTGATGAACTTAGTTGCCTCATTTTGAGACCAACAAAATTTTTTACAGATGGGGAGATTGAGGCACAGGTTAATTTGTTCCTTCTCTAAGTAAGAATGTAATAAATTTTTGAAGATGTGGTGAGATTAGGACTTCCTATGCTCTTATTCCTTGGGTAGGCTTCTTTCCCTTTGGACTAAAACCTCTGTTGATCAATTCCTACTCGTCCTGTCTATAGCTTATTTGTACATAATTGTTTGCATGTTGTCTTCTTTGTAAATGGTGAGTTCCTTGAGAGCAAGAACTGTCTTTTCCAGGTGCACCCCTCCCCATATCCCTGTCCCCCTAGTTTAGCACAGTATCCAGAACGTTGCATGCTTACAGATGCTATTTGGCTGATTGACTTAAGAGGGAATCAGAAAGCCTAGTTTCAGTCTCAATGTTCCTGAGTCTCTATGTAACCCAGGACAAGGCCTTTCCCTTCTCTTGATGTAGAAATGAGGAGATATAGAATATGATCTCTAAGGACTCTGTCAGCATAGACACTTTAATCATCTCTTTGTAATTTTTTCTCTCCATAAATTTATATGTAAACATATAAATGCACTTTCATTTTCAACAAAGGGGACACAAGGTGAATGATAGGTAGATAAGACGCCTTTCATGAGCCAAAGGTGGGGGAAGACAGACAGAGAGAGGAAAGTAAAGACAGAAATACTGGAAGAGGATGGAATGAAAGACTAGGGAGAGAGACAATTACTAAGAACACAATGAATGAGAAAAGGCATAGGAGGTGAAGGGAGAGAGAAAAAGAAAGACACAGGCAAACAATTGAGGAAGGAGAGAAAGAGAGACAGAGACGGACACAGAGAGAGACAAAGACAGACAGACAGTGGTGTTGTTATCTTACTGTAGTGATGTTAACTTACTCAGCATCCAAGAGCGAAGTAACAAATAAATCTTTGGCTTGAGGTGGTAGGGGGTGGAGACTGGGAAGGAACAGTAGTGAATGAGCTCCCCATGGAGAAAAGAACTTCATGCATATCAAGCTACTGCTGAAGATTTAGAGCAAAAACTCCAGAAAAGTTAAGCTGGCTGGGTCTGGAGAGATGAGGCAAGTGTAAGATTTGAGGCCAGGAGAATGGGCTTTTTTTTTTGCTGATGTCCCTATTAAAATAAACATATAATACGAATATTGTCCTTTCTACTGATCCACACTCATCCAATGTTATGGACGTGGGATTTTTACTAAGATCATTTTTCCTCCCCTTCCACCTTTAGTACCTGAATCTTGGCGCTGATTTTTTTTTAAAGTCATGGCTTTTGATTTAGAAGAGACCTTAGGTTATCCAGTTCTCTTTTTGAGTCTGCTTTTTTTTTTAATCCAACAGAATGGAAGCTCTTTGAGGTCAGCGATAGCTTTGGTTTCTGTGTTTGCAGCCCAGTACCTGATATAGTGCCTGGGTCATTGTAGATCCTTAATAGGTACTAGTTGACAGATTGATTTTTGCCTTTGTTTTCCTAGCACCTAGTACAGTGTCTGGTACAATAGTAGGTGCTTAATAAATATTCATTAAGTTGAATTGATTTCTTCTTCTTCTTCTTCTTCTTCTTCTTCTTCTTCTTCTTCTTCTTCTTCTTCTTCTTCTTCTTCTTCTTCTTCTTCTTCTTCTTCTTCTTCTTCTTCTTCTTCTTCGTCCTGACGTGTGGTTTCATTAAGAGTGTGTGTGTGTATTTCGTTTCAAAGAGTAGTCATTAATATGTTTTGCATTACTGCACATGTATAATCTATTTCAAATTGCTTGCCTTATCAAGGAGAAGGGAGGGAAGGAAGGATAGATTTTGGAAATAAAAAATTCAAAAAGAAATATTAAAAATTGTTTTTATACATAATTGGAAAAAATAAAGTATAAGAATTTTTACATGAAAAAAACAAAGAGTAGCCATGATAGTATTTTGTGGATTGGAAAAGGTCCTGTGGAGTTTCTCAGAGAGCTTGACTTAGTCTTACAATTTTAGCCATTTTTAATAAATGATTTGGATAAAAAGATAGATGGAATCCTCATAAAATTTGCAGATGATACAAAGCTTGGAGGAATAGTTCACACAGTGGATGATATAATCCAGGATCCCAAAAGAATCTTGATGAGCTATAATAATGAATTAATTCTAGATAAAATGTGCTGGAGAAAAACTTAAAGCCTCACATAGGTTGAAAACAATTGACTCAACAAATATAAAATGACAGAGGTTTGTTTGAAAGAGATCTGGAAGCCTTAGTGGTCTGCAAGCTCACAATATGCATCAATGGTGAGATGAAGCAAACCAAAATAGTTAAAAAGACTTTGGACATCATCGAGAGACATAACTCCCAGGAATCAGGATGCTATGGACCCACTCTACTTTTCCTTGATTTGACCTCATCAAGAGCATCATACTTATTTCCGGATACCACAGTCTAGGAAAGATAATGGTAAGTTGGAGAATGTCTAGAGAAGGGTAAACAAGGCCTGTGAAGGGCCTTAAGATCAGAGCATCTGAAAATCAGTTGAAGAAATTGGGGATATTTATCTTGGAGACAGATTCATGGGGAACAAAAACTCAAAGAGCTGTTATTTATTTAGAAGAATTAGATTTGCTCTGTTTGGCCCCAGAAGGCAGGACCAAGAGCAAGAAATAGAAGCTAAGAGGCAAATTGGGTCTTGACATCAGGGGAGAGTGGACAACAAACAACTTCCTAACACTCAGAGCTTTCCAAAAATCTAAGAGGCAGTTCCAGGGCATGGTGAGAAATCTCTCTCACTTGAGGTCTCCAGACCAAGCCTGTATGATCACTTGTCAAATGTGTTATAAAGAAGATTTTTATTCAGTTATAGTCTGGAGTAAACAGATTGAAGTTTCTTCTAACTAGAGATTCAGTGTTTTTGGAATATCAAAGTGGAAAGATCTTAGAACAAAACTATCATAGGTGGAAGGACTCCTAAAACATAGAATGTGAGAACAGGAAGGGATCATGCAGTGATAGAGCTAGAGCTCAGGGGACACAAGAGGTCCCCAATCCCTCATTTTATAGATGAGGAAACAACTCTACAAGGTCATGACAAAGCCTAAAGAAAGGCTTTGAAATCTGGTCCTCTAATTCTCAGTTTAGTGTTCATTCTACTGTGCTATTTTTGCCCTTAGAACCCCCAAGGCTGGGAAGGTTTTTAGAAAAGAGAATATTATAGTCATGGGCTCAGGGAAAGATCCTAATGTAATGCTCATGTTCCTGTGAAGCACATGGCAATCTACTTTTTGTTTTTTTTGTAGACTCATGGCTGGTACTGGGAAGGGCCTTAGAACATGGAATGTCAGAGGTTGGGAGGAGCCTTAGAACATGGAACGTCAGACCTGGGAGGGGCTTTAGAATATAAAATGCCGGAACTGGGAGGGGCCATTATGGATCATAACCACATAACCTGTGATTATCTCTAGACAGGCTTGGAGAAAGTGGGTTCACACTTAAAATAGTTGCTTTCAAACTTTTTTTTCACCAAATTTACTTCCTCACACTAGCTTCTCACCAATCTTGGCTGCTGTGGCAATCTATACTATGGATTCCCATCACTGAAACTTTGGTGGCTACTCTGACCTTTTGGAGCTAACAAAGTTTCAGGCTCCTCATTCACTCAAGAGTGGGAAAGATTAAACACAAACAGATGAAGACACAGAAATTACCATGTGTTCCTGACCATTGGCCGACCCTGGTGTGGAGAGTAGGAGGTATTGCCTTTTTTTCCCCAACTAGTAGTTTGTAGCAATTCTTGCCTCAATTCACACCGGGAAAGAGAGGGCACTACTTTTAAATTGCACACTGAATTTTGCCGATTAAAAGTCTTTTTAAAAAAGACATACAATATGCAGTCACGGAACAATTACAAAATAGCCACTCATGTTCCAAATCTGGGACAGGACCCTTTTGCTATGTGTCATTGTAATTGTCCATAAGCAGGTTCACCAAAATTCTCTCCCCACCCCTATCACTTATACGAGTCACTAGTAGGCAGAATATATTGTGAATCCTCCCAGGATTGGCTACTGACATCCCCCCTTCCCAAAGGCGCTGTCCCTGCCCCATAGCCGCATTATATCCTACGAGGAGAATCAATGTATGCAATGTACATCGACATAAATCAGGTATGAAATAGCTGATTTCCACACAGTTGGCAACAAGTATTTATTAAGCACTTACTATATGCTGGGCATTGTGGAAGGATCACTAAGCCTAAAAGCATCATAATATGTATTACAGAATGATTAACTCATCATTATTGGTACAATCCATTGGGAGGTTAATATTTAAGCCTCCTTGGGACATAAACAGTTTTTGCAATGCTGCTAATTAGCCATTTTCTATTTCACCTCCAATGAGCACAGTCTGATCCAGTGTTAGGTAGGATCCTTTTTCTGGGGACTCTCTCTGAGGCTGATTTTCCTCACTGCTGGTCTGCTCCTAACTGGGTCAGTAGACTTTGCCCTTGATGCCAGTCCAATCCTACTGCTGCACTTACTGAGGACCTACTATAGAAGGGGAAATGTAAAAAGGGAGTAGGGGATAGTCAGGTGGCTAATACAGGCTCATCTGGTTAAGTTCCCTGATCTCAAATGACATGTGATTTTCATGGACCTGAAAGAGGGAGAGATTCTTTTTCTCCTTTTTTCATCCCGACAGTCCCGTTTTATACTTTAGGATTCTGTAGCCAAAGCCTGTTATCCAGGAATGTTTAATTTAATTGAATTTAGAGTAGAAAGGGACCTTTGAATCAAGTCAAGAAGCATTTACTGAGTATCAACTATGTGGGCAGATAGGAGATGCAGTAGATTGAAAGCTGGATCTGGAATCAGGAAGATCTAAATTCAAATCTGCACTCAGATGCTTACTTTATGTGTGATCCTGAGCAAGTCACTTAACTGCTTTCTGCTTCAGTTTTCTCAGCTGTAAAATGAAGATAATAACAGCATTTACCTCCCACTGTTGTTGTGAGGATCAAATGAGGTAATATTTGTAAGGTACTTAGTACAGTCCCTGACACATGGTAGGCACTATATAAATGTTAACTATTATTAGCAATCATTATGTAACAAGAACTAAGTTAAACATTAGGGAATACAAAGTAAAGCAGAAACTAAATTTGTTACTTTCTGCTTCTTACTCCTGGTTCTGATCTCTGAAGCCCCCTATGACAGCCTTTCAAATATTTGAAAACAACTTTCATGTTTACCCCTATCCCGAGTCTTCTTTTCTCCAGGCTAAATCCTCTTAGTTCCAAGAACTGATGCTCATATGGCATAATACCAAGACCCTTTACCATGCTGGTAGCCAGCCTCTGGACTTTTTCTAGCCTAACAACGTCCTTAAACTGTCATTCCCAGAAATGAACACAATACAACTGATATGATCTGATCAGGGGGCAGGATATTGGGATTGCTACTCTCCTATTCCTGGATACCATATATGTTTTCCTTAGTGCAACTTAAGATCATATTAACGTATTTAAAAAAAAAACAAATAATCCACTAAACTTAGTACTGATATTTATTTAATTATCAGTCAGGCACTTCATAACCATTTAGGGGAGGAGAAGAATAGAGCATCATTAACTGGTCCATGTGGAGAATAAATCTATCACTTTGACCTTCTTTGCCTGGTGCACAAACCTGATGAGCTCAGATTTCTATTGCTTTTAAAAGTTTCCTAATTGTTCTTCTCCAATCCATTCTCCAGTCACCAACGTGATCTTCCTAAAATGCAGGCCTGACCATATTGCTCCACTACTCAAATTGTAGTAATTCCTTATTGTATTTTAGATTAAATATAAACTTCTCTATTTGGCAGTGAAAACTTCTTCCAACCTGGCCACTTTTTGTCTTTTTAGTCATCCCATATTTTATTTTCTTCCACCCACTTTATGATCTAGTCATACCAGTCACTGTTTATTGCTCATTGTCCCATTTCTATGCTTTTGCACTGGCTGCCCCCACAATTTGCAATGCACTGCCCTTCATCACCACTGTCTCTTAGAATCCAGTTTCTGGAGGTGGATTTTACCAAGCTGCCAGAGCCCTCCCTCTGAGATTACTTTCCATTTATTTTTTTATGTCATATATGCCTATTGAAAAAATTCCCACATTTCTTCAGAAAATATTCGATTTCCTCATTTCTGGATCTTATTCCTGGAGAGATGCATTTTCCAATCAATCAACTAATATTTAACATTTACTTTGTTCTAGGTACTGTGCTAAGAGTTGAGGATACAAAAAGGGCAAAAGAATCCCTGTCTTCAAGATGTTTACAATCTGTTACTGTTTTCCCTTTAAAATATAAGCTGTTTGGTCCTTAAAAAAGAAGAGAAAATGAACCTTTGTATCCTCTTTGCAGAGTTGGCAAAATACAAGTGTGGGGCATTGAATAAACCATCAGTCTTTGTTTAATTATTGCTTATTTCTGCTGAGCTGCTGCTCTACTCCCCTTATCTCCCTCTCTTTTTTGTTCTTTGTTCAAAGAGATGACTTTCTTGGGAGAGGAGAGGAGAGGAGGTAAATATATTTGGAAACAAGTGCAATATAAAAACAAATAGATATTGATAAACACAAAAAGAAAAAATAAGAATATAATCTGTTTGAAGGAAGGATATTTGTTATTTTTTATCCATAAATCCTAATACAAGGACTGGCAAATAGTAGGTGTTCAATAAATGTTCGTTGATTAAGTGAGATCCTCGGATCAACAGATCCAAGATAGGACAAGAGAATGAATCATGCCCTCTCCCTTTTAAAAATGAGGAAATTTAGGTTGAGTAATTTGTTTAGGGTACAGCAAGTATGTGACAGAATAATTCTGGGACCCAGACCCATGTCCTTTTTATTAGTATATAACTTCTTTTAGTCCTATTATTATATTATATAGTATATAGTACATTAGTATACAGCACTTCTTTCAGATGCTCCAGTTCATGCCAAATTTCTTTGGACTCTGGAAAATCTCAGAGTCTTTTAGAATGAAGATCTAGTGATGGATATAAGTATTGTCAGCATCTTTGTCAACTGGTTACCTCCCCTTGGAGGAGATGGCAATGGTGATATGGAGGACAAACAAAAGTATTATAGTCAGAGATGCTCTCTGGTCTCCATGGAATTCCTCATTATGCCTCAGTTTTTCCAGCTGCAAAACTGGAAGAATGCCATCCATCTTCTGCAAAAATGGAGAGAAGTAGAGGATTTAGAGTTTGAAGAGACCTTATTGGAGATCTAAAAATGGTTCTTAACCATTTTGTGTCTTGGTAAAGTCTACAGATTTTTCAGAATTATATTTTTAAATACAAAAAATAAACAGGATTATAAAGTAAATGAATTATATTGAAATACAGTTGTCAAAATATTATAAAGTCAAATTTATGAATCCCACATTTAGAACCATTGATCTAATATAACATCTTCACTTTATAGAGGAGGAAACTAGGGCCTGGAAAGATCAGTTTGCTCAAGGTGACATAGGTAGTAAATACTTCTGATTCCAAAGTTCCTTTTATATTATAAATTACTTGAGACATCTCACAGGTCTATGGTCCTCAGTATAAAGGAGATGTGATCTCCAAATAGTATCCTAACCAGGACCCAAAACTACCAACAAAGTTTGTTCCTTCCATTGTCTCTGACTCCCTTCTTTTCCTTCCTTTCTTTCCTTCTGTCCTTCCCTTCCACCCTCCTTCCCTTCCTTCTTTCCTTCTTTTTTCTTTCTTCCTTCCTCCTTCTCTCCCTCCTTTCTTTCTTCCCTCCTATCTTCTCTTCCTTCTTTTTCACCTTTTCTTCCTTCCTTTCTCTCTTTTCTTTCCTTCCTCTCTCCTTTCCTCCATACCCTCTTTCCTCCATACCTCCTTTCCTCCCTTCTCTCCTTTCTTCCTTTCCTTTACCCTTCCCTTCTCTGTTTCCTTTTTCCTTCCTCTCCTCTCCTCTCCTTTCCTTTCCTTTTCCTTGTCCCTTTTTCTTTTCCTTTCCCTTTCCCCTCTTCTTAGCTTCCAGAATCCAGATCAATGTAGTATCTCATCCAACTGCTTTTAGAAGACAGGTATCAGAATGAGACCTGCAGCATCAGATGATGTATTCAAGAGGAAGCAGCTTCATTGTAGGTTCATAGTCAGAAAGGTAAAACTGTGGAATCTCACAGGTCATTGAAGCCGACCTCCCACTCCACATTTGACAGAAGAAAGAATTGAGGCACAGAGAGATTCAAGTGACCTGCCCAAAGCCATGCAAGTTACAAGCTGAGGAGATAGAATTGAACCCAGGTCTTCTGACACAAAATTTAATTCTCTTTCCATTGCATTATGCTTCCTGTTCTAAGCTCTCTCCCATCTCTACCATCCTCTGTAATAAGGACCCTCTAGCTCTGACATTTCCTATTCTAAGGACCTTCCCTCCTCTGACATCCTTTGATTCTCTCCTTACTGAAGTCTTCATAGTCTAGTTCTGACTAATTGGAGAAATGCTGTTGAGTTTCCCTAGTTTTTGCAAGAAAAACTTCCAATTGGAAACCACCTCTCAGTAGTGGTTGTGGAGACTGAAACAGGAGAAGTGAGGCCATCTCTGGTCCAGTGACCACCCTGCTTGGCCAACCCTCACCATCTGGTACTACTTGCAGTATTAACAACTTAGTCCCTAGTCAGGAGGAGAGTCTGATTCCAAGAAAAAAAGCCACTCATCTCTTTCTCTCCTTAAGACACTAGGCATTTATCAAGACCCTTCAGATTGCCTCCCCCTCACCCCACCCCCACCCCCAGAGTGGGGAGAGGGTCTCTGGGGTTTGGTTGCTGTCACAAGCTGGATGGTCCTGGCTCTTGACATGCTTCCCTTGCACCTCTCTCTCCCTTTTCTTTTCCCTTTTCCTTCTCTTGCCCTATCCCCTTTCCCTCTCTACTTCCCTTTCCCTTTCCCTTTCCCTTTCCCTTTCCCTTTCCCTTCCTCCTAGCTGCCCTCCCTCGCTCCCTAAGCCCCTGTCCGCTTCAGCACAATTTAATGTCTTACAGAGCTGGCCCTATTTGACAAACAGGTGATTTTGCTAATGAGGAATAAATGAGATCCACAGGATGAGGGAAGGGGAACAGCAGCTGTCGTGAGGGCCCGATGTGCCGGGTTTATTAAAATAATATATGGCCACATGCTTGGTATTAAGTGTCTCAGTTTGAGAAACTCCCTTCCTTTTTCTGGGGCCCTCCCTTCCCCCACTCCCCTCCCATCCTCCCCCACTGGCTCCCTCTTCTCCATCCCCAGCCCCTTATCTGGAAGGTTTTCCAATCAGCAAATTAGCCGCCAGGAGTGGCTGGGAGCCTTCCAGACCTTGCATACCAAATCTGGTCCCCAGCGCCAGGCCACGTCACAGTTGGGAAGGAGTGGGGGTGGGGAGGTGGGAGGACTCCTAATTGAAAGATGACAGGGGCTGCTGGACAATGGGAGAGGTGTGGAAAGGAAGAGGGAGAGAGAGAGAGAGAGAGAGAGAGAGAGAGAGAGAGAGAGAGAGAGAGAGAGAGAGAGAGAGAGAGAGCGCGAGGGCAATGAAGTAAAACAGGAGAGAGGAGAACCAGTGAGGGGAAGACAGAAAAGAGATGGGGGTGGGGGTGGAAGAGAAAGCAAACGATGGGGGAGTGGAGTAAGAATGGAGAGAGAAGAGAAAGGAAGGATGAGTAAGGATGAGAGAAAAATAAGAAAAACACTGAAGGAGAAAGAGATGGAGAACAAAGGTAAGGGGAAAGAAAGAGATGAGAAAAGAAGAGAAAGGAGAAGGGTGATAAAGAGAAATATAAAGAAGAATAGGAGAAAGGAAGAAGAAGAGAGGAAGGAGGGGAAAGAGAAAGAGTGGGAGAAAAAGTTAAAAAAGAGAGAGGAAGAAAGAGATGAAGAGAGTGGGGGAGAGGGAGAAAGGCAGAGGGAGGAGGAGAGAAAGAAAGGGGAAAGAAGAGAGGAAAAGAGAGAGGAGAAAGAAGGAAATAGAGGGAGAAAGGAGAGAAAAAGAAGAAAAGCGACAAAAGGGAAAGCGAGAGAAAGGAAGAAGAGATAGGGAAAGGGAGGGTGAGGAAGAGGAAGAAAAATGACTAAGAAAAGTGACTGAATTTGAAGTAGGAGGGAGAAGAAGCAGGGAAAGAGTTGAAGAGAAGAGGGGGGAGAAAGTCAACATTTATTAAGCTCCTACTATATGTGAGAGCCTTTGAACTTAGGAGAGAGAAAAAAGGAGGGTGTGAAAAAGAAAAGTGAGAAGAGAGGAAAATGGGGGGTAGAAGAGAGAAAGAAGAGAAGGGGGAGGGAAAAACAAGGAGCAGGGAGTTAGAGAGGTGCCAGCAAAGTCTGATGACAGGTATGACAGGTCTTCCACTTCATTCGGGCAATGAGGTGAATGGAATGAAAATGGAATGCTGGCTCCCGGCTGACAGAGCCCACAAGACCTGCCTTAATGAAGCTGGTTAATGTGGGCACAAACTCTAGCCTGGAGCTCCTGGCTGTCAGCCCCACCCTGCATGGGGAGACAGGAGAGAGCAGAGCTGAGCTGGTGAGAACAGCAGTGAGGGAGGGAGGCAGGGAAAGCTGGAGAAGAGAAGAGGTCAGGAGGATGAGGTCTTAGGGGCATAGATTTAGATTGGAAGGGACCTTGGAGAGCAGCCAGTCCCACCCTCTCATTTTCCAGAGGATGAAGATGAGTCCCATAGAGGAGTGGGGGTCTGGGAAGGAGAATGGAAGCAGGGGCATTGTAAGGTGGAGGGAGGAGAAGTTATTGCAAAAAGGTAACTGTTCATTCATTCCCAGACACTTGCCACAGGCTGAGAGAACTGGATTAAGTAGGGGAGTAGGATGTGGAAGAGGGAGCTGGCCAGTATCCACTAGGCAAAATAGGAAGGAAGGGAAGGGGATCCCCAGTGCCCAATCAGTCCCAGTATGTAAGAGCCCATAACTCGGGGAGAAGGGAGCAATAGACCATGGTTACAGAAATAGCAAACAGTCCCCATCCTCATGGACCTTATATTTTAATAGGAGATTGGTACCTAGATATGGTACCATGGAACCAACATTGGATGTGGGGGCAGAAGACCTAGGATTTAGAGATGAACAAGTCCATTGAAACCATGTAACCCAAGTCCCTCATTTTATAGGTGAAGAAAGTGAGGTCCCCTGCCTTCTCTACTGAAGTGGCTTCTGAGCTCCCTTCTCACTCTAGATCTAGAAACCAAAATCACTGAGTTGAGATCAGAATCCAGGGTCACTAACTTCACATTCAGGGCTCCATCCCTTTCTGATAAACTAGCCCAGTGATAGAGTAACATTATTTTTTCATCTCTGCATTTCCTATGGCTTAGCTTACAGGACTCATGTGAGGAAAGCACTTTGAAAAGATTTATTAAACTTTTATTCTTGCCAAAGAAAAACAAGCTTGTGGATTGGAGGCAAGATTCAGCTAATGGGATACTTAAGTCATAGGAAGAGGGCTTACCTGATTTGGGCAGATGAGCCTGGACAGCAGAAGAGTCTTTGTCGGGAAGCTGCAGGTCAGAAGGAGGGGATGTAGGGGGAGCCTTGAATGCCAGGCTACTACTCCAGGGGCTGCTCTGGGAAGATTGTTTGGCACGGGGTTGCTTCCACTCAAGCTCTACAAATTCCCATTTAGACAAAGAGCAAGGATCCCGAGGAAGCCAAGAAACTGGGCCTGGGGCCATGGAGGAAGATTGCCGGGAACTTGCAGATTAGAGAAGTTAATGTAATGAATGGGACAATCTAACACAGTCTTATTACCATTAATCTTTCGTGGAGCCGGGCTTGGAATGACTCTAGCCCACCATTCACACTTAGCCCCGGGTGTTTCTGGAGAGCTAAACCAGCCTGTCCCTTGACCTTGCTGGCTTGGCTTCCTCATGGCTTTCAGAACTCTCCCTGCTGCTGCCCAAGGCACTGCATCTCTCTGCAGGCTCGGTCACCTCCTTTTCCTGCTGTCACTTAGCCCACTTCTGATTCCCTTTCTCTGGTCACTTTTTCCTTCCTGTTTTCTCTTTCTGGTGTTGCTCTGTCCCTTACTCTCTGCCTTTTCTGACTTGCCCATCATCACCTGCAGCCCCTACCTCCTCTCCCCATCCAGACACTGATAATCCACTCACAGGAATCCACTCACATGGCTTCCATTCTCCTTTCCTTACTTCTCTTCTCCTGTCCTCCTCTATTTCTTCTCCTCCTCCTCCTTTTCCTCTTCCTCCTCTTCTCTTCTTCCTCTCTTCTTCTTCTTCTTCTTCTTCTTCTTCTTCTTCTTCTTCTTCTTCTTCTTCTTCTCTTCTTCTTCTTCTTCTTCTTCTTCTTCTTCTTCTCCTCCTCCTCTCCTCCTCCTCCTCCTCCTCCTCTTGCTGTTGTTCTTTTTTCTTCTTCTTTTTCCTCTCTCTCTTTCTCTTCTCCCCTCTCCTCTTTCTTTCTCTCTCCTTCTCCCTCTCTCCCCTCTTTATCTCAATCTTTCTCCTTCCTTTTTTCCTTCTCTTCTCTTTCTCTCAATCTTTCTCTTCTTACTGTCTTTCTCTGTCTCTTTCTTTCACACACTTTTTCATGAATAAAAGGAAAGCATTTCCAGGATCTCAATATAGATTTTTTAAAATTATAGCTTTTTATTTACATGTCATATGCATGGGTAATTTTACAGCACCGACAATTGCCAAACCTTTTGTTTCCATTTTTCCCCTCCTTTCCCCACCCCATCCCCCAGATGGCAGGTTGACTAATACATGTTAAATATGTTAAAATATAACTTAAATACAATATTTGTATACATGTCCAAACAGTTATTTTGCTGTACAAAAAGAATCAGACTTTGAAATAGTGTACAATTAGCCTGTGAAGGAAATCAAAAATGCAGGCAGACAAAAATAGAGGGACTGGGAATTCTATGTAATAGTTCATAGTCATCTCCCAGAGTTCTTTCACTGGGTGTAGCTGGTTCAGTTCATTATTGCTCTATTGGAACTGATTTGGTTCATCTCATTGCTGAATTCCATCAGAATTGATCATCTTGTAGTCTTGTTGTTAAAGTATAGAATGATCTCCTGGTCCTACTCATTTCACTCAGCATCAGTTCCTGTCAATCTCTCCAGGACTTTCTGAAATCATCCTGCTGGTCATTTCTTACAGAACAATGATATTCCATAATATTCATATACCACAATTTATTCAGCCATTCTCCAATTGATGGGCATCCACTCAGTTTCCAATTTCTTTCCACTACAGAGAGGGCTGCCACAAACATTCTTGCACATACAGATCTCTTTCCCTTCTTTAAAATCTCTTTGGGATATAAGCCCAGTAGTAAATACAGATTCTTTTTCTGCAAAATGAACTAATTGGATGAAATGAAGGATTTCTAAGATTCCTCTCAGTTTTGATCTTCCATTTTTAAAGATTTTTCCCACCTCTAATATTCTATGTTCCAAGATCCCTCCCAATTCTGACTTGTCCTGTTCTAAGGCCCTTCCCAGCTCTGATATTTCATGTTCTAAGGTCCCACCTAGCCCACCCTGGGGGCCCCAAAACAGACAGTGGATGATTTTCTCATCTGTAAATCGAAAAGGTTGGCCCTAGTGGCTTTTAAGCTTTAAATCTATGATACTATGTTCTTTCTCTCATGTTTACTGTTCTAAGGTTCCTTTCAACTTTGACATTGTATGTTCTAAGGCACCATCCAAGCTCTGACATTCTAGATGATAATTCTCTGGATCTTAGCTTTTTCCTCTTTAAAAATTGGAGGTTAGATCAAATGATTGCTAAGGTTCTTTCCACTTCTGGATTATATGCATCTACTGTATATTTGCAAATATTTGCAAACTGTATATTTCCTTTCACTCATGAAAAAGTGTGTGTGAGAAAAAGACAGAGAAAGACAGGAAGAGAAAGAGAGAGAGGAGGAGGGAGAATGAAGAGGAGATTAAGAAAGATGGAGAGAGAGAGAAAAAGAGAGAGAGATAGACAGAGACAGAGAAAGAGAGAGAGAGAGAGAGAGAGAGACAGAGAGAGAGAGAGAGAGAGAGACAGAGAGAAAGGATATATGCAAACATATACACTTGCATAACAGATTTATAGATTATATACACTACTCACACAACAACCTAGGAACGACACATTAGGGCAACAGAATAAGGGTTATTGGCTCCTTCCCTATGTCACTTCTTCTCTTCTGGCCTCAGTTTCCTTCTCTGTCAAGTGGGGCAGAGACTGTTGGATTACATAAGTCTCTAAAGCCTCCTCCCTTTTGAAATCTTTTGCTTTAATGGCCTTGTATCCTTCCTCTTACCGAGATGCTGCTATCCTCTGCTCATAATCATACAGGAACAAAGTCTCACACACACCCCTTCCCCCACTTTCTCCTCCCCCTGCCTGGATGATTTTATTTTCCTACTTGAATTTCTCCTCATCTGTCTTTGCCTCTTTTTCACCCCCTCCTCCAATCACACCCACCCATCACTCTCTCACACAAGCTCTGCATTTTCTCTCAGGTGACTCTCTCTCCTCCCAACCCCTCTGCCACCCCTCAATTACAGCTCCCCCTCACCCCACCCTGGGGGCCCCAAAACAGACAGTGGGTGATTCATCAGCCACCCAGGAAGACGGAGGTGGTGATTGTGGGTGCGATCGCAAGTGTAAACCAGCCCAAGATCTTGATATGATTATAGGTAATGATAATAATACGAATTCCAATTTCTATGACCACTTAAAAAGTTTCTTAAAAACAACCATATAAGGTAGACTTTGGAGTATTATTCAATTGAGCAAATTATTCAAATGAACTGTGCCCCAATTCCAGGCAGGATGCCCCTCATGGAGTTCAACTCAGGGTTGAACTTCAGGTCCAGCAGGTGGCACAAATCTGAAGTCATTAGCAATCATTTGAAGTCAGAGGACCTAGGTCTTTTCACTTATTATCTGTGTGATCTTAAGCAAGTCACCCAATTTCTCTGGACTTCAGAAATGAGGAAAGTAGATTAGATGGCTTCTAAGATCCCATGAATCTCTATATCTTGATTCAGTATTTTAAACTCTCAGTGAGTGATCTTCATGGTCTCTTCTGATTCTACGAATCTATAGCTTTATGATTACAGAATTAAAGACTGAGACCAGCAAGGAATCTTAAGAGCTCACTTGGACTAACCCCATTACTTTAGAATCGGGGAAACTGAGGACTAGGGATTTAATCCTAACCCAAGGTAGGCCAAAGAAGTAGCAAGAGCAGGAGTGGAATTCAGGTCCTCTGATTCCAAAGAGGGCTATCTTTCTGTTTGTGTTAATTTGTCTCAAGGAATGACAGAGGAAGGGAACCAGCATTTATTAAGCATCTATTATATACCACAATACTATGTCTTGTAATATATTACAAACATTATCTCATTGGATCCTCACAACGTCCCTGAATGTGGCTACTATTTTTATCTCCATTTAACAGTTGAGGAAACCAGTACAAACAAGTTAAATGGAATCAGCTGGATAGAGACTGGAGACAGGAAGCCCTGGGTGCAACTAAGATCTCAGACACTAACTGTGTGACCTTGGGTAAATCATTTCACCCTGTTTGCCTCAGTTTCCTCATCTGTCAAATGAGCTGGAGAAGGAAGTGGTAAAATATATCAGGATCTTTGCCAAGAAAATTCCGAATGGGGTCACAGAGTCAAACATAACTGAAAATGACTAAACTATAACACAATAAGGATGTTTAAGGTGAAATTTGAACTCAGGCCTTCCTGACTTCAGGCCCAGTATCCTTTTTCACGGTATTATCTCACCATCTCAAATCCAGACTAAAGGGAAGAGCACTTTTTAATTCAAGGTCTAAGAAAATATTTGTATTTGACCCCCGGACTATAACTGTCAGTGTTTAATCAACTCCCTTTTGCCTCTAAGATAAAGTGTAAACTTCTTTGTCTGGTTTTTAAAGCTCCACCTCACTTGCCAGATTTTTTACATGTTACACTCTTTCCAGCAAAACTGACTTTCTTTCTGTTTTTCAAATAGGGCCCTTTATGTCCCAACTCTGAACCTTTCCACTGATAGGTCTGCCTTGCCCATAGAATCCATCTCTTCCTTCAAGACTCCGCTCAAGCACCAGCCTGTACAGGAACTCTTTCCCGATCCAATCAACTGCTATCCTGTGTTTAACTGCCTTGTTACCATCGAATTGATTTTATAATTCTATATGTATTAACTACATAGTTACATAGGCAGTGTATATTTATGTTTTCAATTGAATTAGGTAAGGGGTCTAGTGGGAGAGTACTGAATTTGGATTTAGGCAGTCTCAGACATTTAACTAGCTGTGTGACTCTGGATAAGTCATTTAACCTTGTCTGCCTCAGTTTCCTCATCTGTGAAATGGGTACAATTGCAATGCCTACCTCCTAGGGTTGTTATAAACATCAAATGAGATCATATCTGTAAAATACTTTAAAATCTTAAAGAGTTATATTACATTCTCGGTATTGTAGCTATTGCTCAGCTAGGTAATATAGTGAATGAAGGACCAAATCTGGAGGCAGGAAAACCTGAATTCAAATCTGGTCTTGGGCACTCACTAGCTGTGAGACCCTAGGCAAAGAATTTCACCTTGTTTTGCCTCAGTTTCCTCATTTGTTAAATGAGCTAGAGAAGGAAATGGCAAACAACTTCATAATCTTTGCCAAGAATAACCCAAATGGCATCTTCCCCGAAGTCAGGAGGACCTGAGTTCAAATCTGACCTCAGACACTTAACACTTCCTAGCTGTGTGACCTTGGGCAAGTTACTTAACCCCAACTGCCTCACCAAAAAAAAAAAAAAAGAAAAGAAAGAAAAAAAAGAAAAGAAAAGAAAAGAAAAAGAATACCCCAAATGGGATTACAAGGGACAGATTGGAAAATGACTAAACAAGATTATTAGCTATTATGTCTCCCAGCTTAAAATGTAAACTCCTTTTGCCAAAGTGAAAAACAGCCCATGTTTGTGTAGTTTCACTTCTCATCTTTCTAATAGATGGGTCCTTTTATACCCATTTTAGATGAAGAGATTCATGCTGGTTAACTGGCCTTGCCCATGGCTGTACACTTATTAAATGCCTGAGGTAGGACATCTTTGTGACTCCAAAGCCAAAGCTCTATCCACTGGACTGGCCTAGAACAGAGAATGGAAGAAGCCTTAGAAGAGGAATATTAGAACTGGGAAGAGCCTTAAACCAGAATATCAGATTATCTATTCCATCCTCATATCTTACAAAGGCAAGCTCATGGAGGGATGCTGATATGACCAAAGTCACATAGGAAGTCACCGAGAGGTTTGGGATTAGAACTCAGGTCTTTCTAGCCAGCTCTGCCCACTGGCTTTTCCCATGGACACCACCGGGGCCGGCTCATCCATCCCATTTGTGTCTGTGTCAGCTCAATGTCGCGGGAGTCTTAGAGTACTCAGACGCCGGGGACCCCAAATGGACAGAGTGGGTCCATGTCTCTCAAAGCTCCACTCTCTATTTCCTGCCCAGAACAGGGCTGGGCAGGCACCAGCTGCCTCCAATAAAGGAGCTCCCGGTGAGCTGGCAGGGGAGAAAGTGAGGGGAGCGAGGTAATTAGAAGCTGGGGCAATATCACAAATCTTCCTGCAGTGCCGGCACCTGGGGAGAGCAATCGCACGCTCAGAGGCTGCACAGACAAGTGTGAACGCTCTTCATTCCATTTCCAACAGGGAAAGGATTAGGGGAAAGAAAGGGGGTGGGGGTGGAGATGTGGTTTCCAGTAACCACAGCAGCCATCCAGCTCTGGCACTGAGAATTACTTCGAGCCCCAGACCCTCTGCCTCATCGAACAGGGAGCCACAGAGGTCATCTGGTCCAGCCACCTGCCCGGTGCATCACCTCCCCTTCACACTCTCCCCAAGCCAGGGCTAGCCATTGGCTAAGCGGTAGCTAGACAGTAGCATTTATCTTTTTAATGTATTATGACACTCTGCCCTATCCCCCCTAGGCTTGGAGTCAGGAAGACCTGAATTCAAATCTAGTCTCAGACACTTCCTAGCTCTGTGACCTTAGGCAAATCACTTAACCTCTGTTTATCTTAGTTTCCTCGACTGTAAAATGAGGATATTAATAGCACCCAACTCCCGGGGTTATTGCGATAATAGTTGTAATACTTAGCATAATTTCTGGCACAGCACTGGAGGTTCTTAATAAATGCTTCCATCCTTCCTTCCTTCCTTCCTTCCTTCCTTCTTTCTTCCTTCCTTCCTCCCTCCCTCCCTTCCTTCCTTCTTTTCCTTCCTTCTTTCCTTCCTTCCTATGTTCCTACCTTCCTTCCCTCCTCCCTCCCTCCCTCCTTTATCCTTCCCTCTCTTCCTCTACTTCCCTCCCTCTCTCCTTTCTTCCCTCCCTCTTTCCTTCCTTTCTTCCTTCCTCTCTCCTTCCTTTCCTTCCTTCCTCCCTTCCTCCCTTCCTTCCTTTCTTCCTCCCCCTCCCTCTCTTTCTTCCTTCCTCCCTTCTTTCCTTCATCAAAATGGTTAGGTAATTCCTTAATATCTCCCCCTACTTAACTTTATGTTCACCTCCCAATTAGTCTTTTCTTTTTCTTTCTTTTTCAAACCAAAGTTCATTTTACTTGGCAGAGAAAATTTTTACAAGCAATATAAAAATTGAGCAAGTATTTCTCCTTTCCAATCCTAATACTTTCCATTTCATCCCAAGCAATATTTCTATCCATTCTTCAATTCTCATTTTTAAAAAAATCCAATGTAACTTTAAAAATTCCCTTCCTGTCAACCTAAGTTTTTCTCAACAGTTCATTCTGAATTTGAGCACTCCTGACCTAGTTCTTATGTGCCTAGATAAAAAACTGGAATGGGAAATGGAATTAAGGTTTCACAACTTATATTCCCTTGAAGATTTGGGAGATTGTAGTTTGGGGAAAAGGTGGTAAGAGACTCCACCAGTTGATTATTTTTGCAAATATCTTATACACCATTTTAAACAAATGTCTTTGTGTTTCTCTGATGCTATGCAATTAATTCTCTTTGGTTGGAAGGAGATTCAGAGGAAAAAAAAACTTGGATGGTCTTCAGTAGTTGTCAAATACTCAGTTGTAGAACTGAGTAGTTCCCCAAAGTAGTTCCTAGAAGTTCACAATGTTTGGTGCCATTATCATAATGTTTCTCTGCTAATTTTTACCCAAAAGCTCTCTTACTGCCCTGATTCCTAGATTTCTTCATAAGCATTTATCTTTTTAATGTTTTATGACACTCTGTCCTACCCCCTTTAATCAGCCTGGGTTTTTTGTTTGTTTGTTTGTTTTTTTGAGTAAGATATATCTCCAGTTTTGGGTCCTATCCCATTAAATCTCACTAATATGTATATCAGATTTTTCTCTTTGCATTAGCTTTGCTAGTTTTCCTGCTTGTCACTCATGCTGTATTCCTTTCTACACATTTCAGACTAGATGTCCTGTAGTCTCTCCAACACGTCCAAAACAGAACTAATTATCTCCCCCTCACTAAGCTCTCCCCGTCTCAAGCCGCCCTACTTCTGTCAAGGGCACCGGCATCCTTCCGGTGTCCCAGGTTTGAAACCTCAATGCCATCTTCAACTCTCCACTTCTTCATCCCATACATCCAATCAGTTGTCAAATCTCGCTATTTCTTCCTTCACAACATCTCTCACATCCGACCCTTTCTCTCTACTCACATAATTGCCACTATAGTTCAAGCCCTCATCACCTCTTTCCTAGATCATTGTAACAGACTCCTAATTGGTCTCCCTGCCTCAAGTCTTTCCCCACTCCAATCCATTTTACACACTGCTGCCAAAGTAATTTTCCTTAAGTGCAGATCTGCCCATGTCACTCAACCAACTCCAGTGTCTTCCTATTACCTCTAGGATAAAATATAAATTCTTCTGTTTAGCTTTTAAAGCTCTTCACGATCTGGCTCTGACTTATCTTTTTAGCCTCATTGGACAATATATCTCTTTCCACACTCTGTGATTCAGTTATATTGGCCTTCTCAGTGTTCCTCACATAAGGCTCTCTAGCTCCCATTTCTATGCCTTTTTTTTTATCACCTGTCCCCCCATTCTTAGGATGTTCTCCCTCCCCAATTCTGAATTCTATCATCTCCCTTTCCTTCAAGAACTAGTTTAAGAACTACTCTTTATGAGAAGCCTTTCATGATCCCCTCTTATAACCTCCCTCCCATTCTATCTCCCACTTAACTACTTTGTATTTATTCTCTTTCTATTCTATATCTATATCTATATATCTGTCCTTGTCTCTCCCATTTGAAGAAAAACTCCTTGAAGGTAGGTATTATATAATTTCTGGTTTTGTATTACCAATGCCTGGTACATAATACGTGACTAGCAAATGCTTGTTTATTGATTAATCAATTTTCCCTATAGATGTCTGAGACAACGAATTTATTGCTGATTCCTTTACTGATTTATACCTTCTTTAAATTTCTGGGCATCTTTATTAACATTTTTCTTGCTAAATTTTAATGACTAAGATCAGAATTCTTAACCTGATTTTGTATCATAAACTTCTTTGGCAGTCTGGCAAGGCCTATGAGATCTCTGAATAATATTTTTAAATTCATGAAATAAAATACAAAGGAATTAAGACCATCAATTTTATTGAAGTATAGAAATCAAAATATATATAAAAAGAAGCTCTAGGTACAGAACACCTTTCTGTATCTTATGATACACCAAAGGGGTATCAAAATGTTCATACCCTTTGATCCGGCAGTGTTTCTAAATGGGTTTATATCCGAGGGAGATCTTAAAGGAGGGAAAGGGACCCACATGTGCAAAAATGTTTGTGGCAGCCCTTTTTGTAGTGTCAAGAAACTGGAAACTGAATGGATTCCCATCAATTGAGGAATGGCTGAATAAGTTATGATATATGCATGTTATGGAATATTATTGTTCTATAAGAAATGATCAGCAGGATGATTTCAGGGAGGCCAGAAGAGACTTACCTGAACTGATGCTAAATGAAATGAGCAGAACCAGGAGTTCATTGTACACAGCAATAACAAGATTACACGATGATCAATTCTGATGGGCGTGGCTCTCTTCAACAATGAGATGATTCAGGCCATTTCCAAAGATCTTATAATGAACAGAGCCATCTACACCCAGAGAGAGGATTGTGGGAACTGAGTGTGGATCACAACATAGTATTTTTACTCTTTTTGTTATTGTTTGATTGCATTTTATTTTCTTTCTCAGTTTTTTTCCTTTTTGATCTGATTTTTCTTGTGCAACAAGATAATTGTGTGATATGTACCCATATATTAGATTTAACATATGTTTTTAACATGTTTAATATATATTGGATTACTTGCCATCTAGGAGAAGGGATGGGGGGAAGGGAGGAAAATTTGGAACACCAAGTTTTGCAAGAGTTAATATTGAAAAATTATCCATGCATATGTTTGGAAAATAAAAACCTTTAATAAAAAAGAACTTCTGTTCTAAGATCATCTATCTATCTTAAATGTTTTGATATAATTAAAATGTCTTTCTTGTGACTCTATAGTTTTTTCTTCTCTTTCCTTTCATTTTATATTCCTATTGATTTTATGTATAAAACTCTAAGAAAATACATTCTAATAAACCCTTTAATGTGGCTTCCATCTAAACAGAATAAATTTAGCTCTTTTTGTTTGTTTGTTTTAAAAATTACTTTGCTACTAATTTTTTTTACACCATAGTCATTTATGGGTATAGCTTCTCACTTTACCACCATCAAACTCTCCTTACAACAAAAACAAAGAAATTAAGAGAGATAATGGATACAGTATACATATCTGACATCATATCTAACATCTCATATCTATAATCCCCTATTTCTCTAAGGAAAAGAAGAAAGCACGTTTCCTTATCTCTTTTTGAAGATCAAGATTGGTCATTACATCTATACAGTGTTTGTCTTTGTCTTACAATTGTTTTCATGTACATAATTATAATAATTTTGTATTGGTTTTTCTTCTTCTGCTTGCTCTATTTTGTATTAGTTCATGTAAGTCTTCCCAAGATTCTCTGAATTCTTCATATTAATAATTTCTGATGAGAAATATACTTGACAGTTGAAGACCACAACCATCCTCTCTCAACTTGAATTCTCGGGGTTAATCCTGAAGATGAGAACTTCCCTTTTAAATTTCCATTTCAGCCTTCCTGTAGGGTGAATCCAATTCTAAGATCTTTAACTTAAAAGGACAGTAAGAAGAGAAATTGGAAGGATGTAGAGATGAGGCTCAGAGAAGAGGGGAAACTAATAAGAATTTTATAGACTAGAGAAAGGTTGACTTAATTATCCTCAAATAGTGAAATGGTGCATTTTTACCAGTTACTTTTTCTCTTGAGAACAGCAAATGAATTTGGAATTGATGGTCACATTTCGGAAAGTTTAAATGGGTCACCTCTAATAGGGGCATGATCTCTTTGACTATTGATAGGTCTTTAGAAAAAGAAGTTCTCATTACTCTAATTTAAAAGAGGTTCTTTTTAGGATGAGATGACCTTTTAAAGTCTCTTAGGAGGTCATGAATATAAACAAATACAAATGTAACTTGGTTGGAGAGGATATTATGTGTTGGAGAACTATGGAAAATAAAATTAGAAAAGATATAGACAGACTAGATTATGAAAGGTCTTGGTAGGATTAAACTTGAAGTTGTATGGGATAAGGAATCATTACAGTTTTCCAAGCAGGATAGGGATTCATAGTCATAGAAAGTGCTTCCCAGAATGGCCATCTTCACATATTATTGTTTCAGTTGGATTCAACTCTTAGTGATCCCATTTGGTGTTATCTTGCCAAAGATGTTGGAAGGGTTTGCCATTTATTTCTCCAGCTCATTTTAAAATGAGGGAAGTGTGGTAAACAAAGTTATGTGACTTGCCCAGGATCACACAGCTAGAAAGCATCTGAAGCTGGGTTTGAAAATCTGTTAATTGGAAGAGGAATGAACTTGATTTGCTAGGATCAATCAGTGAAAGGTTCAAAGAGGTAAATTTAGATTTGATTTTAGCAAAGGCTTTCTGACAACATTTAACTATTCTTTTACTATCTCTAGAAGCAGTGGGATCCTCATCAGTGTAAGTTTTCAAAGAAAAACCTGATAGTCACTTATCAGACATGCTGTAGAGGGGATCCTTGGTAAGAAATGAATTGGGCTAAATGGCAACTAAGATCCCTTCTAGTTCTGAGTTCTCTGATTTGGAGAATTAGAGAAATCCCAAGATTTGAGTTGAAAGACCTTAGATAGATCATATAAGAAAGATTAGTATAGTGGGTTTATAGGAAAAAGAATAATATTACTACACTTAATAATAGAGGATAGTGGAAAATCCTACCTCTGATGCTTACTTGCTATGTGACCCTAGGTAACTCATTTAATGAATTTGTGCCTCAGTTTCTTCATCTGCGAAGCCATCGTAATTCTAGTTCTTGTCTCATAAAATTGCTTTGAGGAAAATGTTTTCTTAGAGTGCTATAGAAGTATGTATAGAATAATTTTAGATATATTTATACCCATTTGTATTTGATGGTAGCCATCTTTAGAGTACAGGGAGGAAAAGAAAAAAAAAGAAAAAAATCATGACAACATTATGTATATTTAAAAGGAATAGAAAGTTGTATAATAGATTTGCAGTTTCATGTGATTATCTTTTTTATTATACTACATTGTGGAAATAAATTAAGAATAAAATAAAATTTAAAAAATGATAATAAAAAGTGCTATACAAATTATTGATGGACTAAAAAATCAGTTAGTATAACAATTTATTAAGACAATTCTAATTAATAAATCACTATTAGTCAGTGAACAAGCATTTATTAAATACATGCTCTGTGCCAGGTACTGCGTTAAGTCCTGGTGATACAAAAAGAGGTAACAAACAGTCCCTGTTCTCAAGGAACTTACACTCTTAATGAAGGAGACAATAAGAAAGCAACACATATACATACACAAGCTATAGATAGGGAAAAATCAACAAAGGAAAGGCACTAAAGTTAAGAAGAGTTAAGAAAGGCTTTCTGGATTTTAGTTTAGGATTTAGTTTAGTTTAAGATTTTAGTTGGGATTTGAAGGAAGCCAAGAAAGTCAGTGCAGTTAAGGAGGGAGAACATTCCAGGCATGGAAATCAGTCATAGAGAAGAAAACCTTGAGCAGAGAAATGGAGGGTCTTATTTATGGAACTAAGAGACTGGTATTACTGAATGGAAGAATATATTTAGGAAGTAATTCTTAAAAGGCTGGAGAGGGAGGAGAGGGCAGGTTATGAAAGTCTTTGAACAACAAACAGAAGATTTTGTATTTGTTTCTGGTGGCACTTGGGAGCCACTGGAATTGTGTGTGTGTGTGTGTGTGTGTGTGTGTGTGTGTGTGTGTGTTTGAGTCCATGCAACATAATCAAACTTGAGCTTTAGGAAAATCAATCTAGTGGCTGAAGGGAGATGTACTGGAGTGGGGAGAGACTTAAGGCAGGCAGACCCACCAGCAGCTACTGCAATAATATAGGTAAGAGGTGATGAGGGCCTGTACCAGGGGATGACAGTGTCAGAGGAGAGGAGAGGTCATACTGAAGAGATGTTGCAAAGATGAGATGGACATATCTTTGCAAGTGATTGAATATCAGAAGCAAGAAATGATAGTGATAAAAAAGAGATGATGCTGATCCTCATTAGGTACTAAATTATATAATCAACATATTGATACTATAATATGTCGTATTTATAATATCTTTAAATATTATTGGATTTGGAGTCAGAAGATCTGCATCCAAATCATTGGCTCTGCTACTTGCTATTTGCATGACTGGTCATTTAATTTTCTGGATCTCAGTTTTCTTTTATAAAAATGGAGCAGCTAGGTGGTACACTGGACAGAATGCTGGCCCTGGAATTAGGAGGATCTAAAGTCAAATCTGGCTTCTGATATTAGTTGTGTGATCCTGGGCAAGTCACATAACTCTATTTGCTTCAGTTTTCTCATCTGTAAAAGCTAGAAAGGGGAATGGCAAACCACTCCTGTATCATTGTTAAGAAAACCCCAAATAGGGACTTGGAGAGTTAGACACAGTTAATGGACCAAACTCCACCCCAAATAACAAGAAACCTTTTTTTTTTTTCAGGGTGTTGAATAGCATGGTACAGGAAATAACAGATTTGGAGACAAGGATTTGGGTCCAAATCCCATTTCTGATGTTTACTTTTGATCATGACCAAATAATTTCGTTCTCTGTAAAAGGAGGGAGTTAGACCAAAACTATTTGAAGGAGAGAGTGGTGTTTTTGCCCTTTTCTGCACTGTACCCCACCCCTAGCACTTTGCACAGTGCCTGGGCCACTCAATTTGGCATCTTAACAATCTCCTAGAGTAAAGGAAAAGGATGTGCTAGAGATAGGAGATCTGGGTTCTAATTCAAGTTCTGATGCCATATGACCATAGGAAAAAATGATCCTAGGTAAATCACTTAGAATTTCTGAGCTTCAATTTACTTGTTTGTCAAATGGGGATACAGAGTTGTGAGGTTCAAATGATATAACATATAATAGCAGCAGCAATAATAATAATCGCTTCTCTGGCTTCCTTTAAATGCCAACTAAATTCTCATTTTCTACATCGAGCCTGTCCTAACCTGTCTCAATGATCATGCTTTCCTCTCTTAATTATTTCCTATTTATCCTGTATCCAGCTTGTTTATATATATTTATTTCCTTGTTGTCTTCCCTTTTAGATAGTAAGCTTCTTTCCATCAGGAACTGTCTTTTGCCACTTTTTGTATCCCTAGCTGTAACACAGTAATCGACATATGATCAGTGGGTTAGTTGATTGGTTTTTATCCTTTGCTTTTGAAGAGAACCACAATGACCCCACTATCTTAGAGTCAAATTAGTGTGTCCTACTGTGGCTGAGCAGACCAATACGAGCTTAACATATTCTGCCACAAGTTGGACAAAATAATTCCTATGGACAATTGAGGTAGATTCTTTAACTTTCCACATCTCTCATTTCTTCTGAACTAATTCAATTCTGCTTTGCTCACAGAGCACAGTGCTTTCTCTGATGAGGGCGTGCCATGCTGGGTGGTCCCGTGCCAGTGTCTCCAATGTCACCCAATCAATTCAAAAGTTCTTAAGAGGGACCTTGAGAGTGTCCTTGTATGGCTTTTTCTGACCACCTCGTGAGCGCTTACCCTGTGTGACTTCTCCATAAAATAGTCTTTTTGGCAAGCACACATTTGGTATTTGAAAACATAGCCAGCCTAATGGAGTTGCACCCTCTGCAGTGGAGTCTGAATGCTTGGCAGTTTAATTCAAGAAAAGACCTCAGTGTCTGGTACCTTATCCTGCCAGGTGATCTTCCTAATCTTCCCAAGACAAATCAAATGGAAGCGATTCAGCTTCCTGGCATGATGCTGGTAGACTGTCCAAGTTTCACAAGCATACAGCAATGAAAACAGCAGGGCTTTGTATATAACTTCAGTTTAGTAATCAGTGTAATACCTCTCCTCTCCTACGTTTTCCTTCAGAACTTCCCAAACACTGAGCAAGAGCTGGTGATTCATGTGTCACTTTCACTATCAATGTGGACATCCTTGGAAAGGACACTGGCAAAGTAAATGAACTTATTCAAAGCATTCAAAACTTCTCCATTTGTTGTAACCCAATGTTCCCCATATGGTGCTGGCTGATGGAGTACCTGTGTCTTCTTGATGTTAATTGTTAAGTCAAAATTGTTATTGTTAGTTATTCATCGTTAGTATTTGTTGCATCTCAATTTTGGAGGCCGCAGTGAGTGCATAATCATCTCCAAACCAAAAATCATGCTCCAATACCTCTTCCACTTTTATTTTGGCTTGTAGATTTTGCAAGTTGAAGAATTTATCATCTGTGTGGTAATTGACTCTGACGCCATATTTATTCTTGTTGTTTGACAACATGGATGAAAACATCCTGCTAAAAAGCATGGAAGCAAGCTTTGTTTCACTCTGTTGGTAATTGGGAAAGCTTGAGGGCATTGTCCATTGTCCAGAACTCAGCATACCATCATGATATTGATGTATAAGACCCACGAACTTCTCTTGGCAAGCAACTTTGACAAAAATTTCCATAAACCCTTGTGATTGACAGTATCAAAGGCCTTGGTCAGATCTACAAATGTTGTAAACAGATCTCTGTTCTGCTCCTGGCATTTCTCCTGGACTTGTAGGGCAACAAACACCATATCGATTGTTCTTTGGCCCCTTCTGAAGCCATACTAGCTCTCTGACCTTCTGTAGGATCAGCCTATTAAGGATGACTTTGGCAAGAATCTTGCCAGCAAGACTAAGAGAGAGACCCCCTATAATTGTCAAAGGACAACCTATTCCCTTTACCTTTATCGAGATGGCCAATGGGGAGACATCTTTGAACTCCTAGGGCATAGCCTCCTCTTGCCATAGAATCTGAAAAATTTCAGTCTGATTTTGTATGATCAATGGACTCCCCACTTTGTAAATCTCAGCAGGAACAGAATCAGCACCAGGTGCTTTGCCACATGAAAGTAGCCTAATGGCATTAAAAACCTTCTTCAGTTAGAACTAACTAGGGAGTGATGGATTTCAACCTAACAGGTAGTTGGTGCTTAATAAATGATTATTGACTTACTGACTGCATTTATGTTGTGCTTTAGAATAAATAAAACATTTATAAATATTATCTTACTTGAGACTCCTAACAACCCTGGTGTTAAGTATTATTGTTAGTCTCATTTTACAGATGATGAAATTGAGGCAGACAGAAGTTAGTTGTGAGGTAGACACAGCTAGTATTTAACATAAGATATGATTTGGACTCCAAGCTTTATCACTCTAGCCATAGAGGTTGAGTTAACATTTTAAAAGCACTTTTCAAGCCTTAAGCTCTGTCTAAATACTAGTTATTATTATTGCCATAAATGTATTTGATGTCATTCTTGGCTTTTAAATTTCAAACTCTGAATTAAAAGCTCACCTCAGATACTAAGCTTGTGATCTTGGACAAGTATTCTCTGGGTCTCAATTTTCTTATCTGTAAAATGAAGGGATTGGATTTCATAACACTGGAAGTTCCTCCTATCTCTATGATCCTATGATTGTAAAAGTTCAGACATCTTTCTTGGTATCAAAGATCTCCTCAATCACTCATAGTTCTCCCTTCCCATGGTAAACAGGCCATGCTCTAATTGAAAAGGACTTCTCTTTTCCCTGGAATGAATTCTGCACTTTCTTTCTGTCTTCCCTCTGCGCTGGGTGGTTTTCTCTTCCTGAAGTGCTGTCCCTTCCCTTCCTCACCAACTGAATTCCTACCCACCCTTTAAATGCCCACAATCCAGTAAGCTCCTTCTTGAGACCTCTCATAGAAAATGCTTTTGATGTATTGTTCTGGTGCCATTATTTATTCTCCTGCTAGTGTATAGTCTCGGTAAGAGCCGAGACCCTGTTTTAGTAGAACTTTTTTTATTTCCTTAAAGGACTATGACAGCAGGTGTTAAAATTTTTGTGAAGATTGCTTCCATCTCTCTCGGGAGGTTTCCTTTCACTGGAAATTTTCAAGCAAGCACCACTTGTTGGGTATGTACAGATAGAAATTCCTGGTTGGGGCTTGATAATATCAGATACCTCTGTGTTCAGTGACAGAGGGTCAAGATTGCAACTTCCAAAATAGAATTGAGTTTCATTAAAAATCATTATTAACCTGACTGACTCCAGAAAAAAAAATGAACAAGGTGGACATAGAGGATCATGGGAATTTTTACTGATTTGGGGTAAAATAAACAGACCTGGGAAAAACCAATCAATCAATGAACATTTATTAAGTGCCTACTCTGTGTCAGGTACTGGCAAAATTCTGGCAACAGAAAAAGAGGCAAAAGGTAGTCCCTGCCCTCAAAAAGCTTTTAATCTAATGGGGGAGATAACATGTAAACAAATATATACCAAATAATATATTTTCAGGATAAATAAGAAATAATTAACAGAAGGAAGATTTCTAGTAAAATATGGGATTTTAGTTGGGACTTATAGAAAGCCAGGGAGGCTTGTAGGAAAGGAGGGTAGTAAAGAAAATGTCTGGAGCTTTTCATAGAGCAGTCAGGAGATTAGCTATACCAATGTAAAGGGAGAGAACAATAAAAACCCAAGTTTAGTATTGTAAAATTATAATGATCCAGTTTTCTCCAATTAGAGACATGAAAATGTACATCCCTCCTTTCTTTGCAGAAACAGGGAACTGTGTGTATGGAATAATACCTTTTTGGTTTATTTATTAGTTTTGTGGAATTAACTTCATTGTACTTTTTCCATCTCTTCTCCTTCCCCTCCCCTCCTCCCTGTTACAAAGAATGGCTTTCTGGGTTGGAAAGGGGAAAGGAATTTTTCCATAACAAAACTGATACAAGAGCAAAATACAGAAATGAAAAAAAATCAGTTGATGCTTTATATTTGGAAGTAAACAAGCTATGGGCAATCTGATAACTGTTGTTATCCAGGTAAATATGGGGACTAGGTGGGGGTTGGGGCTGGAGAGAGCAGAGCAGCTGGTCCAAAGATGTTTCCACAGTAGCTCATCTTTAGTCATCCCTCATCTCCTTCTCTCCTGGCCCCTGCAGGGAAACTTCCTTGCACTTTGGCGAGCCGGTGTAGCAGGTGACCATTCCCTAAGAATAGCTGCCTGAGGTTGACCCCAGGCATCTCCAACATCCTTGGCTCCCCTCTTCCCCCTCCTGCAGGTTTTTGAGCTAGGTAACTGTCTCCAGATCTAGTCTGGCTTTGGGGCATTCCCACCAGGTGGGTAGCAGTGGGAGGTCCCCATTCTTTGCAGGTGAAAAATCCAACTCTGGTCCTGCTGAGTCCCAGCCCATAATACAAAGGATTTCCCTCTGGGCCTTTTGCCTAATCTCCCACCCCCCAAATCTCCCCTGCCTTCCATACAAATGGTCCGGTGGACTTTAGGATAAGTGAAGAATGGGCTAGGTTGTGCAGTGCTGAGTCTTGGCTTCCATTCATTTGATTATAGATTTATAGCTGGAAAGAAATAAAGAGGTCATCTACTTTAATTCCATTTTACAGAAGGAAACTGAGGCCCAGAGAGCCATGTCATATAGTCAGGAAATGGTTCTCTAACTCAAAGTTGAGAATTCTTTCCAGAGTAGGAAATTTCTCGGCTTTCTCTGACTTTTTGTGTGACCTTGAGCCAAGTGTTAAATCCCTCTGGGTCCCTTAACAATGGGCAGTGGAAAGCAGGGCATAAAAAGGAAAAGTCCCCATCCTCCCACTTTTGGGTTAAGGTCAACATAAACATGAGATGAAATTAGATTGCAGAAATGGATGAAGTATTCCAAAAACATCAGTTTAGGAAATGGAGTGACTCACAAAGATTCCTTGATACCCACTGTGTGCAAGGCTCTAGGTTGTGTGCTGGGTCATGTAAGAATGAGCAAGACAAAGCCTCAGGCTTCTCAAGCTACCCACGATATATCTGGAGAAAGCAAAGAGCACAGAATAGAACACAGTGTGAGCACCGAATTTATAGCTGGAAGGAACGTTAGAAGCCATCTAGTCCAGCCCACTCATTTTACACATGAGAAAGCTAAGACACAGAGAGGGAAAGTGATTTAATAAGGCTAACATTTATATACTGTTTTCAGGATTATAGAGTACATATTTATCTCATTTGATTCTTACTATAATTCTGAGGTGCTATTATTATCATTTTACAGATGGAGAAACTGAGGCTGAGAGAAACCATGACTTGTCTACCTTGTGAGATAGTTGTTCCATTATCTATTTCCCTGCAAAGCAGGAGCACCAACAGTCAAACCTCTAGCTATCTTACTCCAAGTCAAATCGGTCTTGTTTGAGAACCAAAGATAAACAATAACTTTTCAATAATCCATGAGCCTTATACAAAATAAGGATCAGCTGGAATGAATCCTACAGGGCTGACCCCCTTATGTTTCAGTGCTGGGTTCACAGGAGGGATCATTTCCCCATTTCGGGGAAAGTGTCATGAGTAGCTGGCATTTAAAATCGAGTCTTGAGGGATGAATTCCATTTCAATAGGTAGTGATGGATGAGAGAGAAGGATGATTGCAGCTGAGGGCAGGAAGTCAAACCAGTTTCAGGGAATAATGTGAACCAAAAAGCATCCAAGGCATGCTCCGAGAAAACTGAAGAGTCGATTTTAGGTCCTGGCCAAGTTAACTCACATCTAATTTTCTAATTTTCCCTTTCATTCTCTGTAGCTCAATAGGACAGTTACTGTTCTCTAAAATGGATGCATCATCATCTTCCAATTCCATCCATACAATTCAATTCACACACTTTCCCCGTCCTGATTATAGATTTTAAATGATTGCAACGTTTGGGATAATATTAGGATTGTCAAGAGATTTGAGGGGTCTAGTCCTGACTCAACTGTATGACCATATCTAAGTCATTTCCCTTCCCTTAAGTTTCTTCATCTGCAAAATAAGAGTTAGACTAAATCTTTAGGTCCATTTTGTTTTTAACTTCCTAGTGTTCTAGTAATCAAAGTAATGGAATCTTAGAAACTTAAAATTATATCAGAAATAACCTACTCCAAGATCCTTCCCAATACAAAAATCTTTATAATTCCTCTGCTAAATGCCTAGCTTGAACCCCTCTAATGATGGAGAACTTATTAACCTTTGCATAAGTCTCATATTTCCAAACATCTCACCATCTCTACAACTTTCACCTTTCTAGCTCTGTGTCTTTCTGTGTCACTCTGTGTTTGTCTATCTGTCTGCTTCCATCTCTCTGTCTCTGTCTCTCTATTTCTCTATATCTCCAGCTCCAATTAGTTCTATAGCTTTCTCTTGTATGTGTGTGTGTGTGTGTGTGTGTGTGTGTGTGTGTGTGTGTCCTTTCTCTCTATTACAAAGTAAACTACCCAAGATGAGGGGTCAAGTTTTTCCTTTCCTTGGTAGCTCCTACAGGATGCTGTGTGCATTGAGCAACTGTTTTTTCACTCTTCCTAACTGGCTAATTTAATTTCTATTTCTCAGAATAATGTGGTCTTGAATAAAGTACAATGGCCTTTTTTATTACAATAATCATAGGGACTTACTGTGAGTTCAATGAGAGAAAAAATAAAGAGTGGGAGGAAATGAAGAGAGAAAGGTAGAATAGGTAGAGGAAAAGAGAGGGGATAGAGAAGAAGAGGAAGGGAAGGAAGGAAGGGAAAAGAAAAAAAGAGGATGCACAGGGATGGGGTAAAATAGAAAAGAAGAGAGAGAGAAATAGGAAGAAAGAAGAGGAGAGAGATCAGGAAAGGATGGGAGAGAAATAGGAAGAAAACACTTTCCTTACAGATAGAGAAACTGAGGCTGAGAGAAATCATGATTTGCCTTCCTTGTGAGGTAGTTGTTCTAGAATCTATTTCTCTGCAAAGCAGGAGCACCAACAGTCAAACCTCTAGCTATCTTACTCTAAGTCAATTGGAGTTATGAGATTGGTAGTGGGGTTCATTCCAATGAGAGAAAAGATCCCTTCCCTACTTCAGGGAAAAGGAACAAAAAAGAAGAAAGGGGGATCAAGAAGCCTGCGAAAGTGAGGTAAAATTCAGTACAGAAAAAGAAAAGAAGTGATGGAAAGACAAAGGGAAGAATAGGAAAAAGTTAGGGTAACAAGGTAAGAAAGGGAGAAGAGAAAAAAAGGAAAGAAAAGAGGCAAGAGGAAATGAGTGAAAGAGAGAAAGATAAGAGAGGGAGACACAGGGAGAATGAGAGGAATACATGGGAAAAATTAGCAGGGAAAAAGAATGAAAGAAAAATAGGAAGGAGGAAAGGGGGAGGGATCAAGAACTGTCTGGTACCTGGTAAGAGCTTAGATAAACACGTGTTGAATTAAATTGAAAAATGGAGAAGGAGGTAACAGGTGAGGAAAATACAGGGAGAGATGATTAGGGTGAGAAAGAGAAATTGGTACGGAGAGAAAGGATAAGTGAGGGAGAAAGAGAAAATTGATAGAAAGAGGAAGAAATAGAAAGGGGGAACAGGAAACTGTGAAAGAATGAGAAAGAAGTAGAGGAAAGAGATGGAGAAATATAGAAAAGGAGAGGGAGGAGAAAGAAATGAAGAGAAACAGAAAGATGAAAAAGAAATGGAAAGCCCAAGAAAAATAGAGAGAAAGAAAACGTGAAGAGAAGGAAGAAGGGAAGCGATGGGAAGAAAGAATGAGAAAAGATAAGAAGGAGATGGAGAAATTGGAACGAAAAACGGGAGAGGGGGAGAAATGTCGAGAGGGAGAGAACAGAAAAGAGGGAAGGATAGAAAAAGGAAGAGGAAGAATTAGAGAGAGAAAGGGAGAGAGGGAAGGAGGCAAAAGAAGGCATATAGAAGAAGCAGGAGTCGGTCGAGATGAGTGGATGATGTGGGGAGAACGGAGATGGAAACGAGATTTCAGAGATTTCAGAATCTGTCCCTCGTTAGACAAGCTGCCTTCTCTCCCTATTCCTCCCCCTCCTTGTCTTTCGCAACTTTGACGAAGTTGCTGGAGAAAGTTTTCCTCAGCCCTCCCCTCCTAACTGAAATTAAGATCAAGAATTTCTTGGCGAGCTGTGCAGTGTGGGGGTCAGCGCGCATCTCGGGGCTGCCTCTGCTCCCGAGCCCGGCTCTCTCATTAACAGACAGCGGCGCAATTAGATGCGGTATTATCTTATTTCTGGGGCCCTGCCTCCTTGTCAGCATCCCCGCTGCAAATTAAGCAATTGCAGAATTAGATTAACGGAGAGCATATGTGGAAATTACCTTTTTAATTTCTTAATTACATTGTACTCACCTGCAGCTCAACCCGTCTCTACGAGGGAGGCCCCCGCACTGTGTTAATTTCCAATGAAATAATATCTGGGTTCTAGAACAGAGTGAGAGCTAGCGTTCCATCCCCCTCCCCCTCCGCCCTCCCGTCCGAAGGTCTATTTTTATCCCTGTGCGTGGGGGGAGAAGCATTTGTCAAAGCACCCTTCCTCTCCTCTCCTCTCCTATCCAAATAGGAGCAGGAGAGCAAGAGCCGCAAGGGACCTCGGAGGCCTTCGGGTCTAGCCCTCTCCTATCACTTCTCCCACAGAGACCCTTACGGAGGGAGATTTCTCACGTCCAACATTAAGAGCTAGGGAGGCTGTGCTGTGTAATGAACAGAGATCTGACCCTGGAATCAGGAAAATGTGGGTTCATATCAATGACTCAGACTGATTATGTGACCCTGGACAAGTGAGATTTAGCATCCCCGAAGCAACTCTCTGAGACTGAGAAGACGCCTGCTGGATACAGGGAGTTTCCTCCTCTGGTAGTCCAGTCCCTAATAATAGCTCATCTTTACATTAGAGTGCCTTAAAGTTTGCAATATACTTCATACTTTATCTCACCCCAGCCTCCAGAGAAGTCTTGTTGGTATTATTAAAGTTAAGCTTTGTAACCATGGACAGCTCTCAACTGCTTTGAGCACTTTTCTCTCCCCTTTCCTTAACCCTCTTCCCTTTCTCCCCTATTTCTTCATCCCTTTTCATTTTTAATTATTTTTTTACTTATTTCTCTTCTTATCTTTTCTTTTATTTTTTCTCCTCCTCTTCTTGTGAACTCTCCTTTTTCTGTTATTTCTCCCTCTCTAGGATGTCGAGGATTGAATCTGGGTCTCAGGATTGTAGATTTTAATTCTGAAAAGATCCTCAGACCAACTTTCTTATATTACAGATGAGGAAATTGAGGTCCAGAGAGATTAAGTAGGGAAGGGGAAGAGAATAAACATTTATATAGTGCCTACTATGTGCCAGACATTCTGCTAAGTTCTTTTACAAATATGATGTCATTTTATATGCAAGTCACATATCATACAGGTAGTAAAAGTCAGAAGGAATATTTGCAATCATTTCTTCTCTTCCCAAGATTGAACCAAAGGCATTTTAACTCTGG
This sequence comes from Antechinus flavipes, assembly GCF_016432865.1. NCBI lineage: Eukaryota > Metazoa > Chordata > Mammalia > Dasyuromorphia > Dasyuridae > Antechinus > Antechinus flavipes. The sequence continues at coordinate 698,745,918 of NC_067398.1, forward strand.
AAATGAGTTTGTGTGAGCTTGTGCAAAGACCAAAGATTCAGAGTCAAAAATTGTATCTAAAGACCATAGATTTAGAAGACATCAAGTTATATACCTTCATTTTACAGATAAGGAAACTAGGATGTATAGAGGTAGAACAACTTATCAAAGAGATACATACCTAGGAAGTGTCAGATTTAGGATTCAATCCCAGATTCTCCAACTCCAAAATCTGACACTTTTCTTGGAACCACATTGTCCCCACTATATTCATAGGACATAACTGAGGCTAAAGTAGACAGGATGCTGGGGGCAGGCTAAAGTCATTGAGACTTGGGGGAATAGTGATGGGGGAGCAGAATTTGTCTCCTTCCCAAACCACAGAGTACAGACGAGAGTTTATTTTCTAACAACAGCTTTCATTCATCTTGAGTTCTTTAAGTTTACTTTACCAAGCTCCTTGAGATATACACTATATTATTTTTATTCCTTTTATCTAGAAATGAAGAAACTGAGGTTCAGCAATGTTGGAATGGTTCAATTAAAACTAATGAAACTGTTAAGTGGTGGAGCCAAGGCTCAGATTCAGGATTCCTGATCACAAGTTTTAAGACCACACCACACCACACCATATAATCCCAATTCTATCCCTCCTTGACTATTATCAACCTAACCAAAACAGCAACTGAAGAGAGGATGAATGGATGGATTCTTTGAATCTATTGAATTCCTTCCTTCCTTCCTTCCTTCCTTCCTTCCTTCCTTCCTTCCTCCCTTCCTCCCTCCCTCCTTCTTTTTATCCCTCCCTCTCTCCTTCTCTTTTTTCCTCCCTCTCTCTCCCTCCCTTTCTTCCTTCTTTCTTCCCTCCCTCCCTCCTTTCCTTTCTTCCTTTCTTCTTTCTTCCCTCTCTCCCTTCTTCCTTATTTCCTCCCTTCCTTGCTTTTATGAGTTAATTTATTTAATAGGGCCGATCCAGATTTCTTTACTTGAGAGAAAGTAAAGTTGAAGAAAGTTTGTGTCTCTAATCTGAGAAGATTTAGGGATGAATGCAAATGTCACCTACAAATATTTGAACAGCTTTCATAGAAACTAACAATTAACCTTCCTTTAATAGGTTCCTGAGTAATGGGTAGAAGTCACAGAGAGGCAGATTTAGGCTTGATGTAAGGAAACAGCTATTCAAAAGTAGTGGCAGTGAGCACTTTATCACTAGAAGTCTCAAAATGGAGACTGGAACAGACCTATTAGAAATGTTCTAGAGGAGAGTCTTAGTTGGGTATGGGTTGCATTAGATGTTCTCTGAAGATCCATCTAATTCTGAGGCTTCATGATTCTAAGTCTAATATAGTACAATGGAATTAAACCCAGGCTCTGAAGTCAGAGGATCAAAGTTTAAACTCTGTCTCTTACCATCTGTGATTGGGCTTCATTTTTACTTATCTGTAAAATGAGGAGGTTGGATTTGATGATCATGGAGCTCTCCTTCCATCATTAGATCTGGGATTCTCTGACACTTTTGTCTTTGGAACAATATGCTGTACCACTAGACTGTGACAGCTGTGAGGTATAGAGAAGAGCATTGAGATGAAGTCTAGAATTTTGATGAATTTGGCCTTGGGGAAAGGATATCAAGATTCAGATACTTTTTAGCTGTATGATCCTAGGCAAACTAGTCTTTTTTCCCTTGGGACCTCAGTTTCTTCATCTATATTATGAGGATAATAATGCTCACAAGGTGGTTATGGGGAAGTCTTTTTGCAGAACTTAAAACTCCATAGAAATATATGTTTATTTCCTTTCACCTATTTATCTGTTGTCTATTGTGCACCAGAACAACTGTTTGGTGCAGTGGATAAAATCAGAAAGATTGATCAAATCAAGCCTCAGTTTCCTCATCTGTAAATAATCTGGAGAAGGAAATGGCAAACCATTGAGAACCCCAAATGGGATCATGAATCATTGAGCATGATTGAAAAGGGACTAAACAACATCAATGACTGCACTAGAATATACATCTCATGAAAATAGGCTCAGTGTCTAAGCTGAACTTTACATTTTCTTGATATCCTGTATAGCAATGGTCAATTAACAATTATTAGATGAAATACCTCAATGTACCTAAAATAAATTATATACATTATCTATGGAAATCCCATCAAGCCTGGGAAGTAAGAATTCTAGACCTTATTCTCTCCATTTAACAGATGGAGGAAATGGAAGCTCAGAGAGGCAATATGAGATTTGTCTTAGGTCACATAGAAAGTAACTCTTGGATCCTAGGTCACAGGCGGATCTGGATGCGCCCTCAGAGAAGTGGGATTCAAACTCCCTTTTGGAAAAGGGATTAGATTTGTTCTGCTTAGTTATGGAGAATAGAATAAGGCATAATGAGGTAGCTCTGCAGAAAGGCAGATGTAGCGTCAGTAAGGGAAAACATCTTGAGAATGAGAGAGGTATGAAAATATGATGTGCTTCCTGGGATATGGACCCTCCCTCACTTGAGGTCTTTGGCAATAGCTGGATGTCCATTCATAGATCAATAGCCTTCCAAGCAAGGTCCAATCACCTTTAGGGATCCCTGAGACACTTTTAGGGCATATCAAGGTAAAAGCTATTTTCATAATAATACTGAGATGTGATTTTCCTTTTAAAATACTTTTCCCTTTTCAATAATTTCAATTCAATAAGTATCTATTAAGCACCTACTATGTACCAGACACTTTGCTAAAAACTGGAGATATAAATAGAAAAAAGATAGTCCCTATCCTCAAGTAGCTTACAATATAAAGAGAATAAATAGCACTTTAAAAATTTGAAAAGTAGAGATGGGAGAAGTGAGAGGTAGAAGGAAAAGAAGAGGAGAGGTCATTAGGGAATACTGTTTAAGGCCATGATCTTTCATGAAATGGAAACCAAAAAGAGCTGCTGATAGAAAATAGTTACATGCAAAGTTTTGAATCCTTTACAAAGGATTCAGGGAAGAGGGAGTTCTCTACCCTTCAACTCTCCAATTGTATATCTCTGTGAGGACAATTTTTCTTCACACAATGCAACCAAAAAACCCCATATTTCAGTGGATTGAATGCAGAAACAAATATAAGACGCTGGCTAGCACCTCTTAAGCCAGGCATTGAAATTTTTGAAAATGTGTGAAATGATACTAATTTTCTCATTTTTTTGTTTTGAATATGTTATTTATATTAATATATAATAGATTTATTTTTAAAATGGATAAATACATATTTAAACTTTTATTTCTTTTAATTTCTAATATGGGAAATATCAATAGATATAACATACATAAACAAAAGAGCTTTAAAGTCATCAATAATTTCAAGATCCTAAAAGGTATCAATACTATTGGATTAGCCAGCATCTGAGGTCTCTTCCATTTCTGGAGATTCTGGAGTTCTAAATTGGGGAATCAAGGTCTCGTGTAACTCCAACTCCAGGATTCTTATTATCCAATATATACAATGCTGACATAAGCTCTAATAAAACATTTTGTCTTTACAACCCTAGACATTCAGATAATTTGGAAATATTAGGTTCATTGACAGCTTTTATTTGCATTCAACATGCTAATTATAAAGGGTCCTTATCTATTAATTCAAACAAATCAACTAGCACCTCTACTTTGGTATGCTTTGTTCTCCATTAGTTAATTATCCTGAATGTAAATGAGAGGAACAAAAGTATATTTCTTTAAACTATAACTCAGATTTTTCAAGAGTTAACCATAGGATCATAGAATTGTAGAATCTCAGAACTAGAAGGAACCTTAGAGATCATCTAGCTCAGCACCTATGTTTTATGGTGTTGGAAAATGATTCCCCAAGAGGGCAGCTGACTCACAGAGGAACACAGAAATGGTCAGACTTTGCTGGCTGGCAGTCTCCATTAGCATCATCCATTCTGTCTCTTTGGCCCAATTATGGAACATCTTGTGCCAGGTTCACAATGAATATGGAAGGCTGAGGCATTGAGTAAGCAATATATAAGGCCATGAAATAAAGAGGACCAACTTGATTCCTCAATTTGCTTCTCTCTGTCTGGAAGAAATGAGGCTGTATAGGAAGTAAAGGATCTGGTTTCAATTCTTGGCTATGCCCCGCTAAGTGACCTTGGGAAAGTAATTTCCTCTCTCTAGCCTTTACTTTTAGCCTTACTTACTGTAAAATGACTGAGTTTGTCTAGCTGATTTGATCCTGTGAATGCCAATTTATTTTTTCTCCACTAGTAACAATAGCCGACACTTATTAAATTCTTTTGGACATAGAAAACACTTTACAATATACAAATGGTGTCATTAGAGCCTTATGACACAAGTATTATCCTCATTTTTCAAGTGAGGAAACTGAGGCTGAGAACTTAATTAACATCCTTAATGTCACACAATAAGAATCAAGAATGGGATTTGGTCTAGTATTTTGTCTCTCTTCCTTAAGTCTCTCCCTTCTCCAGTACATCTTTCACAAGGTTGCCCAAAGGATACGTGGGTTTGACTATGTCACTTTCCTCAGTAAATCTCACTGGTTCCCTATCACCTTCAGGATCAACATAAATTCCTATAAATGATATTTAAAGCCATTTATAACCTTACCCCTTCCTACCTCTTTAGTCTATTTAAAAATTGCTCTTTTCCCCATAATCTACAACCCAGCAACATTGGACTATTCATCTTTCTTCACGTGAACTTCCATCTCCTATTCTCTATGCCTTGGTACTAGCTGCCTCTTCCCTTGGAATATATTCCTTCCTCTCTTTTAGGTTTTGGAATCCTTGATTTCTTTCAAGTCTTAGCTCATCTGTTCCTGATCCCCCTGACTGCTAGTTCTCTCCACAAAACCTTTGCATCCATTTTGAACAAATTTTGCATTTATTTATATATGTACACATGTACATATGTTCTCCCAATAAAGCATAAACTCCTTAAGATCAGGCACTGACTTGGGTTTGGCTCTGTCTCTGTCTCTGCGCTTAGCAGAGTACCTGACACTAAGTAGGTATTTAATAAATAAATTCTTGTTGATTCATCTGAACAAAATTCTTATAGCTTCCAGTCTGGCACTCTCTCCCTCTAGGACAAATGAACAATAATGGGCCATTTTGGCTAGAATTGGAGCACATCATCTTGGAGGCTCCTTCTTGCTGATTCACACTGTGTAAATCCAAGAATTATAAGAAATAAAGATAGAAAGCAAATGGCGCCAAAGAGAGGTTACCAAGAGGCTACCAAAGAGGCTACTTTGGCTATTCCAAAGAGGTTGCTTGAAGGAACAAGGGATATTTAGCCTGGAGAACAGAAGTTTTAGAGTGGGACATGATTTCTCTCTTTCCGCACTTGAAAGCCTGTCTGGAGGAGAGGAATTTGACTTGTTTTGCTTGGTCCCAATACCCAAGGGGCTGACCCAACACTTGCTGATGCAAGGAGGTGAGAAGTTTCTGTTCTGTATAACGCCTTGTGTTATTAATAACTGTGTTTGGAGGGGAATATTTCTAAGGGAATAAAAAATAGAAATCTCATCTCATCTTGAGTCAAGTTCAGCAGTGCCAAAATATCTGTATTATTGATAATAATAATGGTGATGATTATTATATTTTATTTTCCAATCGTGGTAATTATTGTACATTAAATCATTAGCATTCATTATTCCTACAATGTGTAATTAGGACAATGGTGGATAGATTGCTCTTGACTGTAATGAAGTTTTTATAATTGTAATTTATTGTCATCAAATTACCTTTCTTAAAAGGACTCTGAACATCAGACCCTTCATTCTGGGGAGGGGGTGGTAATTATTTTTAATTAATGTCTCTTGTTTGCAACCTCATAGGGAATGATGCTAGACCAATCCTGTTCCCTGTGTGTGCAAAAAGTTAACCAAGAATATCAAAGGCATTCTTGCAAGCAAGAATTTATCATGGGGAATCTCTTCTTCCATGCTCCTTTCTTTTCTTCTGCTAAGTATGGACCCCGAGTGTGGGTGGGTGGAAACCATTTCACTACAAAATTAGTTGTGGAGAAAAAAGAAGCAGTGACAAAAATAATTTTCAAAAATTTGCTGTTAAGCCCAAGTAGAAGGTCCACTGTTCCATTGCTGGTCACCAACTCAGCCCTCAGATTCCTGTGTTCTATGTGGGGGGAAAATGGTTGCTGGGTGTAAATTGCTTTAAGTATCTGGAATTCCAAGTGTGATGTTCTAGGGACAATGGTGCTTCCCCTTCTCAGGTCTTTCTTGAGGATTCTTGCTAAAGGGATCATTCCAAACATCTGGGAGGGTATATGGTATAGAGGAAAACCCAGTGGCTATTGTGCTTGGGGGATCTGGGTTCAAATTCTACATCTGGTGGTTATTTTGGGCAAGTTTGGGCCAGGTTAACTTCATGGCTTTCATAGGTAAGATAAGGGGGTTTATATTGGATAGTTTCTGAGCTTCCTTCAATCTCTTCTCTGTTACTTACTGGCTATGTCACCTTGCAAAAATCACTTCATCTCAGTAGGCCTTGGGTACCTCATCTTCAAGATGAAGATGGAAATCTGTAAGATTCCTTTAAGGTCTGCCATTCTAGGATTCTCTGTTTCATCTGGGAGGTAGAACTTCATCTCAGACATCCATGCTCCTACTTTTTAGATCTTTCTCCTGAATTATCCAGGAAAAGATACCATGGATAAAAAGCATACTAGCACAAGCCATTTGGGCTTTCCTCTGTCCTTCTATCTCATTCAAGAGCTCAACTCTGTTCTCTTTTTTCTTTCCTTCATTGGGTTCTCCTCTAGTTCATCCCTTCTAACTATAAGTAACTCTCAGGGTTCTGTTCTGGAGCTTTTCTACCTTTATATTATTCTCCTGAGCTCCTATGGATTTTTACTTATCCTTATTTATGCTGATTCCCAAGTCTATCTTTCCCATCCCAATCTCTCTGCTGACCTCCAATCCTATTTTTTGGACATTTTGAACCAAGTGTCCAATATACCTAAAAATCATCATGTCCAAATTGGAACTCATTATCTTTCCCCCTAAACACTTCCTGATTCCTACCACTTGCCTTACTATAAAAGAAAGCAATAACCAATTGGAGCTGGGTCTGAGCCTTATTGTTGGTCAATCAATGAGAATCATTGTTTGAACCCTGATTGATTCAGAGTGACTGTAAATAACAATTGTTTCTATTTTGGCCAGAAACCCTGAACATCCCCTCCAGATGGATTTTTTTTGAACAGGGAAAAGAAGCCATTCGTTGCCTCAATTCTTACCTATCCTTAATCAGTGAATGAATGTTGCCTCAAATCAAACTGAGACTTAAAAAAGCTAAGGTCTCCCACTGCCTCCAAAGCCACATCTAGTTGTCCTGATCTATATCTTGTGGCTCTGATGGAGAAAGTGAGACTGATGACTTTGTACAATCCTATCTCTCCACTGAAATCCAGTTCACTTGTTTGTCATGGCATCACCTCCCTGATGTCATGGTGCTCTTCCAGAACAAAAGACACATTGCAAAAACAATAAGAATACAACACTATCCTTCCAGTCTCTTTTCTCTGTTTCTCTCCTTTGCTCGGCCTACTACTGACTTACTTGGTTTCTTTTAAGTCCCAACTAAAATCACACTTTCCACAGGAAGTCTCCCCAAACCACTCTTAATTTCAGTGCCCCCCTCTGTTAATTATATCCTATATACAGTTTGCTTTGTATATATTTGTTTGCAAGTTTTCCCCAATGAGATTCTAAGTTCTTTGAGGATAGGCACTATCTTTTGTCTCTTTTTGTATCTCTAGCATTTAACACAGCTTAATGAATAGGTGCAATAAATCTTTGTTGATTATTTTTATTATGTTTTTTCTTTTTTCTTTTTTTTTGCTGAGGCAATTGGGTTAAGCGACTTGCCCAGGATCACATAGCCAGGAAGTGGTAAGTATCTGAGAGTAGACTTGAACTCAGATCCTCCTGACTTCAGCACTCTATCCACTGCACCATCTAGCTGCCCCTTTGTTGATTATTTTTGATGATCTCTCTCAACTAGAGGCATTTTGTCTAACTTATTTTGTCTTTTAGTTTACCAAGATCACTGGAGACTGAGAGTTAAGAAAGGACTTGGATGGTATCAATAAAGTGAGAGAAAGACTATATCTGTAGCACCTCAGCACAACTAACCCTAACAAAAGCTATTTTCGAAATAGTTTGTTGAAATCCAAGAAATAGGATGTGAATCATTTTTACATAGGCTTGAAAATGTCAGTCTATTTGGTATGATTTCAGAAGTGCAAAGCACTGGTACGACATTGCTTCCAGTGATGGAATAGAATAAACATTTGGATCTGGAGTTCAATTCATTTCAAGTCAATAAATATTTATTAAGCACCTACTATGTTCAAGTGTTGAGGAAGATAAATAAGAAAAAGAAAACTTAATCCCTTAAGCAGCTTGAATTCTAATGTAGGAAGACAATATATAAAAAGATGCTGAGGGGGATGAAGGTAACAGGTGAGGGGTGTGTTGGAGAAAGTTCAGAGGAAAGTCAAGAGTGTAACCTGAAAAGGAAGCAAGATGAGATTGTTCTGGGTATCTTCCTTCAAATGGAGGCTGGAAGGAATCAGCCAATCAAAGGGAGAGACCAAAGAGAGGAGGATACTCTTGTGTGAAGTCCAGGGGTGGAGAGAGCTAGAAGCTCTTCATCCTAAAAGGATGAAGGATAGAGAACAACCACAGAAATGTCAGAGATGCAGCATGAGAAGAATTAAAACATGCCTCATCTGGGAAGGATTTAAACTTGAGTTCCCCTGACTCTAGAACCACTGAGTACTCTTTCTACTGTACCATGTTATCTTTAAAGTTTTTTCTAACTTTTCTATGACATTATAATTAATTTCTTTCCTAAGTGATAGCTCTTCAGAGACTTGATTCCCCGAGTCTCAGTTTACATATAGGTTTGAATTCCATTAATTCTTAATACTTAGTAGTTAATAAAAGCATCTGTTGTATACACACTATTCTGGGTTTTGGAAGTGATATAAACATACATATGGTATAGTTTAGCCCTTAGGAAATTTAAACCCTTCGGGGAATATAAGTGATTATTATTAAACTATAGGGTTTACAAATATTTTCTTCATAATCCTACAGAGTAGGTATGATATTTTACAGATGAGGAAATTGAAGTTCAATGAGAAATATCCATAGTCAGAATCGATATGTATCTGATGCAAGATTTGAACCCTAGGCTCTTGATTTCCAAGTCTAGTGCTCTAACCATTGTTATATTAAATCTCACTATAATGAGGTTAAAGGAAAAGGTATGTGAGTACCAGAGCTATGAACTCTAATATTCCTTTTTCAGATCATAATCTTCTATCATCTATCTTTCTCTTCTCCTTCCTACTCTAACCTTTTTTGCTGATCTCATTGTGACCTTCACTCCTTTCATTTCTTCCTTATTTTCCAGGCCATAATACTAGCATTGACTAGATTCTCTTTCCTTCTCTCTTTTCACCCCTGGGGATACCAGCTTAACTCTGCATCATATCCAGCCATAAAATTCCTTTACTTGTTATATTATCCTTGATTATACTTTATTAAAGCACCATCCTGGAGTAATCCTATTATCCACCTTATTTTCTTGTATTTATGTATTGCTTAATGGAGCTGGAACCAATGACCAAATTGTGCTGTTTGGGAACCCTACAAATGTTATCTAATGTCAACTGGACAAGGCAAATATTTTCTTTCTTTCTCATCAATTCATTCTCCCATATCCATCCACTATAGCTATCTTGAGCCTTCTTGTATTTCTTTGAACTGCCCAAGGCATCCCTTCTCCCTATCCTCTCAATTGTGGAACTTCATTGAAAGCATGAAATCACTTTCTAATAGCTTCCCTTTCTTATACCTCATCTTATATCCTTCAGAGATTTTTTTCCCAGTATCTTCAATCTGATCTTAGATGAAGATGTGGCCTTTCTCCCTGTCAAGACCAAGCCTTTTCTATGCCCCCCTCAATCTCATACCCTTCCAAATTGTTCAGCAGATTATCCCCATTGTGATTCCTATTGTCCTTTATCTTTAGTCTCTTACTGGTTGGTACCCTCCCTTCTGACTACAAATGTGCTCAAGTCTCCTCTTTAAAACAAAAGATTCTCTCACTAAATTCAACTATCCCTTCACATCTCTCTCTTCTTTATGGCTAAACTACTTACAAAAGTTATCTACAATGTTACTTCCACTTCATTTTCTCTCAGTCTTCTAAATTCTCTGCAATCTGTCTTTTGAATTAATTGTTCAACTGAAATGGTCATTTCCAAAGTTATCAATAATATCTTTTTTAAAAAATAGTATTTTATTTTTCCAAATACATGCAAAGATAGTTTTCTACGTTCACCTCTGCAAAACCTGTGTACCAAAATTTTCTCTTTTCCTCCTATCCTTCCCCAAGACAGCAAGCAAATTCAATATAGGTTCAACATCTGCAATTCTTCTAAACATGTTTCCATATTTGCCATGGCTACATGAGAAAAATCAGATCAAAAGAAAAAAAAACTAGCAAACAAACAACAATAAAAAGGGGAAAAATACTATGCTTTGATCCACATTCAGTCTCCAAACTTCTATCTTTCCATCACAAATCTATTGAAATTGCCTTGAATCTGCTCTTCATTGAGGTCTTAATTCCTAAATCCAATGGCCCTTTCTTTTTCCTCCTTCTGAAGCTTTCTGCAGCCTCTGAGTTTCAATGTTTCAGCAGCCTCTTCTCCTCAATACTTTTCCTATGTATGTTTTATGATATTGTTTTATCCTGACCGGCCTTCTGCTTGTCAGATGGCTACTTTTTAGTTGCCTTTGCTAGCTCTTCAATCATGCCTGATAATGCCTGATAATCATGGGAACTTTCCAAGGCTTCACTTGGTCCCTTTTCTCTTTTCACTTCTTATGATTTCTTTTGTTGATTCTATGGATTCAATTTCTCATCTCTAAGTAGATGATTCCTAAATCTGTACATCCAGCCCTAGTCTCTCTCCTGAGCTCTAGTCTTGCAACTTTGACTACCTCTTGGGCATCCCAAACTGGTTATCCCATAATCATCTCAACTGAATATCCAAAATAGAAGCCATTGTTTTCTCCCTCTCTCCAAACTAACATTCTTAATTTTGGGGGCACCATCATCATCCCATTCTCTTTTCTTCATTTGCACTCATTTCACATATCCAACTCATCATTAAATTTTAATGTTGCCATTTTGACAGAATATTTCATATATGTTGCTTTATATATACCCCATATGACCAGAATTCTAGTTCAAACCATCATCAGTTTGCACCTGTAATATTTTGATATCATTGTAACTGATTTTCCTATTTTAAGCTGCTTCTAACTTTAACCCATTTTCCACTCAAGGCTAAGGTAACTCTTCTAAAGCATAGTTCTGACCAGTAAGTCCCTTACTTATTGAGATCCAATGGTTCTCTATTACTTCTAGATGAAAAAAGGTCCTCTTGTTTCATTTTAAAGCTCTTCATTATCTTCTTTTCTTTATAACCTTTTGATATCTTACTCCCCTCCACAAACTTTATGATCCAGCTAAGTGACCTCTTGCTATTCTTCATTCTTATCATCCATCTCTATTAATGTGAATTCATACTGTGAATCAACTCTGGTTGGCATTCGGTGCCCCTATACAACCACATCCTGGCTCTTTTTAGGACTTAGCTTAAAGCCCATCTTTAGTAGTAGGAGCCTTTCCCTGGTTCCTCTCAGCTGCTAGAGCATTTGCCTCCCATGTACTTTCTCTTTTTCTTCCTTCCTTCCTTCCTTCCTTCCTTCCTTCCTTCCTTCCTTCCTTCCTTCCTTCCTTCCTTCCTTCCTTCCTTCCTTTCTATGTTCCTTCTTTCCTTGACAATTGGGGTTAAATCATTTGTCCAGGGCCACCTAGCTAGCAAGTGTCTGAAGCTGGATTTGAATTCAGGTCCTCTTGACTCTAGGGCTGGTGCTCCATCCACTGGGCCATACAGCTGCCCCTTGTACTAAATATAGTTGTATATAGAAATATACAACTGTCCTTGAGAGCACGGACTGTCTCCTCCTGCCTTTTTCTATATCCCCAGCACTTAGTACAATACATAATCTGTAATCAGTGCTTAATATATGACTACTGATTGATTGAACAACAGCAAGAATATCAATTTGATTGGATCTGAAGTAAGAGGATAATATGTAATAATGCTGGAAAGGTAGGTAGAGGGCAGGCTGTGAAGAGTTTTAAATGCCCATCAAATTTGATCTTAGAGGTAAAGGGGAGCCAGTATTGTTTATTATGTACATTTGCTGATCTTCAAGCTGGAGGGCCCCCAAGATGTCCTATTTTGGATCTGGGACTCTCAGAGAAATCCCTGAGAACCTGAGACTCACACATGTCAAATGTTTTGCCTGAGATGGCTGCTTGACACTGAGGACAGTATCAGGAGCAGTGGCTGGAAACTGCAGAGTGATTGATTTCAGTTCAATTTGAAAAAAAAAATCTTCCTAACAATTAGGACTATCTCAAGGTGGAATGTGGGCTATTATGGAAAGCTGCAAGTTCGTTGTTACTTGACATCTTTAGGCAAAGGTAAGCACTCTCTTAAGGTATGTTATGTAGTGAGGATGCTCTAGCAGGTATGGGTCAGATTATGGGCTCATTGAGGTTTCTTAAACTCCCATAATCTGTGAATCTGTTTTGGAAATCAACATGAAGCTTGGTCCCTTCTAGGTCTCAATAAATATTTATTGATTTAATTATCCAAGTAAGAATTCACCATTAAAAATCACAAAATCAACCCAGAATATCCTTTTTGTCCTTTGTCTGGGGTGTCCCATTAGCAGCATTGATGCTATCCTCCAAAAGGGAGAAGTACATACCTGTCAAAAATCCACTTCTACAGTATATTGGGAGCTTCTGTGCTCTCTCTCTCTTTCTCTCTCTCTCTCTCTCTCTCTCTCTCTCTCTCTCTCTTCTCTCTCTCTCTTCTCTCTCTCTCTCTCTCTCTCTCTCTCTCTCTCTCTCTCTCTCTCTCTCTCTCTCTCTCTCTCTCTTTGTGTGTGTGTATGTATGTGTGTATCAAGGAACAGGAGGAGGCAGAATGGGAGGAAAGGAAGCAAGTAAGAAGAGAACAGATTTTATTCCTGATGGGTGGAAGGTGGGGGAGGCTGGGAGATGTGAATCCAATTTCTTGGTGAAAGTGGCAATTTGCCAGCCCTTTTAATTATTATTTTTATTATGGATAAAGATTAAAAATAAACTGTGTGTCTCAATCACAGCAGGGACTAAAATTGTTCCCTAATTGTAATGTGTGAATCAATCTAGGCTCTATTAGCTCTTCTTTCTGAGGTGTAATTGAGGTGTGGTGGTCTGCTTAGTCTTATAGCACTGAAGCGATCTCTACTTAGGAGACCCCAAGCTAAGTTTCCCCTCCCTTCCTCAGTAAGATGATAGAATTATAGGACAGAGTTCTGGAAGGGACTTTTTAGTTAATCTGATTCAACTTTCTCATTTAGTGGGTGAGAAAACTGAGAGCACCAGATAAATTAACTTATTCAAGTAAACTGATTTGGGATTGGAGCATAGGTGCTCTGACTTCAAATCTATTACTCTTTCTACTCTAACATCTCTCTCTTCTCTCTCTACTCTTACCTTTCTCCTCCTCCTTAGAATATGAAGGGGAGCAACGGAAAGATTTGTATGTTTGTATGACCATGGTTCCAAAACGGTCTCAGTTTCCTTATTTGTAAAATTTGGGTTTTGGACTAAAAAATGGGCAAATCACTTCAACTTCTAGCTTCAATTCCCTCATCTCCAAAATGGGGATAAAAATATTCTCTATCTTACAGTAAAAGTGAGGTAAGCTCTTTGCCAATCTTGTGGTATTATACAAAATGGAGGTGTTTTTAGAATAGGATGACATTTCCATCCTTGGGGCATTACGCCCTAGATACCCACATTGTAGACATGTCAAATTGGAAGATTCTTTATCTTCAAGGTGAGTCCTTAAGGACTGGGTTGACCCAGGCTTTGAATAGTGAACTCAAGGAGGCTTCAGGACATTGCTGGGATTCAGGATTGAGCCGTGAGCACACAAGCCCAGACCGAGCAGAGCATCTGGGTAATAAAAAGATAAAAAGAGCTGATACAACTTGTTCATTTAGGAGGAACAGCATGAGGATCCATTTATAAAGGAGAAGGAGGCAAGCTCTCTTGATGGCCATTGTGTTCACATACATCTGCAGCACAGTGTTCTTGCTTGGATGACGCATTTTAGAAGGGACATTGGTGAGCTGGAAGCATTGAGCAAGGCTGGTTAAGGGATTGAGGATGGTGGAGACTTAGCTTTGTTGGAATGGATTGGAGGAAGTAATATTTAACCTGCAAAAAAGAAATTTGGTGGAGGAGGGGAAAATGATATAATTATTGTCCAGCATTTCATGGAAGTAGGATTAGATTTGTTCTGTTGGGTCACATCTGGTAGACCCAGGAGCAGTGGATAGAGGCAGATTTTGGCTCCACATAAGAAAAATATTTGCAATATTGAACTAATTAGCGCCTTGGGATTCATAGTCATAGTTATTAACATTTACTAAATGCTTTCTATGGGCCATGCTCTGTGCTAAGTGCTGGAGGTAGTGAGTTCCTCATCACTGGAGGTATTTAGGTGGAAGCTACATGTGTGCTTTTTGGAGATATTTTTGGTCAGGTTTGGATGTTCCTCCGCACTGAGATTCTGTGATTCAATTAAATTCAATTAAATATATTTATTCAGCGTAAGCCACATGCAAGACAAGGTATTGAGCAAAACAAAAACTAAACACCGAAATGTGGGGGAAACGTCTTATAGCAGTCAGTTGTTATCTGGCTGTTGCCATAAAACAATGGATGTTTCTATCATGTTTTAATATTTAGCAAGCATTTTTTATACATGATATCATCAGAATGTCACAACAACCCAGTAAGGCAGATATTAAGGCATTATTGTTCCTATTTTACATATGGGGAAACTAAGGCTTTGAAAAGATGAAAGTGTGATGCAGTGAAGTGGTTTGTAATAATGGGATCCCTTGCTTCCATCACTTTGTCCCTAGTAGAGCTTGGGAACATCATGTCATATCTCTCGGTCTCAGTTTCCTTATTTGTAAAATTTGGGTTTCGGACTAAAAGACATCTAAGATCCCTTTCCAGCTCTGTGGTATGTGTTATTCCCCATGGTCCCAAATCCAGACTCAGACACAGGCAAAATTAGAACCTTGTCCAGAATTCAAGTCACACATAGAATTGGTAGGGGCTTTAAAGGTCATCTAGGTTGACCTCATTTTACATAACTCATGGATTCAGTTCAATTTAATTCAAAACACTGGAGCAAGTGCTTGAAGACCTAACTCTATCAATCAACAAACACTTATTAAACTCCTCCTATGAGCCAGTTTCTGTGCTGGGCTCTTTTAGTCAGTCAGCAACTATAAATTAGGTCCCTACTATGTACTGGAAATTCAAAGAAAAGAAAAACTGGATCCTGCCTTCAAGAATCTTATTTCTATTGAGGGTGCGGAGAGGAAAACAACATGTATTTGTAAGTAGGTAGAAAAGACAACAAAGAAAATACAAGGTAGTTTATGGACAGAGCATGAAATATAATGCTGAGTTTAGGTCTTTCTCACTAGAAGAGGGGGTGGTGCAGGGTGAGGGGGGGAGGCAGTGAGAAAGATGAGCTTTATAAGTGGCTTGATTTCTACTTCCCTTCCAACTGCTTTTCTCCCTCTTCTGCCCTACCCATCCCCAGGGTCTTCCTCTTTGCCTGGGAAAGCAGCCATTACTGAGGGCCACCCAGACCCCCAGAGACACAAAGGGAAACAAAGATTGTGGCAACCTGAGCTCCACAGCCCAGGAACGGGTGCTCACTCACATGCTGGACTGATTATATCACTATCACGGGGGAACATGGAGGTTAATTACCATTCTCTGTGTGTTCAGAGCAGAGCAATGCAGTGTCTCTTGTGCTGTGTGTGTGTGTGTGTGTGTGTGTGTGTGTGTGTGTGTTTGAGAGAGAGAGAGACAGAGAAAAAGAGAGAAAGAGGAGAGAAAAAAGAGAGAGACATAAAGAGGAGATAGAGATAGAGAAAGAGAAAGAAAGGGGCAGAGACAGACAAAGAGAGAGAGAGAGAGAAAGAGAGGCAGGAGAGAAAAAAAGGAGATTAAGACAGAGAGGAGAGAGAAAGACAGAGTCAGAGAGAGACAGATAGAGACAAAGAGAAGGAGGGAGAGACAGAGACACAGAGAGAAAGAGACAGA
The DNA here is from genome assembly GCF_016432865.1 of Antechinus flavipes. NCBI lineage: Eukaryota > Metazoa > Chordata > Mammalia > Dasyuromorphia > Dasyuridae > Antechinus > Antechinus flavipes. Next base: position 698,762,205 of record NC_067398.1, read on the forward strand.
GAGAGAGAGAGATGGGGGAAAGAAGTGGAGAGAGAGAAAAAGAGAGAGGGAGAGAGAGAGGGAGGAAGAGAGAGACAAGAGAGACACAGAGAAAGAGAGACAGTCAGGAAGAAAGACAGAAAGAGAGAGAGAGAGAGAGAGAGAGAGAGAGAGAGAGAGAGAGAGAGAGAGAGAGAGAGAGAGAGAGAAAGAGAGAGTGTGTAATGGTGAGGGGCTGGGGCCCTGTGTGTTTCTCTGTGTGTGAGCAAGCTGGCCTGGCAGGAGCTCAGGCTGGGGTTTGGGGCTTGGATTGGGTGTGTGTTGGGGGAGGGAGTTGATTGTCCATGAGCTTTGAGCTCCCAGTTCTGTCTTGTCTGGTCCAGCAAAAGAGAAGTGCTTAACAAGTATTAAGAGACACAAATAATTCTCCCTTTCTCCTTTCACCCATTCTTTTTTCCCCCCTTCTCTCTTCTCTTTTCTTGTAAATCCTGCTTATCGCATCTGAATAGCAGAATGGCTTCGTCCGGGACCTTTAATCAGGTTCCTGGTAGGCCCTGGCTGGGCAAAGTGGCTGAGGATTACCTTTTATCTGAGGGGGTTTGAGGTTTTTAGTTCCCCTCTGCCCCTCCCCCCCAACCCCCTCCCCCTTTCGTGTTTTCTTGCTCCCCGTTTGTTCTCACAAGAAGTAAGTAACTGAGGCTTAAAGAGAGGGGGAGGGGGTGTTACAAACTTAAGGGGATCGGGGCCTATTCAGATCGACTTGTCCACAGGCTTGCAGCTTTTGTTCCCTGACCATTCTTCACTTGATTTCTTCACTCCAGTAAAAGCACTCTAATTCCCTTTTAGATACCGAGAATCCATCCTCTTCTCCTTGTCCCTCCCTCCCCCTTCGCCGAAGCTCCCCCTCCCTCTCTTCCTCCCTCCCTCCCTCCCTCCACCCCACACACCCTAATTCACTTTCTCAGACCTTTTATACTCAGGCCTTCTCAACATCAACAAAGCCCCAACATCATGTAAAGTCTTTCTTTCACAGGCAAAGTGGGGCCGGGAGAGAAAGCTCACCCTCTTCTCTCCTCTCCCCCCCACCCCAGCATTCCAGGCTGGAGACGCAAGGTGGGGGAGGGAAAATAGAGGGACTGGGATCAGTGGATGGGGGGGGTGTTTGCTTTTACTCTCTCCTTTGGACTGGCTGCAAGCCACCCCCTTTCTACAGGCTTCCAAAATCTAGGTACCATCTCTTTTCCACTATGGCTCTTTCAGCTGGAAGGGACAAGGGGAAAGAAATGTTGTCATGGAGGAGAGACAGACAGAGACAGAGACAGAGATATATAGAGAGAGTCACACAGAAACCCACACACAGAGAGACAGAGACAGAAAGAGGAGAAAGAGAGAAGGGGGGGAGAGACAGAGAGACAAACACAGAGACACAAAGAGAGACAGAACCCCAGAAACATACGCAGAGACAGACAAGGGCACACAGACAGAATGAGACAAAGAGACAGAGAAAGAGAGACAGAGACAGAGAGGAGAAAGGAGAGGGCGAGAGAGAGAACGAAGGGGAAAGAGAGACAGAAATTGACAAAGTCAGAGATGGAGAGAGAGAAAAAGAGGGGGAGAAAGAGAAAGAGAGGGAGACAGAGACTAAGAAAGATATGGAGTGGCACACAAAATGAAAGCGTTGGAGGGAAGGAGGAGAAGAATGACACTAGAAACATCTAGGTCTTGGTGCCCTGTGTTCTTTTCAATGTTGGGAGAACTCATTAATGGAGTGGGAGTTTGGAGTAGGCTCATAGGATCATAAATTTAGAGCTATAAAAATATTATAGCATCACAGACTATTAGATTGAGCCATTCAAGAGCAGGAACTGGTTTTTTTTTTTTTTGTTTGTTTTTGTTTTTTTTTGTTTTTTGTTTTTGTTTTTTGCCTTTCTTTGTATCCTCAGTGCTTAGCATAGTGCCTGGCATATACTGGGTGATTAATAAATGCTTGCTGACTGACTGACAGAACTGGAAAGAATTTCAGGGGAAAGACATCTCAGATTTTAGGAAATGAGTATTAGGAAAATGAGTTTGATATACTCAAGGTCACATGGGCAGGGAGGATTGGAGAGAGGACCTGATCTGCGTTCTTTAAGTCCAAAGTCAGACATCTAAGATGTCTTCATTTTACAGATAAAAGTCCCTTAAAAGATAGGTTTACTCTTCCATATCATGCAGTATAGGACATGGCAGAGTCTGAAACTGTATCTGGGCTCTCATTTTGTGTTCAGCTTGAAGGATCTTTCCACTGTACCACCCTACCTCCCACCAAGCCAATCACAATGATAATATTCTTAAAATATTTCACATATAAAGTTTTTTACAGCGACCCTGTGAGGCAACCATGATTATTTTCATTTGACAGATGAAAAAACTGAAACTCAGAGAGGTCCAATATCACACATCAAGTAGCAATAGTAAGACTAAAAGAAACCAGATCTTTTAAGGAAAAAATAATTTTATTGATTTCTTTTGTTTTCATGTCATCTTTGTTTTTGAATATATATTCTTCCCCACTCCCTCCTGCCCAAGAAAGCCATTCATTATAACAAACTTTTTTTTAATAGTGAAAAGGGGAAGACTATTTAACAAAATTAGCTGAGATATCAACTGAGAATGGCAGAATAGACAATGTTGCTCATCCAAATCCTCCACCTCAGCAAAGGAAGGAGGGTGAGCCATGTTTCCCTTATTTGTTCACAGGCTTGAACTTTGATTTAAATCCAGATTGAGCAGTCTAGTTACTTGGGTAAATTTCTGAGGCTGCTTGAGGGGGTCTTATTAAATTTCTGGTTGGGAAGAGCCAGGGGTTTTGCAGTAAGAGGAGCTGGGTTCAAACACTGCCTCTTTGAGCCTACTTCTGTGATGCTGGGGTTCCAGTTACCTTCCCTGTTTGGGTCCCAGCTATCTTTGTAAAATGACTGGATTGGATTAGTTGAGCTCAGCAGTCTCTTGCACTTCTGGATTTCTTATGAATTCCAAGCCAGAAGCACTGACCCCAATCTCACTTTTGTGAAGTTATTATCAGCAGTCCATCCTTCAGTTTCCCTGTCTATAGAATGGGAAGAATCATTTTGAAGTTTCCCTATTTAAAGGGGAAAAAAGTTTTCTGGCTACAATATGGAGAGATGAAGTTTTTCTGTCTCCTCCTTTCTCACCCATCATTGGAAAAGAGAGGAAGATGAGTCCTTCTGCAAAACAGAGGCCCATTTAAGGAAAAGTGACCTGGGAGCAGGTAATAGACCAATTGGGTACCTCTGCAGCAGAAGTGCTGGCTCTCTCTCAATGCCAGAGAATCGGCAATTACCGCCAGGCATTTTTCGGGCAAAATAGAAAGCAGATAAATAGCAAATAGGAACACCAATTATTGGGAATCATCCTCGGGGTGAAAAACACCTCTCTATTCTCCCAGTGTAAGACCAGACCGGCTCCACGAGCCACAAAGCAGTTAGAGTGGTTAAGAGAGGATGGGAGGAAATTCAGACTGGGATAATATTAGAGCTTTCTCATCTCAGGTTCTTCTGGGCTGGGGGTGGGAGGAAATGATAAACTGGCTGGGAAACTAGGTGACCCTGGTTAGGGGAGATAGCATGATTCAGAGGAAAGATCCTTGGTTCTGGAGTCAGCTGGGTTCAAATCCTGTCTGTGATATTTATTGGCTGCATACTCTAGAGGGAGTAATTTCATTACCCCCTGCCTCAGTTTCCACATCTGTTCTTGTTTGTCCTTCATCCTCATAAGGGTAACATCCTGACTCAACGTGAATTGGATTTAAATGAGGCAGAGCTGTGCAAAGTCTTCAATCAGCCCCATTCTCTCCTTCAGAGTCATTGCATTTAAAAACTCCTGAACCTCCTCCATCTCAGAGGTGATAATGAGAAGAAAATAATAAGATTTGGGGCTGGGAAGGAGATAGTAAGAGGCAGAGTCAAAATCTGAATGAATTTGCTTTCTCATATAGATTATAAAGGAATATAACATTAAATATCAGCAACTGATATTTATATAGAATTTTAAAATTTGCAAAGCACTTTATGTTGCCTTTTTTGAGTCTCATCAAAGGCTTGTATTGTAATAAGCAGGTCTCCATTTCCCATCTCTCTTGAAGAGAGGGTAACGTACCTAGGACCAAATACTCCTAAGTGTTGAGGAAGGATTTGACTATACCACTTCCTGATTTCTAAGTTGACTACTCTATTTCCACCGAGGCAGCATGATATAATGAATAGAAATATATTATAGGCACCTAATATGAAGGAAACACACAGAATCTCTTAAAGGAACCCCAGAGGTCATTCAGTCTAGCCTGAGGATGGACAAGAAGCCCCTCTCTTTTATTTCTAATTCATTCTGTTGGTCATTCACAGCCCTCCATATCCAGCCCCATCTTCCAATCCCAGTATTCTCATCTTTTTTATGTTACTGCTCTTCCATGTCCTCTGCAATACAGGGATAGTGGCTTCCTGGCTGTTCCTTGCACGTCACTCTCCATCTTTTGACTCTAAGTATTTTTTATTGTCTGTCTCCTGTCCTTGGAACTTTCCTCTTTTCTCATTTCTCTCTCTAGGCTTCTCTCAGCTAAAATCCTATTTTCTACAGGAAGCTTTTCTCAGTTTTTCTTAATTTTAGTATCTTCTCTCAATTGATTACCTCCCCTTTATTCTGCATATGGTATATAGTTTGAATGTCACATCTCCCTCATTTTTCTTTTCCCCGTTACACTGTAAACTCCTTGAGATCAGGAACGATTCTTTTTGACTTTCTTTGTATTCCCAATCTTTAGCACAGTGCCTGGCACACAGTAGGCACTTCATGGATGATTCTTGACTTGACTAGCCCAATGTCTCTTTTTTTATAGTTGTGGAAAATGAGATCTGGAGAAACAACATGATTTGTTCAAAGTCACCCAGCTAGTAAGTGCTGTATCAGGGCCATTATCCTCAAATTATTTTTTTTTCTGAATAAAGAAGCATTTTGTTGCTTGAAGAAGCTCTCCTGGGTCATTTGGGAGGGGAATGGGATTGGAGAGCTCAAGAAGAAAACTGACTGGAGTGACAAGTGTAGAACTGACACTCAAATATCTGTGGCTGTTCTCTGGAGGGTCATAACCACCTAGTAGCATTTGCGAACCAGTGCTGGAAATTCTCCTCACTTGACTATTGAGGTTTTTGTGTATCCCTTAAGTACAACTGGGCCCCAATTAGTAGCAAGAGCTTACATCTTATCTTGGGGATACTCTGATGGGGGGATGTCAGAGTAGGGAGGGACCTTAGAACAAGGAAAGTCAGAGCAGGGAGGGACCTTAGAACAAGGAAGGTAAGGGCTGGGAAGGGCCTTAGAATAGGGAATGTTAGAGCTAGGAAGACCTTTAAAATTTGAAATGTTCAGAGCAGGAGATTCTAACATTCTTTGAGCTAAAATCCCTTCTATTTCTGATACTCGGTTTTCTAAGATTCTGTCTATTTTATGAGAAACTGATTCTTAATCCTGGAGGAGATTGAAGTTATAGAATCAACAGGTCTACCCAAATTTGATCTCTCTGGGAATACTCCTTACCTTCTGTTTGAAGGAAAATAAATTAAACCAACACAACCTTCTCTCCTCATTCCCTCCCCCTTCCCCTCCCCCATCCCAAATACAACCTCTCAGTGAGAGAGCCATCTGGGGAGAAATGCGTGTGTGTGGGGAGGTGAGGGATCTGTCCTAGAGCTCTGAGTCCCAGGGCGTGACCATCACAAAGAAGTGCCTGGGCGGCCAAGTCCCATCCTCCCCACCCTGCCCTCCTGTGGGGACTGAGGCTGCCTTTTGCAGATGACTGGCTTCTTCCCACCATGGCCTGCCTTCATGCTGGTGGATTAAGCCATAGACCAAACACAGAGGCAGGCTCTTTTTTTCCCCCTAATGTGGAATGCAAGGCAGGGAACACCTTATAACCAGACCAGCAGGAAGGCACTTGCCTTTGGAGGACAAGGCAGCCCCCAAAACTGTTCTGGAGAAGCAGCCAGAGGTAGGGGCTGGGATAGGGTGGGAAAAATCAGTGAGGAGGAAGAAAGTTCCTGCATGGAGGTTGCCCCTTAGGTTGTGCTGCTTTCCAGCTGCCTGTAGCCTCTCCTCACAACAAAAGTAACAACCACAAAACCGGCAGTTGGCCCTTAATGAAAATTAAGTCAATATTTTAAAATTCAAGTAGATCAATTCTGCCTCTTCTCGCAGGTGAAGGGGCTGGGTCTTTGGGAGAGAAAGAGAGGGACTCGGGGGAGGAGGGATATGGGACAATGTGCCAGTCAGAGCAACAGGACCGAGGCGGGTTGTTTTTAGGTTCATGATTTAGCAGCTATACCAGGGATCAGGAGGAGGGAAGGGTTATACAGGGAAAAGGCATGGGAGGGGAAGGAGGAGGGGAGAAGCACAGAGGAATTTTAGGATCATGGGATTATGGGATTTAGAGATGGAAGGGATTTTGGAGATTATCTGGGCCCACTGAGACCCAGAGAGGGGAAAGGGACATCTTCAAGGTCATCCAGGTGGTGAAAGAAGGACCAGAATTCAAACTGTGGCTTTTTGACACATAGAATCAAAGGATCTCAGCAGAGGTTATTGACTAAGAAAACATTTAAATGGATCTGGTTATGCTATATCTGTGCATGGATATATTCTATCATATTATGCCATAGAATATTTAGTACTAATATAATTTAATGTAATATGACACAACATGAGAATATAATACAATGTGATACAATAGAATATAGCATGACACAATAGAATATGATACAATACAATATAATATGACATAATGCAATACAGTGTGATACATGATATAAAATGTTATATCTTTTTATACTGTTATAAAACAATATTAATATAATACAGAGTGTTCTAATTATAACGTAACAATGCCTTTGGTGGGATGTACATCCCACTATTTATATTTAATGTCAAAAAGCAATAATTTTATCCGGTCCCACAATAATCCACAGAACATGACAGAACAATATTAGGATAGTAAATTATCTCAGGACAATTTCTGCCAGAATTGCTTGGAATATCTAAGAAAAGTGAGAATACCACCACCACCATCTTCAACATAATAATGATATTGTTTTCCATCTTCATTGATTTCCATCTTCATACAGGAAAAACAAGATAAACAATGATTAGCTATGGATAGGGAATGGACCTGTGATTTCATTGTTATAGGGAGCTGCTGTGGGTCAGCACCTTCAGTGTACTACCACCCCCCCATCCTCAATAATCATAGCAGATTTTATAAAGAATCACACACACATTTATTTATAAAGCTTTTATAAAGAAATTGCAGAAAATATAGGCTGCAAAAATATAGCACCTACTGAATACCCAGCACAGCATGACTTGATATTAGAATTATATTTATCAGAAGCTCATGGTCTTTCATAAATTAATGGATAAATACCTGTACTACAAATACAGATCTCAAAAATCAAGGAGAACTAAAAAACCAAACTATGTTAGCCCCAGAGCACTATTACAAACCAACCCCTTTCCCAAAATTATCTGGACATAATGATCCATAAAAATTTAAGATGCTTGGTAGTTAAGTAGAGTATGAACTAAGGTATTATTCTGTATCAGGCACTGTATGTATTAAGCACTGGCTATACAAATACAAACATGCAAAATGGTTGTTGCCCTTATGGAACGTATAGTCTTTTTGGGAGAAGACAAGACAACAAGACACTAGAAATAAGGTGAGTTAATGAGTAGTTCATGCCAGGTAAAACAAGGCAACAGTTCATCCCTCAGAGCTGGGATATTTAGGAACAGTCTTAAATTCTTGTGAGAGACAGGTGAAGGTAGTGCTGGAGCAGAAGGCAGGATCTAAAGAACACCAATTTCAGGGTATATCCGAAATTTCATTGATATAGAAAAATTCTTAGATTAGAAAATCCCTTCAACCAAGGCAAGTCTGGATCTTCCCTGTAACTTGGTTTTACAGAGTTGCTTAGGGCAGTGAGAAGAGAAATGTATTTTTCAGGGTCACACAATATTTCAAAGGTAGGATTTGAATCTTTACCTTCCCAAGTTTTGAGAAGATCCATATATTTTTACTCCACTACGTTGTCTTTCATGTCATCTTACAAAATAATAATAACCTTTAAGCTACAGGAAATGGAAAAGCTCTAGCACATGGAAACCTTACAGAAGAAATCATCTTCATCATCATCACAGCTCTGTGGAAATACTGAGATATATGTTCTCTGTCTCATCCTACCTATTACTGAAGTATACCAAGAATGTTTCCAGGGAACCAAGAGAAGACGAGTTTACATTATTCTTTCCAGTTATAAGAAGCACCCATCTTATCCACCCATTTACAGAACATTTAAATAGAAAAGAACAATAGTAAGACATTGACTTGTCTTAGGACTTTCTCTATTTGAATCTCATCCAAAAAGAAGAGTGATGACAACGATGATGAAGATGAGATGAGAAGAAAAGGTGAGAAGAACAAGATAGGACAACAATAATAGGATTCCCTATTGTTCCAAATCCATTTCAATGTCTATTCCACCAAATGTGGATAAAACCAAACAGGTTTAGAATCAAGACAATTAAACATCAGGTGCCTACCACATGTGAGGCACTGTGCCAAAAAAAAAAAAACCAAAAACCCCCAAAACAATGAGTACACAAACAAAAGTGAAAATAAAACCAGTCTTTGCTCTTAGGAGCTCATAATCTAATAAGGAAAACAATATTCAAATAACTATCTTTGAACAAGATATGTAGGACAAAATGGAAGTGATTTCGGAGGGAAGGCATTAAGATGGACCAAGAGGACAGAAAAAGAGTTCTTGAAAAAGATGGAACTTCAGAGATGAAGGAAGCCACAGGATGGAGATGAAGAGGTAGAGAATTCCAGGCATGAGGGGACAGCTAGTAAAAATATCCAGATAAAATGTCACGAAAAAACAAGAGAATTTAGAGGGGCAATGGGATTGGGCACTCGAAGGCATGCCAGCCCTTCCAAAATCAAAGAATAGTAAAGTCTGAAGGGAACTCTGTAAGTATCTTTTCTAAGCTCTGTTTTTATATTGGAGGTACTAATGCCCAGAAAAGAGAAGGGACTCACATCTGGGTGAGATGGGGGAGGGTTCTCCAGAAGGGCATGCTTAATTCATTGATTCTTTGCCCATCTGCCACCTCTACTCAAAGAAGAAGATAGAAGTCTATGAGAAGAGCAGAGAGCAGTAAGTGTCTCTTCACTGTTGGTGATATATTTTTAAGCCAAGACTCAGATTTAGCCAAGAAAGAGTGACAGAATTATGGAATCTTAAAAGGAGATTGTAGGTGGTTAGAAAATGGAAGGAACACGAGAGACCAGTGAATTAACTAACACTCCTTTTATTTTACAGAGAAGAAAACTCAGAGGGAATTTTCAGAGAAGGGGCAGTGATTTATTTGTCTTGGGTCACAAAGGTAGTAAGGAGCAGTTTTGGGATTTGAACTTGAATTTAGCTCTTTTGACTCCAAAATCGTTGCTTTTTCCATCGTATTGTACCTATTCTCCATACATTATTTCCATATGTGATAAATAAACAAACTCCTCTAAATTAATCTGTTTCTATCTTGTTATTCATTATCTACAGGGTAAGGATTTCACTCCATCCCAGTCATCAAACTAACTATTTATCCAATGCCTTTAGAATGAGAAGTTTTCTCCAGATCTAACCTTCCTTCTTTCTGCCACAGTTTCAAACAACTATTCTTTGCTGAGCATCTGTGAAAGAGCAGGAGAAATTTGTACTACTATTCATCTATTTACTACAGTCCTACTTTCTGTTGTGGTGACTTGATGTCCCACAGTCTCACATTAGCAGTTTTTCTTTCCTAGATTTCTCTCCCTCCCTCCTTCCCTCCAGGTTTTAGTCTCTCTGCCTTTTTCAAAGACTGGGCTCAAGCACCACCTTCTGTTAGACACTTTTAAGCATCGCCAAAGGCTGCTAATACCTACCATCAAAGTAGGTAATACACTCCCACAGAGTACCAGACAGTTGAGCCGGGAATCAGGAAAACCTGAGTTCCAGTCCAATTTTGGACACTTACTAGTTGTGTGACTATGCAAGCCATTTAACTTCTCTGTTGCCTCAGTTTTCTCATCTGCAAAATGGGAAAAATAATAGCACCCACCCAATAAGGTCATGAGGATCAAATGAAATATCTGAAAAGAATTTTACAAAACTTTTACTACTATACACATTTTAGCTGTTATTATTATTAATCTTGTATATACGCATTTATGTTTCAAAACAATTACCTATGCTTACTGTTGATTATGCACAAGTTATCTTCTATCCCTTGGAACACAGCTCTCATTATTAGTCCTGCTACTGATAGGACCTTGATTAATTCTGAGAAATAAGGTGGTATAATTGTTGAGAACTGGGAGTCACAAAGACCAGGATGTAATAATAATAATAATAATAATTACATAGAGCTTTAATATTTGTAAAATTATATATCTTTATTTATATAGTTATAGGATAGATAATAGTCTATCTACACCCTATCAATCAATTTATCTATTTATACTCATTGATGTATCTAATCATTTATCTATTTATCTTTCTAATTATCTATCCATCTAACCACCTCTCTCTGTCTCTGTCTCTATCTGTCTGTTTGTCTCTCTCTTTTTCTCTCTCTTTCCATGAAACCCAGGATATGGGTGCAATTATTATCTCCATTTTACAGGGAGAAAATTGATTAAATGACTCTTCCAGGACCATATAACTAGTAAATGTCTGAGGAAAGACTTCAACTCAGGTCAATTCTAGTATCCTTGCTTCTATGCTACTTGGCTGCCTGCTGCAAAAACTCACTTACAATAATAATTATTAGCATTTACATGACATGTTAAGACTTGCAAAGCATTTTATGACCCTTCCTAAGTCACACTTTTCACCATCTCAGTTTTCTGCTCTGTAAAATGGGAATATTAATAGTAGCCGCCTCCTAGGATTTTTGTGATGCTCAAATGTCCCAATAAGTATGAAGAGCTGTAGAAACATCAGTTACAACTGATCATCAGTCATTCCTGAGTTTTCTCCCTTTCCCCATCCCCCCTCTCAGGAATTTCCATTCTTGTCAGCCTGCTTGGGAATCCCCTAAGTCCCTTTTCCCTCCTGGGGCACCAGAGGGCTTGCCGGGTGGGGACTATTTGCCAGCAAATAAGAGACTGTGTGTTAAACACTCGGCCTGCAGCCTCCCCCAACCCCCGCTGTGTTTGCTCAGCAAACAGGACTAATTCTCCAGCTTCCCTGGCTCGATTCAACCCCCAAGAGCAAATCTTGTTCTTCTCTGTCCTCTTTGACAGCCCCTCAGTTTCCCATCCCCCCTTCAGCTTCCTCCCCTCCAGCACTGCTGGGCCCTGGGCAGACCATCTGCCTTCCGAAGTCCTTCTCTCTATAACAATGGAAAGGACAGGGCATCCTGACCGAGGCAGGAGAGTTTCAGCCTTGGGGACTGTCCGGGCTTTTTTTCCCCCCTAGGGTTTTGTTTTCAGGTTTTTTCCCTTTTAGTTTGGGGTTTCTAGCCCTCAAAAAAAGCCCTGCTACTCAAGACCTTGCTCAGTTTCCATCCATGTCTCTAGACTTTCAGATACTCCCCAGTTCTTTGGCCAAGGATGGAAGGGAATGGATGTAAGAGGTCCATTAGCTCTCATCAACCCCATCCCTCCTGGAGCCTGCCCGATGGCTCTCCCTGGTGGGTTCTTCAGTGACTGATGAGTAATCACAGGGGGTTGATTTAGAAAAACAAGGCCAGGAGATCCTACTGCTGCTCACAGACAAGATACCCCATTAATCTTTAACAAACAAGTAGCTCCAAGAGGCCAGTGCCTCAACTAATGAAGCCTAGTTTCCCAAGGATTACCCTTAGGGAAGGGAAATTAACAGTCTATAGCCAGTTCCGTTTGGAGCCAGAGGTCCAGTGAATGGCAGAAAGTTATCCTATAAAGCTACCTTGAATAACACTAGCCAGTTATATCTGCTTTGGGATAGCGGTGGGGGGGGGAACTGGGGGGCAGGGAGTCGATAAAGGGCTCAGAGTAAAGAGTGAAAGCATCATGCTATCACTTCCAAACCCTAAAGGAGAGAAGGGAGCTAGTATTCTTCCACACTTAGCAATCACCTCCCATCTCTGTACCTTTGCCCAGATGGCCTCCCAGGTTGGAATATTTTCCCCTGTCATCGCTATAATCTTCTGGATTTCTTCAAAAAATAACTCAGGTGCCTTCTTTAATTCCTCTTCTCCCAGTTCTGCATATCATTTTCTTATCTTTTACATATTTCACCCTTCCTATTCACCCTGTCCCTTATCTTTCCTCTTCCCCCATATAAATTCATGAAGGGCAGGAACTATTTTTGTTTTGTGGTGGTGGATATAATTATTAGCAAGTTTATTATACACACATGTGTGCAGGTGGTATATATAAGTGTGTGTATATATATATCACTATATAGGTATCTCTGTACATGTATATACACACATGTATACACAATGTCACATATTACTTTAGGCCATTTGATTCAATGAGTATATATGTACATATATATATATATATAAAACATATACACACATGTGTATGCGTGGTATGTATGTATGTACATATATATAGCACTAGATAAGTGTCTATACATGCACATAATGTAGACACATACATATGATGACTGCCATTTTAATTCAACAAATGTACATATATATATGCAAATTATACACAAGTGTGTGTATGTGGTATATGTGTGTATGTATATGCAGCACTATATTGGTATCTCTGTACATGTATATATACACATACATGTATACACACATATGATAACATTATTCGAGGCCATTTGATTCAACATATATATATATATATATATAGAGAGAGAGAGACATAAATGGATATGTGTGTATATATTTTGTTGCTGTTATTGTTGAAAAGAATGAACCAAATGTCCTAGAGCTATGCCCTCAGTTTTAGTCATGGCCACCCAGGCTACCACTATTAGCGCATCTTTACCAAAGGGCTATTATATATATTGTAGGGTTGTAGGTCAGAGAAGAAAAACACTGGCCTATTCTTTCTCTGTTTATCAGCTTGTCTATTCCTTAGTCAAACACATTCCTCTATCTGGTATTCCTCCTTCTTGTTCCTTCCTCCTACTCTTCCTTCTTCTTCATTATTATAAATAAACAATTATCAAGTATCTATATGTCTAAGCACTGAAATTACAAATAAAATTTCTTCTCTCCAAAAAGAGCTTGAAGTCTAATGGGGGAGAAAACATGCAACCAATTATGTATGTATGTATATATACATATATGTATATATACATACATACATATACACACAATATATGTGTATATATTAAATACGTATTTATACATATACACACATGTATAAAGATTTTTGTCTCTGTTTGACTCTGTCTCTCTGTCTCTGTTTCTATCTCTCTAATTTAATCATTCTCAGTCTCAATTTTCTACTTTAAAATGGGAATAAGAGCACCCATGTCTGAGGGTTATTGGAAAGAGGGAGAAGGGGAGAGAGAGAGAGAGAGACAGAGGGACATAGAAAGAGAATAAATGAGAGGTAAATCTCAGAAGGAAGGCCTAGCTGTTTGGGGTGTTTGAGAAAGATTTGGGAAGGTCTTCTGTAAAGAGTGAGGTTTGAGTTGTGTCCTGAAGAAAGCTAGAGAAATCAGGAGATACAGATGAGGAGAAAGGAAATTCTAGGCATGGGACAGGAAAAAGATGGAGGGCTGTGTTCAAGGAATACGATGTCCAGAGCCCCTGGAGTGTAGCATGTAAGGTTTTCTGTGTGCCTTCTTTGCACAGATCTTCTCTTCCCTGGTCCCTTCCTCTCTACTCTTTTTCTATCCCAGGTTAGAACTGGAAAATTTATGTTTCTTGACTCATTGCAGTATTTCTGTCAGTGAGTTCAAAAGTTGGAAATTAGTCAGCCTCACATATATAGGATTCTCTTTCCCTTCCATGTAAAATGTGTCAGCAGCTCTGATTTCAGAGCTTCCATTGCTTCCCAAGATGAGGAGCTACTCTGAAACAGGAACCTGTGTCCTAGAGCACCTGGACTCCTTCTTCTTGTCATGACTCAAAAGACCACTACACCCAAGATTTTTTTGGTAACATCCTTGATCATATATTTCCCCCATCTCTTCCCACTTTTTCTTTGGAAAATGAGATCCAACTCCAAGGTGAGGGCCTCAGTGGTCTGTCCTAGTGTTTATCCCTTGTCTCTGCCTCTCACTCCCTTGGGTATCTCTAATTAAGTCATGTGTTCTTCCCTTAAACTCATCAAATAAAAGGATCCATTGCTCTTAGCACTGACCTGATTCTCCTAATTCTCAGTTGAAGTCCATTTAGTCCTAACAACTGACCCTGACAGCTAGAAATTGTCTGTGGGAAGGATTGGTTGTTGTCCCTTCATTCTCTAAGAGAACGAAAATGACATCAGTATGTTAGAATCGAGTTATAGTGTGTCCCACTGTGACTGATCAGATGAATACAAACTCAGAATGCTCTGCCCCAGGTCAGACACCAAAAGAACATTTAGGATAACTTCTCTAACTTTGTGCATCTAGTTCCTTCCGAGCTCATTCAATTCTGCTTTGCTCACAGAGTACAGCACCTTCTCGGATGAGCATCCGCCATGCTGGGTGGTCCTTCCAGTGCCTCCCATGTCATGTAATCAGTTCCAATGTTCATAAGAGAGACCTTGAGAGTGTCCTAATATTGTTTGTTCTGACCACTATGTGAGTGCTTGCCCTAAGTGAACCCTCCATAAAATAATCTTTTTGGCAAGCATACATTTGGCTTTTGAACAATGTGGCCAGTTGTGCCTTCTGCAGTAGAGTTGGAATGTTTGCAGTTTAGTTCGAGAAAGGACCTCAGGTTCTGGTACCTCATCCTGCCAAGTGAACTTCAGAATCTTCCTAAGACAAATCAAATGAAAGCATGGCACGAGTAGACTGTGTAGTTTCACAGTCAGCGCAATGACTCTATAGACCTTCAGTTAAGTAAGTCAGTCTAATACCTCTCCTCTCTCACATTTTCCTTCAGTGCCTCTCAAACACTGAGCAAGCTCTGGAAATTTGTGTGTCATTCTCATTATCAATGTGGAGATCCTTGGAAAGTATACTGGCAAAATAAGTGAACTTATTTAAAACATTCACAACTTTGCCATTTGCTGTAATTGATGGTTCCACATATGGATGGTGTAGAGGGCCACAGATAATGGGGAATCCTGGGTGAGGTAGAAGACTCTTTAGTCCAGTAAATGAACCCTGATGATGTGTCTGATTTGGCTCCCCGTCCTCCCTAAGGCTGTCTCAACCTTCCTGAGAATTCAGGGGCTGTGACAACCTATGTTGTAATTGAAGCAGAGTTATACTAATGTGGCAAGGAAACATCTGTAGACAATAGCAAGTTGTTTATGTGGTCCTGCATGCGTTAGTACGTGTGCAGTGTGCTATAGTTACATAAATATATTAGGATATATAAGGCTGAGAAAATTTTGAATAAACGGACTCCTTTTGACCATCTTCGTGAGTTTTGTTCCTTTACTTCTCACCCAAGATTAGGATTTGGGCTGGTACTGAAATCCTCTAGTGAGCAGGTCCGGACAGGATGGAATCAAAGTCAGCTACTCCAGTGATAATCAATTCTTCAACTTGAAAAGGCCATAAGCCAAAACAAAAGTAAAAGAAGTGTTGGTGCAAGATTTTTTGTTTGCAGATGATTGTGCATTCAATACAGCCTCTCACGCTGAGATACAACAAAGTATGGATCAATTCTCTGTTACTGTTGCTAATTTCGTGGGGAGGAAAAAAGGTGACACAAATAAACATAAGAATGAACATCATCCCTATCTATGAGGATAGATACATAGATATATGATAATCTGAACCCATATTTCTTTAGTCTTGAAATATAGGTTTGAGCATGTTATCAGATATTTAATAAATGTTTGCTGACTGGTTGAAATAACACAGACAAGTCTATAGTGAATGAAAGGAACCTAGTTTAGCACACTTTTCTACAGTTTGAGTTTGCAAAGAATTTTATGTCCACAATCTCATTAGATCCTTCCAAGCCTATGAGATATTTACTATTATTTTCCTATTTTACAGATGGGGAAAATGAAGTTCACTGAAGTTTAATGACTTGCCCAGAATTATTCTCATAAAATGATCAGATGGGATTTTGATACAGGTCCTTCAGACAACAAATCAGCCATTATACCCCATTGTACCACATTGCCTTTTGACAAAGGTCAATGAAATCTCAGCTTAATACTATAAAATCCCATATCTGATCCTTATTTATTTGGGCTAGCCACACAGAATCAAAGAATGTTAGACCTGGAAGAGATTACTTTGTTCATTTATTTTACAGATGTGACTTGCCTAAGATAAGACTGTAAATTAGTGGAAAGGTCAGATAAGAATTAAATACACGTTCTCTGGATCTCAGTTTTTTCCTCTGTAAAACAGGGAGAATTCCCATTACAGCTACTTCATAACTCCTTTAAAGAGATTGGAAGAACCAATGAAACAATAACTGGTTAACCATTCCAGGTATCATTCCTATCTACCCACTGACTAGCTCCTGGGGCACCATGAAGAAACAAAAAAAGTTGCTGGATTTGCAATTAAGAGGATCTGGGTTCAACTCCAGCTTGATTACCTGTATGACCTCTGGGGTGTCATTTTCTCAGTTTTCATGTAAGTTAGATGAATGGGTAGGATTTTGTGAATTGGTTGTTATTCTTCAATCTCGAAGAGCACCAAAATGCTCTCCTATATTAGAGTTGAGTGACAGCGTGTCTGACTCTGACTGATCAGACCAATGGGCTCAGAATGCTCTGTCACAGGTCAGATACAAACAATCGCTATGAACATTTAGGATGGACTCTCTAATTTTGCATATCTTGAGTTTCTTTTGAGCTAATTGAATTCTGCTTTGCTCATAGAGCACAGCACCTTCCCTGATGAGGGCATACCTTGTTTCAAGGTCCAGTGTCTCCCATCTTAAACAATCAATTCTAAAGTTCTTAAGAGAGACCTTGCGAGACCTTATATCGCTTTTTCTGACCACCTTGTGAATCCTTGCCATGTGTGAGTTCTCCATAAAATCATCTTTTTGGCAAACGTACACCTCCAAATCTATAATGGCTTTTTAAAAAGATCTGCAGAATTAAAGATGGATTTCAAACAAAGGAGAATGCTACAGCTCAAGGAGGATACCACATACACTGTATAACACTGAAGAGGAAGAGCAAGTATAAAAAATACCCTTTGGGAAATAGACGTGAGATGATGGATGGGTGGCAAGGGTGAGGGATGAGAAGTAGACAGACTGAATTCCTTACTGGAAACCTTCAGATGTCAGGAGAAAGCAATGAAATCCTTTAGTGTTTTAGATCCTCTGTTGAAGTGATGGGAAAGCAAGAACAAAGCTGGGCAAACATGGATGAGTTAGGATCTGTCTAGATGAAGTCAATGGTAAGTAGTGCAGTGGAGAAATGCTGATTTGGAGTTGGAGGTCCTGGGATTGAATCCCAGCTTTATTACTTTATTCATTTGAGTCCTAGTCTCTCTTAACTTCAGTTTTTAAAGTGGTTGACTTTTGAGGTGTTTTTCGGATCTAATTACTTACTCCTCCTTTGTATTTACTTTGTATTTACTAGTTTTGAATTTCCTTATCTCTGATGTTAGTATTCTTTCCCCTCCCTCTTCAGGGAATTTTTTTTTTTCTTTGATGTTTTATGTTTCAGTGACTTTCTCCAAAAGAAAGTAAGTTCCTTGAGGTCAGGGACTCTTTGTATCCCCAGGCCATAGCTCGAGCAGTCTCTGTACCTGGCAGGTCATTCGATGCTGGTTGACTTGGATAGGATTAATCTGAGTTGAACTGAACTGAACTGAGTGGAGAGCAATGTAGAGGGCCTCCCAGCCTTGTGATGCTAGGCGATAGATGGGGTTATTTCTCCCCTCCTTTAAATGCAACTCCCTCAGCCATCCGGGGCCATCCCTGTTGGAAAATCACTTTCACAAAAGCTCCCTCCGCGGTAATTACTTAAATGCGAGCCAGGGAGGGAGGGGAGAACCATTTAGAATCCACTTCATTGCGGGATTAGCTAATTAATTAACGGTTTCACTGACAACTCGTTGGAGAAGAGTGTGTTAAACAGGATCGCAGCGGGGAGTGATGTATAGACTCTGACACCCCCCTCCCCCCTTCTCTACCCCTTCCATCAGGGCTCCCCCCCCTCGTCTCCTCCTCTCTCTTACAGGGGAGGGAGACCTCTTTCCCCTCTTCTCCCTTCCCTGCCTCCCTCTGTTCCTCCTGGGAGACCTGGGACCAGGCACTGAAGCCAGAGGACCTCATGGAAATGACAGAAGGGCGTTTGGAGGGGCGGGGAGAGAGAAGACAATGACGAGATAACAAGGAGGAGAGGAGGGGATAGCACTAAGCAGCTGAGGCTGGGCAGGATGGGTCCCGTCTGGCCCCTGTCCCCAAACCAGGGCTCTCCCATCTGCCTTCCTCTGCCGAGGCTTGTATGTGCTGGACGCTTTGGGCCTCTGATTCCACAGGACAGGCTCACTGGGGACAGGGCTTCAGGGCAGGAGTCTTTCTTTTTTCCAAATCTTTCTCATTTTGGAAGAATCTGAGTTGGGAGGGACCTCTAATTCAACAAATCTCTGAAAGGAATCCCCCCTCTAACATCCTAAAGAAGGCATCATTCAGACTGCTTGAAGATTTGCCAGGGTAGGGACCCTCTTTATTTGCCAAAGCAATCCATTTCACTTCTGAACAGCTTTCAAGCCTCGGTTTACTTCTCTGTAGCTTCTACCCATTATTTGCTAAAGCCAATCAGAACAAATATAAGCCTTTTCCTATGGAACAAAAACTTGAAATCTTCCTGAATCTCAGCTTTTCTAGGCCAAACATTCCCATTTTCTTTTTCTTTTCTTTTATTTTCTTCCTTCCTTCCTTCCTTCCTTCCTTCCTTCCTTCCTTCCTTCCTTCCTTCTTCCTTCCTTCCTTCCTTCCTTCCTTCCTTCCTTCTTTCTTTCTTTCTTTCTTTCTTGCTGAGGCAATTGGGGTTAAGTGACTTGCCCAGGGTCACACAGGTAGGCGGTGTTAAGTGTCTGAGGTCAGACTTGAACTCAGGTCCTCCTGACTTCAGGGCTGGTGCTGTGAGAACTACACCACTTAGCTGCCCCATTCCATTTTCTTTTAATGTAGACTTGAGTTCAAAGTTCCAGACTATCCAGGTTGCCCTCTATTCCCAGCTAATCAATGTTCTTAAGGTTTAGAGCCCAGAACTGAGGACAGTATTCTAAATTTTGTCTGAGCAGAGTCAATGACAGATCATCTCATTTACAGAAGCTTCTTACTCCTCTCTCAACTCTCAAACAGCACCGTTACCATCACCATCACCACCACCACCACCAGATAACATTTATGTAGTGCTTTAAAGTTTATAAAGCACTTTACAAATATTATCTCGTTTGATTCTCATAACAATCCTAGGAAGAAGGTGCTAATATTACAACCATTTTGTAAATGGGAAACGGATGCAGACAGAGGTTAAGTGACTTGTTCATCATTTTGTAAGTGGGAAAAGGAGGCAGACAGAGGTTAAGTGACTTGTTCAAGCTCACATAGTTGGTAAGTGTTGGGTGAACTCAGGTCTTTCTGACTGGAGATCCAACACTGTGACCTTTAGCTGCCACAAGCATCCTGCCAAGCTTCAATTTCTAGGGTGCCCTAGAAGGCTTAGTGAGGAAGGTAGAGTGTTTTGTTAGAAAGCCAAGGAGCTAAGGATTCTGGGTTCTTAAATTCTGATTTTGTAACTTGGATGATGAGAGATTGACTTCACACTAAATGAAGAGTGGTTGAAGAACTAAGGATACTTAACCTGTAGAAGAGAAGGTTTAAGGGGCAACATGGTGGCCATCTTCAAGTTTTTCAAAGATTGTCACAGAAAAAAAGATTAGCTTTGTTCTGCTTGATTGAATGAACAGAAGTAGAAACCATCAATGAAGATTATAAAGAAGGAAATTTAGGGAATCTTCTCAACAATCAGACATATCTAATAGTGGAATAGGACTGCCTTGAAAGGTCATGGGTTCCTTTGGATTGAGAGCTTCCAGCAAAACACCAGGCAAGATGTTGCCATCAAACTCCAATAGAAGCTGGTGCTTGTGGGTTCATTCTGACTTTGAAATCATCAATTAACATTATCATGGTGTGGTTTTCTTTATTTTGTTAAACATTGCTCAATTACATTTGAAAACTGATTCTGAGAATAGGATGCATTAGTAGGGAGGATGTTTGGGTATGGATTTGGTTGCTGATATCCCTTCAACTTGGAAAGTCTTTAATTTCTGAAGGAAGAAGGCAGATTTCAGCTTGTTATAAAAGGGGCAGAAGAAGCCTTCCTAACAATGATCACTCTGCCCATGTGGAATGGTTGTCTTGAGAAGTAGAAGGTTCATTGTCTCTGAAGCACAGTCTGGGTAACCTCTTGTCAGGGATGACAGAGAAAGCCTTTTAAATCAGGAATTGATTGGTTGGATTCTGATATTGTGAACCAGTCATGAGACCTTGGAGAGGGGAAAGGTACTTGGTCAAAGTCCCAAAAAGAAAGGTAGAGGACCAGATTGACTCAAAAAAGAGCAAAGGAAGGGGATGAGGAATCACTATGTGAGATGTCAATCGGTCTAGAAAAGAAGGAAAGAAACAAGCATTTATTAAGTGCCTACTATGTACCAGACACTTTATAAGTATTATCTCATGTGATCCTTATAGTGACCCTGGAAGGCAAGTGCTCTCATAATCCCCATTTTACAGAGGAGGAGACTGAAGCAGACAAAGGTTAAATGACTTTCTAACTATCTCACAGTTAGTGATTGTTTGAATTCAGATTCAGATTCAGGTATTTCTGATTGCAGGCCCAGTGCTCTAGCCACTAAGCCACTTGCTGCCTCTTGTTCAGTTATTCTCCATTCCTGCCTATTAAAAGCCTTCTTTATGACCCAGTTCATATGTCCTCTTTTTTCTGATGTCACTCTCTTGCCCTTATCACTTTTTGACATTCACCTCCTCCTCCCCCTCTCCCTCCCCCGCCCCGATTTAATCATGAACAAACTTTATATCAACTAGACTGTAATTCTTTGATGATAGAGACTGAGTTGTTTTTGTTTATCAATTCTCAGTGTTCTGAACTATTAATTAATATTTTATAGAATTGAATTGAAGGGGATGAATCTCCTTAACAAAGAAGGAACTAAAGCACAGAGAGGAAAACAGCTTTTAAGCAGGGGCTTAAGATTCTTAGCAAGTATTTCTATGGCCCTTTATGGTTTGTGAAACACTTTATATTCATTATCTCACTTGGCCCTCACAATAATCCTGTGAGGCTGATGCGCCATTACTTACCTTCTACAGCTATGAATAATTTCATATATATATATATATCTATGCATTCTATATTATATCTATTCTATAGATAAGAAAATCAGATCTGAGAGAGCTGACTTGTCTGGGGCCAGACAGCCAGTAAATGTCAGAGATAAGAGTAGAATCCAGGTCTTTTTAACTCTTAAGTCCAGCACATTCTATTCCTCATTTGCCTTCCCTCTCAGTGTTCAGTCCAGGGCTCTGTCCATAGCAAGTGTCAAGCTAAAGTCATGTGCCTGGTACATAGGGAGGGCTTCATAAATGTTTGTTGATAGCATGACATCATGGAATCCATGGCAATTGGGATTTAAGTTTGAGACAGAAAACTCAGATTCTTTCCTTGGTTAACTAATAAAGTCTGGAGTGCTCAAATTCATGTTACTATGATGCGTTCTCCCGTCCCAGTCTACCTACATGAAGTACAGACACTCTGGAGTTTAACTGCAAAGAAGGAGGCAGGGACTAGGAACTAACTTACTCCGTGGCTTACAGGCATTGCAGCCTGGTGGAAAGATCATTGGACAAGGAGTCAGGAAATCAAAATTCGAGTCTTATATCACTCTAGGCAACCCACTGCCCTCTTTTTAGTCTCATTTTCTTTACCTATAAAATGAAGGGCTTGGTTTAGTAGTAAAAACTCTGAGCTGGTCTGGAATTAGTAATTAGAATGTAGAATGTTAGCTCTGGAAGGACTGATGATGTATTTTCAGCACTGATATTCTGTTCAAAGGTCTCTCTCAGCTCTGACTTTCCCTGTTCAAAGGTCTCTTCCAGTTCTGATATTCCCTGTTCTAAGGTCTCTTTCAGCCCTGACATTCCCTGTTCTAAAGTTCCTCTAAGCTCTGACATTCTCTGTTCTAAGGTCTCTCCTAGCTCTGAGTTTCTAGGCATCTGTAAGCCCTTTCCTTGCCTCTGGCCCAGTCCAAGCCCAGGTCCAGAAAGTCTATTTTTTTGTCATTTGGATGAAGTGATGGAGAGAGTGCGTTAAAACCAAATAAAATGTTAAATACACAAGAGCAGCAGGGCGCCTGTGTGTGTGTGTGTGTGTGTGTGTGTGTGTGTGTGTGTGTGTCTGTTTTTCCCTCCTTCCCCCTCTGGCTCCTCCAGCGCCCTCATAGCTCCCCTCCCCTTTCTCCCATTGGTTTCTAAACAGAGTGGTCCTGATCGCATCTGGGAACGAAATGGAACAGATTTCATTTCTCACACAGGGCACAAAGGCTGTGGCGACAAAGGCGGGCGGCCTCCATTGTTCAAGCCTGCCTTCCTCACATCCTACCCCTGTACCGCGAATTAACCCCCCTCACCTCGGCCATTGTGGGCACACCACTTCTGAGCTACTGAACAAAGGGGGAAGAAAGCCCACCCCGTGTCGGGAAAGTTGGAGGGGGGGAAAGTGGTGCTGATGGGGGGGAGTAGGTATGGAAGGGGAGGAGGACAGCCGGGATGGATATTGGGACCCGGAAGCCTGTGTCTCTGCTCATCTCAGCCCTTGTCCCCTCGGCCCGCCTCTTCTGACCCTACCTAGAGAATGAGAGGCGGAGAGGGAGACAAAGAGGGCCCATCTCTTCCCCAGCTGCTGCCTGGATCTTGTCTCCTTTGCCAGAGGGACTTCCCAAGGCCTTTACCTGTCCGTCTGGCATCCTCCCTCAGGATCCCTTCTCTCATCTTAGAATCCCCTGCCTCCTTAATGACAGTAACAGGCAGTGGGGTGTGTGTGTGTGCGTGAAGTGTATGGGTGAGGGTAGACTGGGGAAAAGCACTTGAAGCCTGAGATGTCTCAGAGTTTGGAGGAAAAGCTGGGTACCCCTCCCATTCATTACCCAACATCCGTCAGATGTTGGATGCTACAAATGATTAGGTAGCACCTAAAAAGCTGTCGTGGTCTCTGAGCCTTCTAGATTACAACAACAATAACAATAATAAACAGCATTATGGAAATTTGGAGGTCTGCAAGGTGTCTGGAATATGTTATCTCACAATAACCCCAGGAGTTAAATATTATTATTTAATAATAATAAATATTATTAAATGGAGGCTGGGAGAACTGAAGTGACTTGCCCCAAGCTAGTAGACACCTGAGGAAGGATTTGAAATGAGATCTTGTTGGGTACCAAATCTCCTACCAGTATGAAGGAATCCTTGGAACCATGTTGTATAGCATCCTGTGCCCATGGGGACTCAACTTTCTTTCTTTTTCTTTTTTCTTTTTTTAATTTTTAATGGGGAGTCAAATTTCAAACCATGCATGGATAAGACCATCCTATCTTATCCGTAGCATAGAAACTCCAAGTGTCCTATCACATCCCTAACTGATGGTCATTCTTATGGGGGAGGCAACATGCAAAGGACCAGGAACATACAAGACACATGCAGACTAGATGGGAAGCAATGAGGGGGAGGCAGTAGTAGCTGGGATTGGGAAAATAGGACAGGAAAAGATCTGCTGAAGGTGACTCTTGAGATCAGGCTTGAAGGATGCAGAAGACAGAACTAGTCCTATGCTAGCTTTAGACATGAAGGAACTAAAAATTCTTGTGAAAGTTATTCTGTTTTGAGTGTGTGTGTGTGTGTGTGTGTGTGTGTGTGTGTGTGTGTGTGTGTGTGTGTTGGGGGGGGCTTGGAGTGAGTTGATCAATCAATCAACAAGAATTTTTAAAAATAACTTGCCCAGGGTCACACAGCTAGTAAATGTTTTGAGGCCGGGATTTGAACTCAGGGCCTCCTGATTCCAGGGGATGGTGCTTTATCTATTCCATCACCTAGCTGCCCCAATAATAAGTATTCATTAAGCCCCTACTGTGTGTAGGCACTGGGGATACAAGCAGAATGAATAAAACAGCCCCTACTTTTAAGATCTTGTATTCTAATGGCTCAGACTTTCCCTGACTTTGTAATCCTGATAAAACACAACTGCTTTCTTCCTTATGTTCCTCAACTGCAAAATGGGAATAGTAACAGTGCTTACTTCCCAGGGTTGTTGTGAGGATTGTAGTAAGTGCTTAATTAATGGTTGGATCATTGAACTGGTTTGAGTTCTGAAGTTTTTCAGCTCCATCTTCTTTTTTTTTTGGGGGGGGAGGGCTGAGGCAATTAGGGTTAAGTGACTTGCTCAGGGTCACACAGCTAGGAAGTGTTAAGTGTTTGAGATTTGAAGTCAGGTCCTCCTGACTTCAGGGCTGGTGCTCTATCCACCCCATCACCTAGCTGCCCCACCATCTTCCTTTTGTATTATTGTGAGCATCATGGAAATTGTTTTCTTCTTCCTGAGTATTTTACTCTGCCTTAACTCATAGGATCTTTCCCAAATTTCTTGGAATTTCTTATTTATCATTTTTAGAGTTCTTCCACCATTCTTGGAGGCCGACAGAACTCTGAATGTTGGGCCAATCAGATTCTCCGGACCCTGACTGATTTTTCTTTGGGTGATTTTCTAGGAATGTTTTAGGGTGATAACAAATATCTTAATGGGGACCGTGGTTGCCTATGCTCACATCCTGTCTCTGGGATTCAGTACCTTTCATCATCCTCTAGCATTTTCTCCCATCACTTCTGCAGCTGTTCTGTATCCGCCCTTCCCAGTAATGCTGCATGGTCTCACCTTCTCTGGTCCCAGCTTCCACAGAACCCGAACTAACCCTCATTGATATGAGACTCAAAACTTGCATTCAAGTTTGCAATATACTTTCCTCCAAACAACACCGTGGGGTAGATCACGTAGGAATTATTATGGCTTCTAGTCACAATAAGGGGCATTTATATAATGTTTAAAGGTTTTTAGAATATTTTGCCTACATTATTATTTTAATTGAACCTCACTACCATCTAGATACTGTATGGTTCAGTGGAAAGAGCACTGACTATAAACAGAGGATTTGAATCCCCCTCCAGACACTTATTAACTGTGTGACCTTGGGGAGTAAGTCACCTTTCTGGCCTAAGGTTCCCCATCTGTTGCTTGAAGGGGTTGGACTGGACGGCCTTGGAGATCCCTCCCAGTTTTAGTGCTATTCATCCAGTCAGGTAGTTTCATAGGCTTTAGATCTCTGTGGGATTCTAGAGACTGTCTAGTACAACCTTCCGTCCCCCATTTTATAATTAAGGGAACCGAGGCACAGAAAGAAGAAATGTCTTGACTGTGTTTCTTTCCATAACCAGAAAGTATCTGGTTCAGGGTTTAAACACAAGCTTTTTGACTCCATCACCATGCTCCCTAACCTCAGCTGATATTCGTACAATATTTGTTGCAGACCACCAGACCTGAAGTTAGAAGATCTGAGTTCAAATCTGATTTTAGACACTTATGAGCTGTGTGAGCCTGGACAAAGTATTTAATTTGTGTCTGCCTCAATTTCCTTAAAGAGAGAATAACAATAGCATCTGTGAGATTCAAATGAGATAATAATTATAAAACACTTAGCACAATGCTTGGTACAGGAGGAGAAACTGAGGCCCTTTAAGGTCTAGGCAATAAGTGACAAACTTGAGGTTTGGAGCCAGAGATGGGGTTCATTTCTATCTGTCACATTGCCTGGGTCCGGTTTGGCCCCTGAATCTCATAGTTCCCCCACTTTCTTTTCTGTCCTTCCAGATTTTGGTTGCAACCCTCCCACCCCGCCTCTCCATCCTTGTCTCTCTCCCCATCCCTCACCCAAGCACCTTGGGATAACCAAGAGATAGACCGGCTCCTCTGAGTTCAATGTCTCACCAGACTCCAAGATAGATTCCCAGCTCTCTTGGGGTCCTGAGTTGCTTAAAGAGAAGGTAGGGCCGGGGCAGCTCTCTGTAGGGGATGCTGGAGTTGTTAACAAAGATAGACTGTAGCAGCTGATTCCCTTTGGAGAGCTGAAGCCCCAGCTAGGGCCTGCACAGGGTTAGATAAGGGGATCCAAGCCACAGGCCGACTCTTTCTCTTTTTTCCCCCTATCTTGCTTCCCCCCGCCCCCACTCCCTCTCTTTTTTTTATTATCATCCTCTTACGGCTTTAGAATTATCTTCACAGACACCACATTCATTTAGTAAGGGCAGTTGAGGTCACGCTTAGACAACTTGCTCATATTTATATATATTCACCCCAGAAGATAAATGTGGGCAAAGGGGAAGGAGCAGATGGAGTTGGGGCGGGGGGTGGGATGGGAGGGGACCGGGGAGAGAAGGGAGCGGCAAACTCCGAATGGGACAGAGCTTCTGAGGCTAGACACCAAGCAGAGTCACAGGGATAGCAGATGGTGTCCAGACACGCAGTGCAGGGGCAAGAGCCTCGGCTTCCACGGCTGTCCCTGACGCCCCACTATGGGTAGGGTCTCTTCTATAGAAAGTGTATGTGGAGCGTTCTTCCCCACACGCCTTCACGGCTGCTGTGGGAAGGAGATTTCTTTGTAAGACTTCATGTGCCACGGAAATGGAGGTAACAGGGAAGATCCAATGGTTGTAGATCTGGAGCTGGAATGAATGAATTGAGGAGGAAACTAATAAGTGCTGACTGTGTGCTAAGTACTATACAAACAGAAAAGGGAGTTATCCCTTGCTCTCAAAGAGCTCCCATTCTAATTGGGTGAGATATCATATAGAGGAGAGGTTGATTGGAAGGTGGATAGAAAGGCCCAGTGGTCCTTACAGGATATGGACAGGGCAGATGGGAATTCCCAGGTCTATTAAGGGATGGCAATTCAGTCAGTCAGCTAGCATTTATTAAGCACCAGGCTTTGTGCCCTGACATGTACCGGGCATTATGCTGAGGGGCATAATGAGGCAGAAACAAGGCAAAAGTCAACAATCCAATCCATTCATTTTACAGATGGGAAAACAGAATGCTTGATAAAGACTTTATTAAGCACTTACTATATGCCAGATACTGTGCTAAGTGATGGGGATACCATTCTTTTTTATGCCCTTTTAATGAGTGGTGGGCAGGATTTGGGAACCATCGAGGGAGCATGTGCTAAGTTTAGAATGGACTGGGAGAGTATTGTCAAATAATGGCCGACTCTTGCCAAAAACCAGCTTGTGGGTGATCCAAGAACACCTTAGGACTGGGAATATATGAGCTGAGAAGGACCTTAGAATGTGGGAGTGGGAAGGGCTTTAGAACAGGGAATGTCAGAGCTTGGAGGCCTTAGAACAGGGAATGTTACAGTGGGGAGGGCTTTAGAACAGGGAATGTCAGAGTTTGGAGGCCTTAGAACAGAGAATGTCAAAGTGAGAAGGGCTTTAGAACAGGGAATGTCAGAGCTTGGAGGCTTAGAACAGAGAATGTCAAAGTGGGAAGGGCTTTAGAACAGGGAATGTCAGAGCTTGGAGGCCTTAGAACAGAGAATGTCAAAGTGGGAAGGGCTTTAGAACAGGGATGTCAGAGCTTGGAGGCCTTAGAACAGAGAATGTCAAAGTGGGAAGGGCTTTAGAACAGGGAATGTCAGAGCTTGGAGGCCTTAGAACAGAGAATGTCAAAGTGGGAAGGGCTTTAGAACAGGGAATGTCAGAGCTTGGAGGCCTTAGAACAGAGAATGTCAAAGTGGGAAGGCTTTAGAACAGGGAATGTCAGAGCTTGGAGGCCTTAGACAGAGAATGTCAAAGTGGGAAGGGCTTTAGAACAGGGAATGTCAGAGCTTGGAGGCCTTAGAACAGAGAATGTCAAAGTGGGAAGGGCTTTAGAACAGGGAATGTCAGAGCTTGGAGGCCTTAGAACAGGGAATGTTACAGTGGGGAGGGCTTTAGAACAGGGAATGTCAGAGCTTGGAGGCCTTAGAACAGAGAATGTCAAAGTGGGAAGGGCTTTAGAACAGGGAATGTCAGAGTTTGGAGGCCTTAGAACAGAGAATGTCAAAGTGGGAAGGGCTTTAGAACAGGGAATGTCAGAGCTTGGAGGCCTTAGAACAGAGAATGTCAAAGTGGGACTGGGGAAGGGGAGCCTTAGGCCATAGAACTTCAGAACTGAGAGGAGCCTAGACATCAAAGGTATAAGAGTTTTACAAATTATCTAGTTTAACCTTTCATTTTATAGAGAACTCCTGCTCCTAGAAGAGGCTAGAATATCCAGTCTTCTTCCTATGGCATCAGATGGAAAGATGAGGTCCTAAGCCCTGGCAATGTGGGTGAGACTATAGGGAGAGGAGAATGCTGGAACCAGGGAAATCTCCGAACCTCAGCTGACTGTTACTCTTCTCGTTTCCCACAGCTAATAGTTTGGGGCTTAGGTCACAGTCCTGAGTGGGTCAGAGGCAGAAAGCTTCATCCAACTCTAAGCAACTGCTTTGTACAGGACCCCTGGGGATGGCGGCAGAGGTTGGGGGCTGGGGAGTGGGGATAGGGGTAGGCACAGGGACAGTAGGGTGGGGGAACTAAATATCCCATAATTGCCCTGGCAGTTCTGTGAAATTTGTTTCGGGACACATTAGTTCCGGTGAATTTAGTTGCCCAGCAGGGTGTCCTGAGAAATGATTTGCAATTAGACGGAACCCCAGTACCTCCCGCTGCGCTGGAAGGCAGAGGCTGACTTGGGAACACAGAAGGGGAAGATGGCCAAGGGGGGCAGTGCTCTCGGAGGGCTGTTAGGCAACTGGGACCACAACAGGACCAGGGCTTCCATCCAGGGCCTGCTGGCACTGGCCACTGGATTCAAGGGCTAGCCACAGACCAGCTGAGGGCAGCCG
Source organism: Antechinus flavipes (assembly GCF_016432865.1). NCBI lineage: Eukaryota > Metazoa > Chordata > Mammalia > Dasyuromorphia > Dasyuridae > Antechinus > Antechinus flavipes. The sequence continues at coordinate 698,791,385 of NC_067398.1, forward strand.
AAGGAAACGTCTCCCCTTTAGCTCCATGATGCCTCCTTTAGAGCCTAGTTTGGCTGTTCTTGCAGGCAAACAAGGGCTCACTTTCCCCCGAGATTTAGATGGGGCATTGAACTTCTAGTCTGGAAACCCTGGGTTCCCCTGACCTTTGTTAGCACTGTGGTCAAGGGCAAATTCCTTAGCAGTGGATGTAATGGGAGACCCCACTCACAGAGTTGTTGTGAGGAGAAAATGATATGATGAGTGTAAAGTGCTCGGAGTTCACTGCTACCATCATCTTCAGCTTCATCATTATAGAACCGTAAACTCTTAGAGAAGGTAGCTAATTGACCTTCCTTCATTTTAGAAATAAAAAAGTGAACCTCCCACTCCATCTGAAATATAAGTCTGTTTTTCTCAGATGTTGTCACCTCTCTCTGGAGTTCATGATCCTCCCTGAGTCTCAGGTCCACATGGGTGTCTTGAGTCTTGAGCTCAGATTTCTTTTCACTAGATCGAGAGATTCTTAACCTTTTTAGCACCCTGGACACCCTAGGCATCAAGCTGGTGAAATCTCTGGATCTCTTCTCAGAATCATGTCTTTAAATAATCGAAGGAAATATAAAGGTTCAGTTGGTGGTTAGTGAAAATAATGAAATATTTTCTTTTCCTGTTCATGTTCAGAAATCCCTTGGGGGAGGGTCTGTGGGCCCCAGATTAAGTCCCCTTGCATTAGGACATTCTTTCATGAAGAGCAAACTTATTTGATGCACAGGTCAGTTTCTTTGGTCTAGTTTTTATTAATGAGGACCACATGTAAGTTAGTTGGAGATATGGGCAATCTTAAGGCTAGTTGCCCTCCTTTCCTAAGATTTAATTCATCATTCCCTTTCTTTCTTTCTTTCTTTCTTTCTTTCTTTCTTTCTTTCTTTCTTTCTTTCTTTCTTTCTTTCTTTCTTTCTTTCTTTCTTCTTTCTTTCTTCCTTTCTTCCTTTCTTCCTTCCTTCCTTCCTTCCTTCCTTCCTTCCTTCCTTCCTTCCTTCCTTCCTTTCTTTCTTTCTTTCTTTCTTTCTTTCTTTCTTTCTTTCTTTCTTTCTTTCTTTCTTTCTTTCTTTCTTTCTTTCTTTCTTTCTTCCTTTCTTTTCCTTCCTTTCTTTTCCTTCCTTCCTTTCTTTTCCTTCCTTCTTTTCTCTTCCTTCCTTCCTTCCTTCCTTCCTTCCTTCCTCCTTCCTTCCTTCTTTCTTTCTTCTTCTTTCTTTCTTTCTTTCTTTCTTCTTTCTTTCTTTCTTTCTTTCTTTCTTTCTTTTTCTTTCTTTCTTTTCCTTCCTTCTTTTCTTTCCTTCCTTCCTTTCCCTTCCTTCCTTCTTCCTTCCTTCCTTCCTTCCTTCCTTTCTTCTTCCTTCCTTCCTTCCTCCTTCCTTCCTTCCTTCCTTCCTTCCTTCCTTCCTTTCTTTCTTTTCTTTTTCTTTCTTTCTTTCTTTCTTTCTTTCTTTCTTTCTTTCTTTCTTTCTTTCTTTCTTTCTTTCTTTCTTTCTTTCTTCCTTTCTTTTCCTTCCTTTCTTTTCCTTCCTTCCTTTCTTTTCCTTCCTTCTTTTCTCTTCCTTCCTTCCTTTCCCTTCCTTCCTTCCTTCCTTCCTTCCTTCCTTCCTTCCTTCCTTCCCTCCTGTGACTTGGTCTGTTTCTGAGCTGGGATGATTTATTCCTTTTTAGCCAGTCTGATGAATTCCCTCTACTCCTATTTCACCCTACTCCTGAGGCACACTGCTCCTCATTGGTGCCAGACTTACAGAGATCCCAATTGGTTTAACTCATATAGACAGGACTCCCCAGCTTAAGGGATCCATGGTCCTCAACTCTCCCAGTAGCAGGGATTATAGGTATGCCATGAGGAGCTGAACTTTTCTCAGATGGTAAATGAGATTCAGAAGGAGAGCTGATGGTCTTCTATCTGTTTATTTTCATGCAGTGTCCATAGAATCAGAATCAGATAATATCAGAGCTAGGAGGGAACTTACAAAGTAGAATGTCAGAACCAAATGAGACCTTTCAGACTATGTAGTCCAACCTCATTCATTTTACAAAGAAGAAAACAGGCTGAAAGAGCTTCAATTTGGGAAGTAAATGACTTTTCCAAGGAAGATCCCAGTGTATAGAGCTAGAACAAGAATCTGGCTCTTCTGAGTCCTAGTTCTGGCTACTTCCATCAGGTCACTCTGCTTTATATGTGACCTTGTGCTAGTCACATCTCCATTCTTTTATTACCTTGATAGGTCAAACTAGATGATCTAGGGTGCTCTGAGGCATTTTTTTGCTCGAACTTTGTGATCTCATGGTTGATTTATTTATTATATAACTTGATTCATATTTATTGACATTTATAACATAATATGATAATTACATATTATAATATAGTAATGTTGCATTATATTAATATATAATTATATAATATTTTGTGTTATATCTTTATAACATATTAAAATATTATATCTTCATAATATGTTTATGTATTTTTTTATTACATAGGGATAGAGACTGTACTTGCAATTTCATTTAAATGGGAAACCCCTAAATGAGGAAAGGCCCTCATATAATTCAGATTGGCACCTTCTCTGTAAAATATAGTCTTTTTAAAAAATAGCTTTTTATTTTCAAAATACATGCAAAGATAGTTTACAGCATCCACCCTTGCAAAACCTTGTGTTCCAAATTGTTCTCCCTCCCTTCTCTTCCCTCCACCCCCTTTCACTAGATAGCAAGTAATCCAATATAGGTTAAACATGTGCAGTTCTTCTAAACGTATTTCCACATTTATCATGCTGCACAAGAAAATCAGATCAAAAAGGGGGAAAAAAAAGAGAAAAAAGCAGACAAACAACAAAGACAAAGGTGAAAATACAATGTTGGACCCACAATCGGTTCCCATAGTCTTCTTTCTGGATGCAGATGGCTCTCTCCATCACAAGTCTATTAGAATTGGCTTGAGTCACTTCAAGTAAAATATAGTCTTAAGGAGCTGTCTGGAACATTGAGAGATTTAGTAACTTGCCTGATGTCAATCAAATCACTGTGTATCAAATGTAGGACTCAAACCCAGTCCCCTTGATTTTGTTGCCAATTGCCTATATATCACACCATTCAACCTCTTCCAATTTTTTAGATACTAGCAAAAATTTCCATCCCATAAACACAATTCCCAGAGAATATACCTCATCCCTCAGCCTTGGCTCTAAATCTCAGCCTGCTGCCCATAAAGGGAAATCAAAGATTTCCTATCAAGAGAGGGGGGGGGGTGGAGGAGGAGATGAGTTGTTCCTGGCTACGTCCCTCGCCCTTCCCTTTCTTCTCCTCCCATTGGGGGAGTCTCTGACTGTAGTCACCATCAGTTGGCCCTATGAGACCTGCCCTATCCCACGCTTCCAGTGGGTTTTTTCTAAGGCACAGGTCTATGCTCGCTCTCCCTCCCTGGACCTTATCTTTGGTTGTCTTCTGGTGGAAGAAGAGATAAAGGTAATTCTTATGGCTGAATCTCTACTGGAGGCCCCCATTCCCTTCCCCCTCTTGTAGCATCTCCCTGGCCCGGCCAGATAAAGGGTGAGGTCCAAGCACATGTCATTTTCTTTGTGCAAAATCAATATTCAGCAAAGTTTATCTACCCGACATAGCAGGAAGTGCTAATTTCATCCGCGTCAATTACTTTGATGAATGCTCATAATGCCCAGGGTGTGAGAACAAGATAAAAGAATTACTGAAATAACACACACACACTCACACACACACACTCACACTCGAACACTGGCGTGCACACGGACACGCCTGGCTCTCAGGAAGGCTGTGACTGGCAGCTGCCACAGTTCCCCCCAGCCGCTGAATATTCAAATGTTCACAGGCAAGAGGGTGAAGGAGAGGCTATTGTTCCCTGGTGATTTCAGTTCATCATTCTTGGGAGAAGCCTGGAGAGCCCAGAGGTATATGCCTGCATGTTTTCCCACAGCCCCCCGGGCCCCCTTGTCTCTAGGAGAAGCCAGGGTGGTGGATAATAGGAGGGAGATAGGGATTGGACCTCCGGTTTCATTGGCAAAGCAAACCCTTAGATAAAGAAATATCCCTCTCCCAGTGCAGGTTAGCACCTTCTCTGTGACTTAGAGCCTTATCTAGTTGCCTTTAGCAGTGAGAGTTTATGTGACTTGCTTCTGGGTCCCACAATCAGGAGGGAGAGAACTCTGCTGGGATCTGAACTAGTCTCTCTGTGTCTAGGACTATTCTCTATGCACTACTTTATGGTTTGCTTTTCTTTATTATAATTATTTTAGTCAGTTAACAAGTCAGTAAACATTTATTATGTACAAGGTGCTGTGCTAAATACTGGGGATGCAAAGAAAAACAAAAACAATTCCTTCCCTCAAGGAGCTCACATTTTAATGGTGGAAACGACTATGAATATATACATTTCTCTCTCTCTCTCTCTCTCTCTCTCTCTCTCTCTCTCTCTCTCTCTCTCTCTCCCTTTTTTCTTTCTCCTTTTTTTCTCTCTCTCTCTTTCTCTGGTTCTCTCTCTCTCTGTCTCTCTCTCTGTCTCTCTCTCTGTCTCTGATTCTCTGTTTCTGACTTTCTGTTTCTCTCTGTCTCTATCTCTGTGTCTATTTCTCTTTTTCTCCCCCTTCTCTCTTACACATGGTCATATACACACATAAAGCTATGTACATATAAGATCTATATAAGATAGAAGTAATCGCAGAGCCAAGGCATTAGCAGTGAGGTAAAGGCAAATGGAGGTGTGATGCTGGGGAAGGAATTGATAAAAACTTAGTAGAAGGTGGAATTTGAGCAGCATCTTGAAGTAGGTCAGGTAAGCTATGATATGATAAGAATATTGAGCATTTATGAGGTGACTTAAAGCTTTTGAAGCACTTTACATGGGCTATTTTATGAGATAATCACAATTACCCTTCGAGGTAGATGCTATTATCTGTATTTTGCAGATGTGGAAATTGAGTTCTAGAAGGTTAACTGTGTGGCCCAAGGTCATATAGCATTCCAGTATCAGAGCCAGGATTCAAATGCAGGTCTTCTGAACCTAGGTTCAGTTAGGAGAATAGCAACATTAGGCCAAATAAATGATGTCTACAATAATCACTGCAGAAACTCAGCAGTAAGAGAGATCATCTCTCATTGGAGTGCTCTAGCAAGCCATCCTGGAGGAGATAGGATCTTAACTGGGATGTGAAGGATAAGACTTTAATAGAAGAAAAGGAAAAGGAAGGTCATTCTAGACAGGGAAATAGATTTGGCATTCCTTCAAGAAAGAGATTGGAATACATACAGAAACTAGTCAATTCTTAAGCTGCTCTCTCAGTACTACTCTTATCTCTCTTGTTCTAGATCTCTCTTCTTGAAAAAATCCAAATATACAGCCTATAACTTGAGAGATCAAAATAGCTTAGAAGACCATCCAAGAGCTGGCTGACCACCCTCAGGGAGGTAGCATGGAATACTAGAAAGAACATTTGTCAGAATACCTGATTGTTAACGCTGACTTGGAAAAAGCTGCAGAGGGTGCCCACTGAATTTGTAGATAATAAAACAAAGTTTCGAGGGATAGTGAAGACCCTTTAGTGAAAACCAGGGTCAGGAGTTAAATAAAAATCTTAATGGGCAGGAAAGTTGGACTGAATTGAAAAAGATGAAATTTGTTATGACTAAATGTAAATGTTTAATGCTTGGGTTCAAAGAATTAATACCATAAATATAAGATCAGGAAAGTATGCCCAAATGGTAGTGATGAAAAAAAAATTAGGGGGGAGATATCAGTGCACTTCAGTCTTTTAATCCATCAATCACCAAGATTTTATCAAGAGATTACTATATCCTAGGCAAAGTATTAAGGAAACAAAGAAAAAGCAAAAATAGTTCCTGCACTCAAGAAACTTATATTCCAATGGGGGAGGTAGCATATATATATATATATATATATATATATATATATATATATATATATATATATATATATATATATATATATATATATATATATATTGCTATAAAATACATAGATTAGATGCTAGGAAGAGAGAGATAATCAACTATGTGATACCTGCTGTGAGCCAGGCACTGTGCTAAGTGCTTTACAAATATTATTTAATTTGATGGGAAGTCATGAAAAGCTCTAGAGAAGAAAAGATACCTGGAGAAGGTGGCATTTGAGCTAAGTACTAAAGAAAGCAAGGGACTCTAAGAGGCAGTAGTTATAATTTGATAGATAGCACTCAAGCAAGTCAGTGGGACATTAGGTTGTGCTCGGTGGTAATGACTTCTAAGCATGAGGAAGTGACAGTCCCTCTGCCCTCTGCCCCAATTAGACCACATCTAGAGTGTGGGGTTCAGTTCTGGGGTGACATATTTAGGAAGCACACTGATGAGTTAGAGAGGGTACAGAGGAGGAGAACAAACTGCCAATTAATGCCATAAGAGGACCAGCTGAAAGTAGAGGGGTGGTTACAATTTAGAATATGGGGGAGGGGATATGATTCTCTTATAGAAGGTGAAATTGATTTGTTCTGTTTGGCCCTAAAGGGAAGAAAGAGGGGCAATGGTGGGGGAAAGGTGCAAAGAGGAACATGTGGCTTCCCAAACAGTAGAGCTCTCTTTAAATAGAATGGGCTGCCTGGGGATGTTCTGGATGCTTCCTTCCTGGGGGTCTTCAAGTAGAAGTTATCAGTGAAGGGGTTGCTGTCCAGACTTGAATTAGACTCATTTTCCAGTGAAATCCCTCTCAAATCTGAGATTCTGTGACTAAGACACTTTTCTTTATCACCTGTATGATCTTCCTTCCCTTCCCTTCCCTGCTCTTGGTTGCAACTTTCTATTTTATAAAAAAGGAACAGGTTGGAATGGATGCTCAGAAGGTCTTTTTAATCTCTGAATTCTAAATTACCCAACATGCACACTTTGGGGGAAAGTCCCAATACTTTACCTCATCTGACAAATGGGTCTAATGTTACCTATAGCACTTAATTTTGTGGCAAAAGGTCCAACTTTTGGTGTTTCTCAGTGCTCTTGTTATCCAAGATTCCCAGTTGTAGAATGTGTACTAACCTGTGGTATAGAAGGGCTTTCCTCACCTGGGAATTGCCTCTATCAAGACATCATAATCCCCTATATGCCATCTTTTCCCCTTCCTTCCCTTCCTTTCTCTCTCTCTCTGTACTATGTATGTGTATATATATATATATAAAACAATACATTATCCTCTATTTTACCTCACAGGGTTATCATAAGGATCAAAAGAGATAACTGTTATAACAGGTTTTACAGTGTTTCTAGCATTGTAGAGACCTGTTTATTGTTGTCTTTTTTTAATGTTGAAATTGACCCCCTTTTTTGCCTTGTCTGATCTAAGCAGTCACTTGGCGATGATAGATTTTTCCTATGTGAGTCACAATTGGATCATGTTCACTTTTTTCAAGTGAGACCCTAAAAAATTCCCTATCCCGTAGTCAAAACCTAAACTAAAACATACACAGACACACTCATACAGAGACAGACACACACAGACACACACACACACCATATCCAAGGAAGCTTCCCCCAAGATGGAGCACAGAATGCCGATCATATATTATATTATGTTGTGAGCAGATGTCAGGATATTATATGATAAAATATTATGAGCAGATGATATGCTATTTATTATGAGCAGGTGATCTATGATGCCATATTACGATTATAGATGATGATATATTATATATCAGAGCATATTGCATTAGATTATATATGCACAGATGCTGGCTGGGAAATTCTGATTTAAGAACTCGCCTCAACTTGGCTGCCCGGATCCTGCCAATCAAGAGCCCTTTGGCGGAGTCAGGCAAAGGGATCAAAATGCTCAATCCCTGGAACTCAGCGATGTGTGGATTGCGGATTTCGGTGGATTTCAGACCTATAGCCTCCAAACTATGGTCTTAAACATGCCATGACATTAACAGAGAACTGTGTACAGGAGGTGAGGTTTTCTTTGTTGTCTGTTTATAATATGAAGTGATATTCATGCAGGATGAATCTATCCATTAGTTGAACTCCTAATCAGTAACAGATTTGGCACTTACAGATAGAGGTTTAATGAAACAGTTCCGACTCTTAAAGTGTTTGCCTTCCAGATTTAAAGCTGATAGGACCTTAGGGGTTATTTAATGTAACCTCTATGATTTTATAGATGAGAAAACTAAATCTAGACTGGTCAAATGGCCAGATTACAGAAGTAATTACAGAAGAAAGAGAAAAATATGAGATTCAAATCCAGATCCTCTGACTGAAGTTCAACCCTTCTTCCACTGGGCCATGCTGTCTCTCCCAGAGAGCTTTTGGCCAGAGGTTCATTTTAGATATTGAGTTTTCTCCAATTTAGCCTTTCAATATCTTGTTTGTATGTTGTCTTCCCTGTTAGACTGAGCTTCTTGAGAACAGAGATTGTCTTTTTTCCTTTCTTTGTAGGTCTACCTGTTTAGCACAGTGCCTGGCAAGTAGTAGGCACTTAATAAATGCTTGTTGCCTGAATATTGGTGGCGAGTATAGTGTGTGCTGTGATCTTTGAAATGAGTGTTGGAGATCAATACAGAACAAGGAATGTGTTTCTGAGGATAAGAAGAGACAATATTTTTGAGAAAATTTCACAAAAAGTATTACTGGACCAGTGCAAAAATAAATACAGAAATATAAAATCATTCCATTATAGTGGATCCAGCACTTATTTATTAAGCACTTTCAGACATTGTTGTTGCTTTTCCTTTATTTTTAAAGAAGACTAATGATATTATAATATATGTTGAGTAACTTGTTTGTGAATTGGACTAAGTGAAGCAGAGTTACACAAAATCATCAACTTCACTCTCTCCTCCTGAGATGTTGAAGTCCAACAGCAAGTCAAAAATTAAAACAATCAGTGATGGATTGGGATGTAGCCGATGACCTTGGTGTTTTTGATATGCCATAAGCCTGATTCAGCTGGCCATTTTGTGGCCATTAGAACAAATTATTCCTGTCCTCCCATTTTGCCAGAAGAAGTCTTCACGTGCTTTGGGGTAGGCATTCCCCTAGCTCATCAATGGGTTTAAAAACTGTCAGCTACTCTCGGACTGGCGCCAAGATGGTTTTTACCAGGGTGTAACCACTGCCCATGCTATAGCTTCTGGGAGTCACAGGTGAGAGAGCTGGGTAATAGGTGGACACCAAAGTTGGATGAGCAGTTCTGAAAAGAACTCCTTATCCCTCACACCAGAGGTGTTTGTCCTCCCTGAAGACTCTATAAACGCCTGCATTTAGGTGTTGGGATATAAAGACAAAAAACAATCACCAACCCAGAAATAGTCCCTGTCCTCAGGGAGTACTGATGGGAGTCAGGACAGGAGGAGGCAGTTGAGGTGAACTTTGAATGGGACTAAGGATTCCAAAAGGCACAGGTGAAGAGGGAACATATTCTAGACATGGAGGACAATTTATGAGGAAGACAAAAATAGCATGATATAGTTAGACTTGGAATCAAGAAGACTGAAATTCTTGCTCTGTCACTTGTTGTTTGACAACTTTGTTAACCCTAAAGGAAAATTTCTAAGTCCATAAATCATAGATGCATCTATAGAGATGCAACATCCATGTTGTTGTTGTCATTTTTCAGTCATATCTGCTTCTTAAGACCCCATTTGGAGTTTTCTTGGCAAAGATACTGAAGTAGTCTGCCATTTCTATCTCCAGTTCATTTGACAGATGAGGAAACTGAGGCAAACAGGGTAAAATGATTTGCCCAGAGTCACATAGCTAATAAGTATCCGAAGCCAAATTTGAATGCAGAAAGATGAGTCTTCTTGACTTTGGGCCATCTAAGTCTCCAGAGAATCCAAAGGTATCTATAAATGGGCCATTTGTCCTGGAATACCAATCCCATACTCTTTTCTCTTCTCCCTCTATATCATTTGACTAGGTAATAGTCTTATAGACTCAACAATCATGATGAATCTCAGATCTATTGTTCTCCTTGACCGACTCCCATCCTCGCATCTCTGATTGCCTTTTGGACAGCGATCAGTCTTTCTTCCAAGCTCTCCCTTCTTCCTAATTTCCCTATTACTGTTAAGGGCATCAACATACTCCTAATCACCCAGACTCAAAGCTTAGATAGCATTCCCAAATCCTCACTCTCTTTCCCCATAATCAATTCCCAACTCCTGACATTTCTGCTTTTATTACATCTCACCCCAACACCTCTAAACACAGATACCACCCAGTCATAGGAGTTCACAATATGGCTTATAGCAATAGATTGGGCAGCACTATGTGCCATAATGCATAGAGTGCCAGGCCTGGAGTGAGGAAAAATCATCTTCCTGAGTTCCAGTCTGGCTTGGGGTTCTTCATCTGTAAAATGAACTGGAGATGGAAATGTCAAACTACTCTAGGTTTATTGCCAAGAAAATCCCAAAAGGGAAGCACAAAGAGGGACATGACTGGGACACCTGAATGACAACAACAAAAAACTACTATTGGTATCCTTACCATAAGTCTCCCTCTACCTCAGTTCATCCTCCACTGTACTGTCAAATTGATATTCATTAAATGCAAATCTGACTTTGTTACATCTCTGCCATTCAGTAATCTCCAATGGCTCCCTGTGGCCTCCAGAATCCAATATGAATTCTTCCATGTGGTTTTAAAGCCCTTCATCCCTGATACCTTCCTCCCTTTCCAGTCTTCTCTTATTTAAATCCATATACATTGCCCTTTGGTGAAATCAGCCAACTTGTTCCTCGAATGAGACACTCCATCTCTTGATTCAAGACATTTTTCATTGGCTATTGAGCAGAAAGTATGACTAGTCATTTACATAGTCCACCTCCACTTGATCCAATTTACCTGCATATCATGACATCACCTCCTTGATGTCATGGTCCCTTTTGAGAATGCAGGACAAACAACCACTGCAACACTGGCCATCAGCCATATCTGAAATTCTCTTTCTCCTTATCTTCTCCTCCCTACTCCATCAAGTATCAGTTTAAGTTCTATCTTCTACAAAAAGCTTTCTCCAAACTTCCTTAAAGTGTCTTCCTTTTGACACCACTTTCAATTTATCTGATGATCTTGTTTGTACATAGTTTGCTTCTTATCTCTCCTGCTAGATTGGAAGCTCCTTGAAGGCAGTGTTTATATTTCATCTTTCTTTGTTCTCTAGTGCTTAGCACAGTGCCTGGCACATAGTAGGTTCTTAAAAAGTGCTTGTTATTGCCTTAGCATCTGAGGATGCCATGAGATGTTATGTGACTTGCCTGGGATGAGATAGCTAGTATCTGAAAGGGGATTTGAATTCAGAAATTGAGACCACCCAGAAACAGTCTCTGTCCCAACTCCAACTAGACAGTATAAGAGTCTATCTTCTTCTTCTTCTTCTTCTTCTTCTTCTTCTTCTTCTTCTTCTTCTTCTTCTTCTTCTTCTTCTTCTTCTTCTTCTTCTTCTCCTCCTCCTCTCCTCCTCCTCTTCTTCCTCCTCCTCCTCCTCCTTCTTCCTCCTCCTCCTTCTTCTCTTCTTCTTCTTCTTCTTCTTCTTCTTCTTCCTTCTTCTTCTTCTTCTTCCTCTCCTCCTCCTCTTCTTCTTCTTCTTCTTCTTCTTCTTCTTCTTCTTCTTCTTCTTCTTCTTCTTCTTCTTCTTCTTCTCTTCTTCTTCTTCTTCTTCTTCTTCTTCTTCTTCTTCTTCTTCCTCCTCCTCTTCTTCTTCCTCTTCTTCCTCTTGTCCTTGTCCTTTTCCTTCTCCTCCCCCTCTTCCTCCTTCTCCTCCTTTTCTCTTCTTTTTCTTTTTTCTTCATCTTCTTCATCTGATTCCTCTCCTCTTCCTCTTCCTTCTCTTCCTCCTCCTCTTCCTCTTCTTTCTCCTCCTTTTCCTTCTTCCTCTTCTTCTTCTCTTTCTTTTTGTTCTTCTTTTCCTCTTCCTTTTCCTTTTCTTCTTCCTCTGCCTCTTCTTCTCTTTTTCCTCTTCTTCCTCTTTTTTCTTCTTCTCCTCCTCCTTCTTCCTCCTCTCTTCTTCTCCATCTCCTCCTCTTCATTCTTTTAAAATAGGGGAATGACAAATGCTGTACAAATTATACAATTAGTGCAGAATGTAGTTTTTGCCCCCAAACAACACTTGGAGAAAGCAAAACAAAGCAACTCCCCCCCCACACACAACCCAACAGCAGAGTGAAGAACAATTTCATTTAGTAGATAATTTAGAATCCTGTAATTATTTTCTTCGTTTTCTTAAAACCAGAAAATGCTAACAGTATTTCAAGGATCTTATTGCCAGCACTAACTAGGAAATGCTTTGCATAATTAGTGATACAGCTCATCACAAGAATAAGACTTTCATTCTATTTGAAATGAGAGGAATGAATGCTCTGTGATGGGTGGTGTGGATGCTTGTTGTTTTTTGTCATCGTTGTTTGTTTGTTCTAAGTGTCATCACTAATATATTTTTGGGCCTCAGCCAAATGGTGTCATGTTTGGCTGGCTTATGGTAAGAGAGGGCCCTGGGGAGTCAGGCTGCTTCTCTGTCATTCTTCCTGCTGGTTGGCTGTGTGGCCCTTGGTGAGTCATCCCTTTGGCTAGCCCCACTTCTCCTTCCTCTCCCCTCCCTCCCAGTTTCCCGGCTTCTGTTTGTCATTGGGATGAGGATCCGAACTGAGATTCTGGAAGGGCACTAGGACACTATGAGATGCCGGCAGCGTTTTGAAGATGCAATGCTGGGCTTGTAGTCAGAAATGCCTGAGTTACTTACCAGAAGTGAAAATTTGTTTGCCTCTGTGAGCCTCAGTTTCCTCATATGTAAAAAGGAAACAATGAAATTTTCGTCTTGTACCTCCCAAGGTTATTTTGTGAATTGAATGAGATAGTGGATATAAAAATTTTGTTAACTTTGATTCAATTCAATACCCAATTATTACATACAGAGAGGTTCAATGAGTGAAAAAGGTTTCAATTAAATATCTCCTATGTGCCAAGCCTCGTGCTAGACACTCGGAGTCCAAGGACAAAAAACTGCTGAAGATGGAAGTGATCATTAATCCAGATTTGAGAGCAAAAGAGAAGCATTACATTGTTCTACCCTGGAATCAAAGGTGGGAGACCCTATTGAAATTTTGAGTGTGAGTATAGGGGACAGTTTCCAATATGTCCAGAGTTTCCAAACCTCAGAAATACACAAAGGCTACAATTCAGGGTTTTGTTTACTGTTTTATTGATTGTCTAGCCTAAAGAAGGTGATAGAGAAAATCGGAATTTCTTTTTCTTCAGAGAGTTGATCATTAAACATCTCCCAGAACACTCCTGTACAAATATGTTAAGTGTGCATATGGAGGCTCTGCTGAGAGATAATAAATTGGTGAGGTTCTTAAATTCAGTTCCTCATGGGTAGGTTTTGGAAAGTGGTCCTGGGACTAGAAGAAATATTTGCTTCCTAGGCTCTGGGACAATCACTGTGGATTTGACTTCACAGAATTATAGATTCTGAAAATGAAAAGGAACCTCACTAGCCACCTACTCTTTGTTGTTTGTCCTTTGTTCTCCAAGAGGACCATGACATCAGGAAGGTGACGCCATGACATGCAAATGAATTGGATTTAACTTGTACATAGAAGCAATCCCTGCTTCTTTGCATGGTGCACTCTAAAGTAATTTATCTTTTATCCCCAAAGCCTCCTCCTTTCCAAATCTCCCTGTTACTACCGAGGGCACCAACATCCTTCCAAGTCCCCCAGCTTAAAACCTTGATTCTTCACTATCTCATTCTCCCCTTTCCCTATGTCCCAATCTATGGCCAAGGCATGTCATTTATACCTTCATAATATCTCTCTAACATGTCCCTTCTCTAAGCTGATACTGCCACCCTTATCATCTCATATCTTGGACTGTTGTGATTGTTGGCTAATTGGTCTGCCTACAAGCCTCTCTTTATTTTAGTCCATCCTACAATCAGATGTCAAAGTGATCTTAAAGCATTTGTCATTGTTCAATCATGTTCAGCTCTTCACGAACCATTTAGAGTTTTCTTGGAAAAGATACTAGAGGGATTTCCCTCTCCAGCTCATCTGACAGATGGCAAAACTGAGGTAAACAGGGATAAGTGACTTGCCTAGGATCATTCAGCTAGTAAGGTCTTAGTCCAGATTTGAACCCAGGAAGAAGAGTTCAATGTTCTATTTACTCTACTACCTAGATGTCTTCTTAAAGCATAGGTCTAACCACTTGACTTCCATACTCAATAAACAGAGAAGAGTTCGATGTTCTATTTACTGTACTACCCATCTGCCTTCTTAAAGCATAGGTCTAACCACTTGACCTCCATACTCGATAAACTCCAATGGTTCTCTATCACCTCCAGGATAAATTATAACATTCTCTGACTTTCAAAGTTCTTCATTTCCTGCACCCTCTCCCTTTATAAATCTTCTTTCACCTTCTATCTCCCTCACCCCTTGCCACGCTTATATTCTTTGATGAAATGATATTGTCCTCCTTGTGGTTCTTCCAACAAGATCTGCCATCTTCCAACTGAGGACATTTTCATGAGTCATTTCCCGTGCCTGGAATTCTCTCCCTCCCCATCTTCTGGTTCTCCCTAACTTTCTTCAAGTGTCAACTAAAATCTCACCTTCTAGAGGAAGTTTTCCCAGTCTTTTAATTTTAGTGCCTTTGCTCTGTTGATTTTTTTTTCTATTTATGTAATTTGTTCTTATGTAGTTTTTTGCATGTTGAATCCCCTTCTAAGATTATAAATTTCTCAAAGGAAGGAACTGTCTTTTACCTTTCTTTGCATCCACAGGAGCTTCACACAGTGCCTGACAGCTAGGTTGCATAGTGTGAACCTGGAGTCAGGGAAACCGGAGTTCAAATCTGTCTCCAGACATTTACTAATTGTGTGAACCTGAGGAAGTCACTTAAACTTATATCTGCTTCAGTTTCCTCAACTGAAAAAATGAGGATAATAATAGCACTGACCTCAAGGTTTTGAGCATCAACTGAGATAATACAGTAAAGTGTTTAACTAAGTGTCCGGCACTTAGTAAGTGCTTAATAAATGCTTGTTTCCTTCCTGATGCTATACAATAGATATTTATTGGATGTTTATTGGCCAGCTGAAAAGATGGTTTTCAACTTAATTTGGTAATTAGATGATCCAGGGCCAGCTGAACTATCTTGTTTGTGACGATTATGGCCAATAACCAGAGGGACCAAGGATGCAATAGGATGCAATAGGATGCAATAAAAACCCAGGGGGTCAGGACTCTAGAGACATGGCCAACAGAGAATGGACTGGGAGATGCCTTAGAACAGGGGGGATCAGAGCTGGGAGGGGCCTTTTACATCATCGAACCCAACCTTTTTATTTAACTGAGAATGACCCCGACAATCCTAGAGAGCAACTGACTTTGTCCAAGATCATATTAACATGACTAATCAAAGCCTTGGGATTGGATCCCAGGTCTCCTGACTCCTAATCCCATGATCCAATGTTGTTTAGCCTTAGAGGATCAGAGGATTTAGTCTAGGAAGGGGCTTTAGATAGTATTGAGTCTAGCTCCTCTCATTTTTTGTAGATGAAGAAAATGAGATACAGAGATAGGGCCATGGCCAAGCTCACACTTGGCATAAACGGGTCTGGGCTCGAAATGCTACCTCTAAGACCATTGGTCTTTGCTCACTTGTAATAGGCCGTCAGGCTTCCTTCTCGGTTCAGCTCAACTTATCAGGAACAGTTATCAATTCTGGGATATCCTTAGATACTCCATGCCCCACCCCCCCAATCATCTCCTCCTTCCTCCTTAGGAGAAAGCTCAGGGCTTTTTGGTCCTGCCCAATGCCAAGCCCAGTTTGGAGGCAGAATTCAGGCTGAAAGGATGTCTGACTTGCCTTGCTTCCAGCAAGATTAGGGAGGGAAGTGAGAGGCAGAGGAGAGGGGGGGGGACTTCAAACAGTACTAAGTTGGATAAACTAAACGGAGAGAATAGATCCCGGGTTAACCCAGAAAGCTTTGGGGCTGTTCAAACTTTCCTGTTTTCCCACCTTTATGAAATAAGTTCCTCCCCTACACATCCCAAGCAGCTTGCACTAGTAGGGGGTTAGCGATGGAAGGGCGGGGGAGAAGGAGAATTAGGGAGACAGGAAAGAGAAACCAGGATTCGGGAGGGTGAATTGGGAGGGAGGTTGTTGGGGGTTGGGGAAGAGATTTTCCCATCAATTAACACGAGCTTCATAGAAACGGAAAGTATTTCTGGCAATCTTGGCCTCTTAATACATCATATCTCTAATCCCCGCTGGCCTCTGACCTTACCCATAATCCCTGCTCCTTTGTGCTGTGGCCTAAAGTCTTCCTCACCCAGAATCGAGTATTACATACATGGTGGGGTTTGAACAGAAGAAAGGGAAGGGGTCGGGAATAAGGGGGGGAGAGATGGGGGGATGATGGGGAGGGGGGGAAGGGGGAAGAATAGACATCCCTAAGTGTTTGACCAACAAAACCTAGCTAAATTCCCGGGGGCTCCGAGAGCTGGGAGGCTCACCCCTCCCTCAGTGCTACTCCCCAGTCCCCCGCCCCCTCCCTTCTTCTTCCCCCCTCTCCTCTCCCCCCCCCTTCCCGGCCCCCAGCTCCCTCCTTGCTCCCGCTGCCGCTTCGGAGCATACAAAGCTGGGCCTTGGATTATCTTCATTTCCATATGGAGAGCTGTGTAAGCCAGTTCAATGCACGGCCAGTCATTTTGTTCGCAACTTTCCAGAAAGTCGGGACCGAAAGCCGCTGGGAAATTAGCCATTCATCTCATCTCACCTTGTGTGCGCATGCATAGATCAGTAAATACATCAACTGGGAGGAAATAAAGTCCCCTTTGTTAATTACGGCACGGAGGCCCCCTCGTTTTGCAGGGTCCTTGCCTCCTCCCCAGCCTCCTGCAACGCCCGGAGATTTCTGCCATTGGACAGCATGGAAGGGGGTGGGGGGGGATGCATTCATGTACGTGGGGGGTGGATGAGGAGGATCGGGAGTGAGCGGGGGAGGGGGGGTGAGGTCTATGCACTTTGCACTGACAAGCCACAGAGGAAGGGATGGTGGTGGGTGGTTTTGCCCCCATCCCTACCCTCCTCGCCTCCCCTTCTCCTTAAGCCCAAAGACCTTTCCATATAAAGGCTGGGGTGGGGGGTGGGGGCGTAAAGCTCTTATTAATAGCAGTCGCCTTCCGAGTATTGTTAGCACCCCGCTCCGCTCCCCTGGAGGGCCCCCCAAGATTCTTTTTTCCAAACCTACCCTCCTCTATTAATGAATGGTCCTCCACACCAGCTGGCCCAGGCCCCAGGCTCCAGGCCTGCCTTGTAGCACCCCCTGCTGTCCGCAGAGTTTCCTGCACACGGGGTTCACTACTGTCAATTTTTTTTTTTTGAGGGGGGGCGGGAGACGACTGTAGTCAGGCAATCCTAGGATTATAGATTTAAAGCTGGAAGGGACCCCTATCCAATTCCCTCATTCACATGAGGAAACTGAGGAAAATTGTGACTTGACCAAGGTCACACAGGACAGCAAGATTTGAACCCAATTCCTTTGACTCTGGAACCATGCCTAGAATAATTATAGATTTATAAATAGAAGAGTCTTTAAAGGCAGTCTGGGGGATACAAATGACTCCACTACCTCCTTCCCCAATGAAGCACTCTGGGATGAGTTTCCGATTGGAAATGACTCTCAGCATCCAGCCAGTTGAGATCCTGATTGCTTTGGCACTAAGGGTTTTGGGCAGGCAGGCTCAACCCAACCGGAGGGCCAAGAATTGCTCTTGTCTTTCATCGAATACTGTAAAATGCAACATAGTGTTAAAATAAAGAGGTCTAATTTTCATCCAATTGACTTGTCGGGAAATAAGGACAAATGGCAAAAACCAGAACCAAAATCTCAGAATGGGAGCTTCTAGAAGCCAGAAATGTTCATTCTGTCTCCCCTTATCCCTCAGTGCCCAACACGGTGCTTGGCTGAATAATAGGGGTTTAATAATTGTTTATTGATCGATTACAGATGAGAAAATGGGTTACTTAATGGCAGCTGCCCTCCAAGTATTGTCAGCACCCTGCTCCCATTCCTTACAAGGCTCCCTAGAATCCTTTCCTGTTTTCCAAATTTAACATCTGCTTCCATGTACAACATTTATATATTATGGGTAAATATATAATAAATGTTTTATATTATATACAGTTTTATTATAAATAATTTAAAAATAATTATAAGACAATATGTGAGGGAACATCAACAAGTATGTGGAGGGGAGTGAGGAAAAACTTATACAAAGAAATAAGATCTGGGTCTTTACAGGAGTAGTGGCTGGGGTGCAGTGGAGAGAGCACCAGCCCTGGAATCAGGAGGAACTGAATTCAAATCTGGCCTCAGACACTAACACTTCCTAACTGTGTGATCCTGGGCTAGTCACTTAACACCAATTGGTTTAGCAAAAATAAAAGAAAAACAGGATGATTGATTCCAGGAATGTGGGGGTTGTGCAAAGGGACTGAGGGTTCAGCTGGAATAACAGTCCCCTTTACCAGGAATAATCAGTGTATATGATAGACTAATCTATGAGTGGTTTGGAAAGACAGATGAAAGTGATGTGGAGGCTTTTTAATGGCAAAAAGAAGACTTTGTGTTTTATTCTGTCTAATTGGGAGACAAAGTTGCTTCTTGAGCAGGAGAAGAATGTGGTCAGAATCGTACTTTAGAAATATCTCTTTGTTGGCTGTGTCAAGGAAGGAGTAGAGAGAGAAGATACTGGAAGCAGTGAGATCCATTAGAGCTTTGTAAACTGTCAAGACCCAAGATATTAAAGTCCTACACTGAGGCTGGAGATAAAGACCAGCAGAAATGGTTAATCTTCACACTTTCTATTTGGGATCACCAGTTGGACCTGAAGTCTGCTATCCACGTGACCTTGGACAAATTATTTAAACTCTGGGTCTTGGGTCCATGACCTAGGCATAAAGAACGAGATTATAAATAAATTAGAGGAACATAGGATAGTTTATCTCTCAGACTTGTGGAGGAGAAAGAAATTTGTGACCAAAGATGAACTAGAGACCATTACTGATCACAAAATAGAAAATTTTGATTACATCAAATTAAAAAGCCTTTGTACAAACAAAACTAAGGCAAACAAGATTAGAAGGGAAGCAACAAACTGGGAAAACATCTTCACAGTTAAAGGTTCTGATAAAGGCCTCATTTCCAAAATATATAGAGAACTGACTCAAATTTATGAGAAATCAAGCCATTCTCCAATTGATAAATGGTCAAAGGATATGAACAGACAATTTTCAGAGGATGAAATTGAAACTATTACCACTCATATGAAAGAGTGTTCCAAATCATTATTGATCAGAGAAATGCAAATTAAGACAACTCTGAGATACCACTACACACCTGTTAGATTGGCTAAGATGACAGGAAAAAATAATGATGAATGTTGGAGGGGATGAGGGAAAACTGGGACACTGATGCATTGTTGATGGAGTTGTGAACGAATCCAACCATTCTGGAGAGCAATCTGGAATTATGCCCAAAAAATTATCACTGTGCATACCCTTTGATCCAGCAGTGTTTCTATTGGGCTTATATCCCAAAGAAATACTAAAGAAGGGAAAGGGACCTGTATGTGCCAAAATGTTTGTGGCAGCCCTGTTTGTAGTGGCTAGAAACTGGAAAATGAATGGATGCCCATCAATTGGAGAATGGCTGGGTAAATTGTGGTATATGAATGTTATGGAATATTATTGTTCTGTAAGGAATGACCAGCAGGATGAATACAGAGAGGACTGGTGAGACTTACATGAACTGATGCTAAGTGAAATGAGCAGAACCAGAGATTATTATACACTTCGACAACGATATTGTATGAGGACATATTTTGATGGAAGTGGATTTCTTTGACAAAGAGACCTAACTGAGTTTCAATTGATAAATGACGGACAGAAGCAGCTACACCCAAAGAAAGAACACTGGGAAACGAATGTGAACTATCTGCACTTTTGTTTTTCTTCCCGGGTTATTTATACCTTATGAATCCAATTCTCCCTGTGCAACAAGAGAACTGTTCGGTTCTGCAAACATATATTGTATCTAGGATATACTGCAACATATCCAACATATATAGGACTGCTTGCCATTTAGGGGAGGGGGTGGAGGGAGGGAGGGGAAAAATCGGAACAGAAACGAGTGCAAGGGATAATGTTGTAAAAAAAATTACCCTGGCATGGATTCTGTCAATATAAAGTAATTGTTAAATAAAAATAAAAAAAATAAACTCTGGGTCTTTATTTCTTCTCCTTCTCCTCCTCCTTCTCCTTCTCCTTCTCCTCCTCCTCCTCCTCCTTCTCCTCCTCCTTCTCCTTCTCCTTCTCCTCCTCCTCCTCCTCCTCCTCCTCCTCCTCCTCCTTCTCCTCCTCCTCCTCCTCCTCCTCCTCCTCCTCTTCTTCCTTTTCCTCCTTCTCCTTGTCTTTCTCCTCCTCCTTCTTCTTCTACAGGATGAGGGGATTGAACTATATCAGATTCTTGTCCTGGGATCTGTGAATTTTTTTTAATAGTCTGATGACAACATTTCAATGTCATTGATTTCCTCTGGAATCCTATACAGTTTATTTTAGGTATTTAAATACATTCTTCAAAAACATTAGGTTTCTCCAGATTTCCATAACATTAAAAAAAAGATTAACATCCCTCTCTCTAAGATAATTTATATTTGGCTTGTTCACTAGTCTCTCCCCCAAAATGCTTCCTTAAACTAGTTCCTAATTCAGCTGCTCAGCAAAACTCAGTCCAAAAACTCTTCTAGCTTTTGGGTCACTTTTTTGAGCCCGCTAATACTTCTGGTAATATCTCTGAGCTGCTTATGGGGATTCCTAAAGCACAATTTTAATCATACCCGTCTCATACTCAAACATCTTCGATAACTCCCTACCGCCTGGAAGATAAACTTTAAACTCTTGACTCCAGCATTCAAAATTTTCTGTAATATGTCCCTAACCTATTTTTCCAGTTTTGTCTCCCACTGCTCCCCAGTGTAGACCCTTTAATCCAGCCAGAATGAACTGTTTCACATCGAGAGTCATTTTCTTGTAAACCCATCAACAAATATTTATTAAGTGCCGATGTGTCAGTCCTTACACTAAAAGCTAGGAATACAAAGAAAGACAGAAATAATCAGCTGACCTTAAACAGCTCAGTTCTAATAGGGGAGATGACATGCAGATAAATAGAACATAACAATTTTATTGATATTGTTCAGTCATATTTAGCTCTCTTTACCCTATTTGGGGTTTTCTTGGCAAAAATATTTGAGTGTTTCACCACTTTCTTTCACAAAGCATGTTATAGAGGAGGAAACTGAGGCAAACAAGTGACTTGCCCAGGATCACACAGCTAGTAAGTGTCTGAAATCAGATTTCAGTTCAGGAAGATGAGTGTTCTTGGTTCCTAGACCAGTATTCTATCCACTGGGCTACATAGCTACTGAAAGCAAATAATTGTACAACACACACACACGCATGGGCGCGCACGCACACACACACACACACACACACACACGATAGGTGAAAGATCATCTGAGAAAAAAGGGGAGGTTGAGCAATTCCTCCTGTATAAAGTAGGATTTGGGCTCCTGAAAGGAGTCAGGAAAACTAAGAGACTGGACATCTTCCTCCTCTCTGATGATCAACATATTTCCTACTCTTTCATTAGTCATTCAATCAACAAGCATTTATTCATCACCTGTGCCATTGTACTGGGTGCTGAGGATACAAAGACAAAATAATGGAACAGCCCTTTCCTTCCTTGAACTTACTTTCCACTGGGGGAGAAAACACAAAAAACATGTATAAACATGCACATAGCATATACCACAAACACATAAACATGTCCATATACACATTAATATATCATATAACAAATATAACACAAATATAATTGGATCTCAGTTTCTGCCTTTGTAAAATGAGGGAGCAGGACTAAATGGCCTCTGAGGTTTGGTCCATTCTTTATTTTTTTTATAAGTCTCACAATCAGTCGATCTATCGACAAGCATTTGTTAAGTCTCATCCATGTAACAGGCACGGTGTCATGTAGTATCATCTATATAATAAATATCTATGAAACAGACACAGTGCCATGGATTGTTGTCTATGTATTAAGCATCACTTAAGTATCACATGTACTATGTATTATCCTCTGTGTATTAAGCATCACTTATGTAATAGTCATGTTGCTCTGCATTATCCTCTGTATATTAATTATCACCTATGTAACAGTCACGATGCTATGTATTATTGTCTATGTATTAAATTTCATCCATGGAGGAGGTGTGGTGCTATGTATTATCCTCTATGTAGTAAATTAAATTAAATATTAAATAAAAATTAAATTAAATTATTGCCTATGTATTAAGTATCACCTACATAACAGTCATGGTGCAATGTATTATTGCCTATGTATTAAATACCATCTGTGTACGAGATGTGATGCTATGTATTAAATTAAATATAAAATAAAATAATTGTCTATGTATTAAGTATCACCTACGTAACAGTCACACTACGATGTATTATTATTATCTATGTATTAAATGTCATCTATGTATGAGATATGATGCTATTATCCTCTATGTATTAAATTAAATATTAAATAAAAATAAAATAAAATAATTGTTTATGTAGTATCACCTACGTAACAGTCTTGGTGCAATATATTATTGTCTATATATTAAATATCATCTATGTAGGAGGTGTGATACTATGTGTTATCCTCTATGTGTTAAATTAAATATTAAATAAAAATTAAATCAAATTATTGCCTATGCATTATCACCTATGTAACAGTCATGGTGCTATGCATTATTGCCTATCATCTATGTAGGAGGCGTGGTGCTCTGTGGAATTGTCTATGTGGTAAGTATCATCTATGTAAGTGCTACGTGTGTCCATGGGCAGATGTGGGGTGCAGGGATGCCTTGCCCTCTAGAACTTTGCCTTCTGACAGGGGAGAGAGGGTACACAGGGAGCCGCACATTCTGCACACACACAACCAGGACAAAGTCACCTGCCAGGGGTTGGGAGTGGAGGAGGGAGGACTCCTGCAGAAGATGGTTTGTGAACTGAGTTTTGAAGGAAGCCAGAGCTTCTAAGAGATTGCCCTCAGGAGTGGGGGAGTGGGTGGGGGGGAGAAGGGGGAAGGGGAGCACTGCATACAGGGGGTTCATTTAGTGCAAAGGCAGGAAAGGAGGCAATGGCTGGGATGGCTGGGTACCCCAAGTACCTATTCTGTGCCAAACATGCAGAGACAAAGATGGAGCAGTCCCATGTAGCAGATGCTTAAACAATGTCCAAAGCTTTATAGGGAATTTTTTTTTAAAAGCGGGAGGATATTCTGCTAATAAATCTGTCTCCTTATTTGTGGTTATTTCCTTTGCCTCAGTTGCTGGGAGGTGCAGAGAGGCGGGAGGAGGACATTCTCTTCTTTCATCCTCTCCTTTCAGTGCCTAAGATTGTGCAGAGGGCCCTATATTCTGGGAACATCAGATCAGGGCAGGGATTGCCTTCATGTGTCAGGGGTCTGGAACTTGGTCTTTCTGGTGCAGGGGGAGGATGGAGAATGGGGATGGGGTGTATAAGACAGTCCTCCACCACCACACACACACACACATACACACATGCAAGTGAATAAGTAAACCCTCCTCCACTGTTCCCTTCCCCCCTTGGGGCTAGCTGGGGGCAGGGGGAAGGATATGGGGGGGAAGATGTCCCAGGCATTAGCCCCCTCCACCCCCCGGGGATGCTGGGGAGCTGAGATTTGAAATCTGGATGTGTGTATGCATGTTTTCTTGCTTCATCCCCATCCCCACCTGGGTGTCAGCGCCGCCCGGGTGATAGGACACGGTGATAGATCTGCCTCGGACACAGTCTACAATAGCTCTCAGACAGTCTATTAGCTTGTGATTGTCTGCCAGGCAGCCCCGCCGGCCCGTGCACCGGCACAGATAATGGCAGAGAACAAAGATGGCAGCTGCTTTGTAGGAGAACAGATTTGTGGCAAGTTGAGATAAAATAAAGAGGAAGGAGAAAGGCTAGAGGAGAGGGGAACTAACAAAAAAGAGAGAGAGAGAGAAGAAAAAGGCTAGAGAGAGAGAGGGAAAGGAGGGGATTGGAGCCGAGATGTCAGCCGTGGGATGAGTCTCAGAGCTGGGGAGAAGAGAAAGGACGGGGGAAGAGGAGGCTTTGTTACAAATAATCATAACCATTTTCAGGGCTCTGGGGTCAGGGGTGGAGATAAGCCTCCACAGAAAGTCTGTGGGGAATTTGAGTGGAAGGAGCTGTATCTTTGGCTATATCTGGATCACGCTGCATGTATCTCTCTGTTGCCTCTTATTCTGGGCTCACCGATACCAGAGCTGGGTGCACACATAGGGCCACTGAGGTTGGGTGAGTGACACAAATGGATCCAGGGTGGGACCATCAGGGGCTTTGCCCCAGATGCTGGCACGGGATGATTGTTCTGGGGGTGGGGCAGGGGGGCAACCCTGAACCTTACAGCCTGTTGGCTCTTGGCCCCCTATCCAGGGATAATGGATGAAAAAGTAGGCCCCAAATAGAATCCCAGGTTTAGAACTGGAAGGAACTTAAAGGTTTATCCCTCTCATTTGACAGAAGAAAAACAATAGGACAAAGGAAAGGGAAAGGGACTTGGGGCAGGATTTTTTCCTGCTGTTAGATCTTGAGCAAGATGCTTAACTTCTGCCTGCCTCAGTTTCCTTATCTGTAAAATGGAAAAAATAACATTTCCCTACTGGGAAGATCAAATGAGAAGATTTATAAAGCTCTTTTCAAACAATAAACTGTTATATAAATTCTAGCTGTTATTATATCATGCTACTCCGGAGGATAATGGTAAGGGAGTGGAGGGAAGAGACAGGCAATATAGAGAGTAAACATGGAAGGTAGTCACCTCTCCTGGAACACTTTAGTTAGAATATTCTTCATGTACTTCCTACTCCAAGCAGATTGTTCTCGGCCCCCTTCCCTCTAGTAACTGTTCCCCCAATCTCGTCCCATCACTATCTCATCACCTATTTTAGCCCCAGGTAAAAAAAAAAAAACAAAAAGAAGCCATTGTAATTCCTCTGGTAAATGAAGTACTTTTAGGGGAGGACTGTTTCAGCACCTGGGACAAGGGACACTGAGTTGAGTTTTTCTCTGTTACTTTTAGTCCAGAGAGCTACTTGAAGAATGACTTCCCAGTTAGTTCCCTGTCTCTCCTCCAAAGAACCTTGATTAAAAAGAGCTGTTGCTATCATCCTAATGAAGTTGTAGTCAGGCTGGGGAGAACTGGGATGAGAGTGGGCCCCATAATGGAGAGGAATTTAGGGTCAACGCCAGATTGCCATTTAGGGAAAGAACCACCACAGATATGAATCATAATGCAGTTCCATTCAATAAATACTCATTAAGTACCTACTGTGTGTCAGATGCTGGGCCAGACAGTGGAACTATAAAGTTAAAAATGAGACAACGCCTGCCCTCAAGGAACTTCTAGTTTACTGAAATGATACAACGTGTTTACATCATCGAACAAGCATTTATTAATGACCTACTATATTCCCTGTGCTGGGGATGCAAAGCAAATCTCTCCCTGATTTCAGGGAATTTATATTCTATGAAAAAAGTCAATAGTCGTATCTATAGATATATACAAAATGGATACAGGTGATGGAGAGGAATGCTAGTGGTTGAGAGGATCAAGAAAACATTTCATAGAAACTTATGCTACACACAAAAGAAATAAACATATGCAGACATAAAAATAAATTTAAAAAATGTATAGGCAGTCAGATGGTGCAGCCTGTCAAGTGCTGGACTTGGAGGAAGGTGGACCTGATTTTAAATCTTGCATCATATATTGGCTAAGATAAATCACTTCATCTATGTCTGCCTCACTTTTCCCAACTGTAAAATGAGGACCAGAATAGAAAAAGAAGCACCTACTTCTGAGGGTTGTTGTAAAGGCCAAGTGAAATAACATAGTTTGCAAATCTTTTGTAAATCTTATTTTGTGAGTTTTGTATTTTGTAAATCTTAAAGTGAAATATAAATGTTAGCTCTTATGATTAATAATGAATTTGATAGACACTAATAATCGGGGGAAGTAGGAAGGGTCTCTTATGGTGAGTGGTTCTTGAATTGATCATTGAAGGGAGCTAGGGGATCAAAGAGGCAGAGGTGAGGAGAGAGAATATTCCAAATATTCAGGCACAAAAGTGGGAAATGTAACTTTGTATTTAGGGAATATTGAATAGGCCATTTTGGTTGAGATTGGAACCAGATTATGATATGAAAGACATACTGCATTTGACATGTTTTATTTTAAAAAAATCATTGACATATTTTGGGATTAGAAGGCACCTCAAACCCCACCTGACCAAGGCCTTGTATAGTGAATATGTCACCTCTGCAATTGCCCTTGTAAATTTTGTTCTGGAGTTGGATTCAGAGAAAGTGTGTGTGTGTGTGTGTGTGTGTGTGTGTGTGTGTGTACCATCTCCACTTAACTTACTAGCTGTGTGATGCTGGATGAATCACTTCATTTCTCTGAGACTGTATTTCTTCATCTTTAAATGGAAAGGGAGGGAAACAGGAAATACTGTGAGGTTCAAATGAGATTATTCGTGTAAATTGCTAGGCAAATGTCAGGCATTTATAATTTCCCATCTTCTGTATTCCAGTGAGCTAGACAGCTTAGATGACATTCTCCCCATTGTGCAGGAGAGAAAACCTGAAAAGATAAAGTCACAGGAAGGGACTTCAGAAGCCATCAAGCCCGACTTAAAATTCTCAGAGACATCCAGACAAGTGGCTATCAAGGTGGTGGACCTGCGTTAGAAAGATCTGAATTCCAGTCCTGCCTTACCCATTTGTCAGCTATGTAAATCTGGGCAAGTTTCACAGCCTCAGTATCTCTATCTGTAAAATGGAGCATAGGAGCACTTACCACCCGGAATTGTGGGAGAAAGATTCAAATGAAATAATATATGCGAAAGTTCTCAGCAAAACTTAGTCTTATATAAAAATGCTACCTATTATTATTTGAAGATCTCTAGTGAGGGAGAGTCTCCAGTCCCCAAAGGTGACCGTCACATTCACGTAACTCTAATTGTTAGGAAGTTTTCCTGATGTCAAGCTAAAATTTGTCTAACATCTAATCAGCAAGAGGGACAGTGTCTGATTACACTGTCTGATCTGAGAAGAACCCCGGTTTGTGGAACCCTTAGAAGCCTCGTCCATTTCCAAGAGAGGCCAGTGAACCAGATGTGCTAGAAAGCACAGATCCCAGTAGTCCTATCCCCCAAAGACACCCTTCTATGGTTTTTAGTCATTATAATTTATAGGTAGAAAAGACATAAAATGATACAAGCTATTTTGGAGGCCATGGCAGTAGCAGCTGAAGAGATTGGAGAGAGCTGCATGAAGAGGAGAGAGTGTTTCAGGAATGGGGGAACGTTCACTGAAAAGATACAGAGACCGGAAATGGAGCGTACCACATGTGAACGTGAGTGTGGATGGATGGATGTGGAGTAACAAGTTAATAACAAGGGACTTTCTCTTATACCTCTCTTCCTTTCCCCAACAAATACCTCAAGTGCTTAGGATGTCACCAAACCCTTCTTACTCACCCTCTTTCCAGCTCTCCTTTTTGGAGGGATTTCCCCCATTAGAATGTAATCTTCTTGAGGGCAGAGACTCTCTTGTTTGTGTTTGCATTGACAACCCTTAGTACAGTGTCTGGAACATACTAAGTGCCTAATAAATGTTCTCTCTCTCTCTCTCTCTCTCTCTCTCTCTCTCTCTCTCTCTCTCTCTCTCTCTCTCTCTCTTTCACACACACACACAAACACCCACAGAGCCCATCTTTGTTTGATTTACTATACATTATATATGTAGCATATATAATATATATTCATATATATACTATGTATTTATTTTTATATACATTTATATTATATATGTTTAAATAAAATATATATTACATATATTATATAAGGGGAAAAGGGCTACAGAGTGCCCTTGGAACAGGGTTTGACAAAGGAACCTTCAGAATGGATGAGCATCATCTCTGCTCCTCAATCCCCAAATCTCCTCTCTGGGCAGTACCAGTGATGTCCTGACAACTCTAAGTTTTCAGATGGTTTGGGGCCACAGATATTCTAACCCTGCTAATGAAGTTTTCATCACCTCTTCTCATGCTGGGCAAGCAACAGCTGGAAGAAGCATGGTGCCACATCTGGTTCCAGACTGGATTCTTAGTCTCTTTTAAAATCCTTGAAACCCGCTCATGCAGGGTCAATCCAACTGATTGAATGGATGTATCATTTCCCTTTGGTGTCCCTCTCTTAAGCTCTTGGAATAGCAGTAGTAGTACATAAATTTGGGTTAAAAACAAAAACAAAAACAAAACAAAAAACAACTTCACTTGTGAAAGATGAGAAAAGCAACAGCTGTGTCTCCCAGAAGAAACTGCTATTCAGACAATAGGTTATTTGAAAAGGACCTGGGTATTTTAGTGAACTTCAGTCTCCATATGGATAGGCTATGGCAGCCAAGAAAACTGATATGATCTTAGATTTCATTGAGAAAGGTGGCTTCTAAGAATAAGGAGATGATAGCCTCATTTCTCTCTGCCCTCTTGGGTAGAGCGCAAGTGGAGAATTGTGCACATCTGGGTGCCACAGTTTAGGAAAGATATCAATGCACTGGACATTATTCAAAGGAGGATGATGAAGGGTCTGAAATTCATACCATAGTGAGAGTGGTTCCCTTCCTCTCCCACCCCCCCTTAGTTATGCTCTCTGTGAGTCAAATGAAACAAAGGATAATCCTTGAAGCTAGCTAATGTGTGTATCTCACTTCCTCTTCCATCCCTCCATAGTCTTCTCTTCTCTAGGTTAAACATTCCCTGATTTCAAATCCAGCCTCACAAACCTACCAGCTGGGCAGATAATTTAATTTTGCCTCAGTTTCCTCAAGTATTAAATGAGGATAATAATAGTCCTAGTCTCTGAGGGTGGTGGTGTGAGCATCAATTTGCAAAGACACAATTTGTAAAACAGCACAGTGTCTAGTATATGTCATTAATAAATACTTTTTTGGGGGGTTTCTCTTCCTTCCTTCCTTCCTTCCTCCTTCCTTCCCTTCCTTCCTTCCTCTTTTCCTTCCCTCCTTTCCTCCTTCCTTCCTTCCCTCCTTCCTTCCCTCCTTCCCTACCATTCTCTTTCTTTCTTTTTCTTTCTTCTTTCTTTCTCTCTCTTTTTCTTTCTTTCTTTTTCTTTCTCTCTCTCTCCCTTTCTTTCTCTCTCTCTCTTCTTTTCTTTTCTTTCTTTCTTTCTTCTTTTCTTTTCTTTTCTTTCTTTCTTTCTCTTCTTTCTTTCTTTCTTTCTTTTTCTTTCTTCTTCTTTTCTTTTCTTTCTCTTTCTTTCTCTCTCTCTTTCTTTCTTTCTTTTCTTTCTTTCTTTTTCTTTCTTCTCTCTCTCTCTCTTTCTTTCTTTTTCTTTCTTTTTCTTTCTTTCTTTCTTTCTTTCTTTCTTTCTTTCTTTCTTTCTTTCTTTCTTTCTTTCTTTCTTTCTTTCTTTCTTTCTTTCTTTCTTTCTCTCTTTCTTTCTCTCTTTCTTTCTTTCTTTCTTTCTTCTTTTCTTTTCTTTCTCTTTCTTTTCTTTCTTTCTTTCTTTCTTTCTTTCTTTCTTTCTTTCTTTTTTTCTTTCTTTCTTTCTTTCTTTCTTTTTCTTTCTTTTCTATCAGGGGTCAGATCAGAGACCTAGAGCTAAAAGTGACTCAAAGGGCATTTGAATCCAGGTCTTTCTGACTCCAAGGCTGGCAGTCCTCTCTCTACTCAACCACAGACCTCATTGTACTGTGTCCTAAAAGTCTTAGTGCACATTTCAGCTTCCAAAGCTAAAAACTGTCTATACCGAACCATTTGTAATATAATAATTTTGGAAATTACCACAGAAGAACCAGAGCAGGCTAAGGCAACATTCTCTAAGCCTAACCTAAGCAGAAAGCCTGATTCCTTCATTTCCAGCCACAGGTTTTGAGACAAGAGGCAAGTGGGCCCAATTCAAAGGGAACCCAGGCATCCCCAGTGCCCCCTCCTCCCCAGCCCCGAGTCCCCAGGGCACTGACTCCCCCTTTGGAAGAAGGAGCTCTATAATGGGGAGGGCTGTGAAATTTGCTTCTCCGCTGTGAGAACAGCTAATTCTTCACACCCAAGCGGACTGGCTGGGTTTGTTAAAGCCCAGGATAATCAAATAATCATTATAACTCATCGTTCTCCCTCCTGTCTCTCCCTCTTTGTACCATTAATGCCCCAGCGGGGAGCAGCTCTAGGTTAGTTCAAGTCTAGCCTATTTAGATAACCTTCTGGTTGGTCTACAGAGAGCAAAATGTCTCTCCTCGAGGATCTTACAACAAATGAAGCAATCCGCTCTAATCTTCTTATCGTTGTAGGCCCCAGCCTTGAGGCCTGGTTATCTATCCGGATTGGAGAAAGAAATAGATATATTTATGTGTGTGTGTGTGTGTGTGTGTGTGTGTGTTCGTGTGTGCATTTGCACACGTGTGTGTGTAATTAAAAGAGTACCTTGGGATCACCCATCCTGGCTGAGCCACCTCCCCCTGGGTGCTGAGCAAGCCTCTTTCCTCCTTTATCTCCCCCCCCCCTTCACAGTCACTGAAAGCCCTTGGGGAGGGGTTGCCCTCCCTCCCTCCCTCCCCCAGCCCCAATCCTCTTCTCCCCGGTCCATTCATGCCTGGCCAGGGAGGCAGAAGAGATGCAGCTGGCCTGAACAAGCCGGGCCAACACCTGGAGTGTGAAAGGAAAAGAAAAGGGGGGGGTCCTGTCGCCCCTTTGCTGCACTTCTCTCCCCCCAGCAGGGAGAGTTCCTTCTGCAGACCTGACCACCACCAAGATGAACACCTAGCTCTGGGCAAAGGGCAGGGGGCAGGCAGGGCTCCCCGCTGCCTCAAGGCTCAGTGAGAAGGGGGGCTTCTGTCCGTCTGTCTCTGTCCCTCCCCTTCTTCATTCAAGCTCTCCTCATCCCTGCCCCTCCCCCAACATTTCTCCCTCTCCCCCTTCTTCCTCCTCCTTTAATCTATCCCTCACTCATCACCCTTAGATAGTTTTTCCTTTCTCACCTCCACATCCTTCACTCTCAGTCCTCCCCACCCCCACTCCATCCCCTTGCCTGGTCCTTTCACAATTGCTGACATGGATTTCTCTCTCCCCAGGCCTCTTATCAGAAGCTCTGCTCTCTTCCTCAGTATTGTGGTTCTTCTCGCTGTCTAACCCAGTTCTTGCTCAGCTTTCCCCCCTCCATTCTCTTGCATAAGGACTTTATTCTATAATTTCTCTGTGTCTCTTTCTTATCTCCTTCCCCTTTTTCTCTCCCCCTTTTCCATCTCTCTTTCTCATTTTCACCACTTGCTGTTTTTTCTTTCTTTTTCTCTATTTACTTCTTTCCTTATTCTTCCTCAGCTTTTTAAAATCTTTCCTTCTCTATATTTCCCTTTCTCTCTTTCCCTTTTCTGTCCTCTTCAATCCCTCTCCCTCATCTCTCTCTCCCTCCTCTTTCCCCCCTTTATTTCTCTGTCTTCTCTTTCTACCACTGCCTTTCTTATTTTTTTCCTTTCTTTGTCTTTGTTCCTCTTTTCTCCTTTTCTCTTACTTTCCCTCCCCCTCTCCTTCCCCCTTTCCTTCCCTTCTTTCTTTTTCTCTCTTTTCTTTTTTCACTTCTTTCTCCTCTTTCCCACTTTATCCTTCTATTACTTATTTTACCTCTTCCCTTCCTCATTTCCTTTTTACAAATCATTCTTCCTTCATCCCTCACTCAGTCTTAATTTCTGATTAATATGTTCTTAGCCAAGGAATAAAAAAGGAAGGAATCTTCTAAATAAATCATTTAGTCATGTGAAGAGGTAATCTCCAAATGACGGCCTGTGTTTATCTAGTTTTTAGCAGTGCATGTTAAATAGTGATATGGGGACTAAATTTTTTTTAAACATCGGAGCCGCTGTGAAGGGATTTTTAACTTCATTTCCCAGAAAGAAAAATGGGGAAAGCCAAGATAAGACCTGTGAGCAGCTTTCCTCCTGAACTGTTAGCCTGCACAATTAAACAACGTGAGGAAGAAAGGGCTGGATAATTCTGGCTGCCAATTATGGACAATTCACTGGCTGAAAGAGACCTGAGATTCTTCTGTCTCCGGTGGCCAAATGGACACAGCTCTGATGCATCACCCACTCCTATTCCTGGTCACTTAGCTTTCCTGTGGAATGCCTCCTTACTTTCTTTTCCTCACCTTGGTTTATCCCATTCTTTGAGTCTCAAAATCTGCCCATCCCCCACTTTTTTCCAAATCTAGAAATAAAGATGGTAATATCTGCTTGTACTCCCTACCTAGCAACATCAGTTTAGAACTGAGATAGACCTTAGAATATGAAATGTCAGGCCCGAGAGAACCCTAGAACAGAGAATGTCAGAGGTGGGAGAAGCTTAGAATACAAAATGTCAAATGAAAGGGAAAATAGAATGTCAGAATTGGGAGAGAACTTAGAAAAGAGAATGTCAGAGTTGGGAGGGAGCTAAGAACAGGGGATGTCAGAACTAGGCAGGGTCCTAGAATTTAAGTCGCTAAAAGATAGAATAACAATATCAGAACTGGAAAACTGTTGAATCCACCCCTTCTTTTTTCCTAAGTGGACTTAAGGTTTCCTTAAAATCAAAGAGGAGACTTTTATCCATGGTCTAAGGGATAGAAAATTTGAATCTGAGCCCTCCAGCTACATTCCCAACTTTCTTTTCATTTCTCTGCACTATCTCAGAATCCTCTTCATCTTCTTCTATGAAATTCTCCCTCTTTGAAATTGTGACCCCCTTTTGATTAATAATTTATTAATAATGTATATCAACACAAAATTTTTTAAGATGAGGGGCATTGTATGTCACAAAATCAGATAGTGGGATGGTAGCCCCATGATTTGGAAAGCTTGGGATTCATCTGAATGGAGAGAAGATCATAAGATTCAAAGCTGAGAGGCAGCTAGATGGCACAGTGGATAGAGCCTGAAGTCAGGAGGACCTGAGTTCAAATCTGGTCTCAGACACTTAATACTTCCTACCTGTGTGACCCTGGGCAAGTCATTTAATCCCAATTGCCTCAGCAAAAAAAAAAAAAAAGATTCAGAACTGAGACATTATGGGGGATTTAATGTAACTTCAAAATTTTACAGATGAGGAAACTGAGGCCCAGAAACAGAAAGGTCACACAGGCCCTCTGATTCGACATCTGGAATTCTTTTCACTAGACCTGGTTAACTTCTTAATGAAGCATTATATGTGGCACCAAAGATAAATGATAGATATTTTTTAAAAAAGATAGACAGATGATACATAGATGATAGATAGATGATAAATAAATAGAAAATAGGTGACTGTTTGATAGATGGGAGATGGATGAGCAATAGATGATAAATGATAGGTGATAGAGATATAAGGAAATAGATGTGTGTGTGTGTGTATATATATATATATATATATATATATATACATACATATATGTACATATATACATAACTAGATGATAGAATAGATTTATAGATAAATAAAAAAAATGAAGAGATAGATAGAGGAAGAGAATATTTATTAAGTGCTTACTACATGCCAGGTATTCGGCTAAACAATGGAAATAAAAATATAAGCGGAAGGAAAGAGAATCCCTATTCCCCAAAAACTTTCATTTTAATGGGGCAAAAGAAGATATCTTCAGGGTAAAAAGGATGCTGAGGTACAGTGGAAATGACTGGAGAATCAAGAATGGAGCTGGCGGAAGACCTGTCCTCAAATCCTGTCTTTGTCACTTATTTCATGTGCGTCTGTGCCCTTACCTGTAAAGCTGTGGAAGGAGTGCCAACTTTAGAACCTGTGCAGGGATGCCAGCTTTGCTAACTTCCTTGAAATCCATAATGCTTTATGATGCTGTAATCAAATGTGGGCTGCTTTCTTTGTTATTATTAGCATCTTAATATTTTAATGTTCTTGCCCCATCAGGCTTTTTTGAAAGCATCCAAATGGTCAGATTAGAATTTTACCTTCCTGTGACTGGGTCTTTGGGGAAAGTAATGTGAACACTGAAAAAAATGGGAAAAGAATAGAATCAAAGTTCTGGAAACATCCACAGCTTGGATCATCACCCCTTAAATAGTCCAAATCTAGCTGGACCACTTTAGTGGCTGGAACAGTGCCCCGCGAAATAACTGTGTGTGTTGATGAGAAATTCTTGCTAAACTGGCCTGCTTGCCCTGCCTCAAACTCTGCTGGCTAGCTCCAGTTTCTGTACTTTTCCATAGGCTATCCCCCCAGAACTAGAGGCTCTCCCTGCTCACTGCTGTCTCTTAGAGTCCCTAGTTTTAAGACTCAGCTCATGAATCCCTTCCCATAGGAAACCTTACTTAGAATGTCTCCATTTTTTCCCATCCTGAACTTTCTTCAAAGCTCAAGGACAGCCTGCTGAGGTATTTCCTAAACCTTCTGACTACTAATTGCTCATTAGATCATAGACTTCTTGAGGACAGAGATTGTTTCATGAACATAGTATCCTTAGATACTATTTTTTTGTATCCCTAGAACATAGTAGGTGCTCAATAAATACTTATTTATTGATTGATAGTGGTCCTTTATATTTCCATAGCTTTTCTTCTTTTATGTGTATTCTTATTTTTATTTTATTTTTTTTAAATCTTGCACATTTTATCTAGTCAAAATAGCTTTCCTGTTGACTTAAGAGAGAAGTCCAGTCTTCCTTTATTCAGTGAATTTTCTTTTTCTTTTTTTTCTTTTTTTTTTTTTTTACTTCCTAGTGATTTTTCTTTTTTTTCTTTTTTTTTTAATTTATGTGTATTCTTATTTTAATGTGTATATACCTTTTCCTTTGTAAACTATGAGCTCTTTGAAAGCAGAGGCAGTCTCATTTTTGTCTTTTGATCTTTATCCATTGGCATAGTACCAGGCATACAGTAGGTACTCAATAAATGTTTGTTGCCTAATTGTTGGCCCTTCACACATAATCTTGCAATTTCCAGAATTTAAGCTCCTTTACGACAGAAATGGTTTCATTTTTGTTTTGTTGTTTTGAATGACAAGTACACTACTATAGGTGTTTAATAAATGATTGCTATCTGAATGATCTGAATAAATGTTGCCCTTCCCCTCCTCCTAGATTTTAGGTTCCTTAAAGACAAGAACTGTTTCGTTCATTTCTTTACATCCCCAGTATCCGCTCAAGTCTTGCCATTCAATAGTTTGTTGTTGGTTGTTTTTTTCAGAAACGTCTGACTCTTCATGAACCACATTTGGAGTATTCTTGTAAAGATACTGGAGTGGTTTGCCATTTTTTCCCTCCAGTTCAATTGAGAGATGAGGAAACTGAGGCAATTAGGGTTAAGTGACTTGTCCAGAGTCACACAATTAGTAAGTGTCTGAGATCAGATTTGATCTTAGGAAGGTGCATCTTCCTGACTCCAGGCTAGGCACTCTATGTACTATGGTTCTCACTACCCATTCAATGATCTCTAGGGTCCCTTCCAATTCTGAGATTCTCAGATTCGATCTAAACCTTACCCCATCCTTCCAAGCTCAGCGAAGACTTTCCCCTCTGTGAGCCCTCTTCTATTCATGCCGGCACATAGCGATCTCTCTTCTCTGAATTTATTTAGCACTTAACAGTTCTTATCACACAGTGTCTTGTCTAATGCTATTTCACAGAATCATAGAATTTTATAGTTAGAGGGACCTTAGCAATCATCCAGTTCTACTCATGCCTTAAGATGAATTCCCACTATAACATCCAACAAGTGCTCATCTAGAATGTCTGGACATCTCCAGTGGGGGTGGAGGGGAAGGGGAGTCACTCTTTCCCAAGGCTGCTCATTTCACTTCAGGACAACGCTCATCATTGAGAAGTTTTCTCAGAATAAGCTTAAACTTCCCAATTTAAAACTTTGACCCATTTACTTCCAACTCTGACTGTCAGTATTAGGTGGAAGTAGTCTGAAGATCCCATTTCCACAATGTAAGCCTTCAAATACGTGAATGCAGATGCTGTGTCTTCTCCAAGTCTCTCCTCTGGGCTAGATATTTCCAGTCTTTACATATCAACTCTAGGTCCTTTGCTCTTCTAGTTCCCCATTTCTGGATACTTTTTAGTGGATCATTCTCTTTCTTCAACTTTGGCATCAAGAATTGAACTCAGGACTCCATTTGTGGTCTGATCAAGGGAGAGCGCAACAGTATCCTCAATTCTTTAGTCTTGGAAACTCTGTCTCTTCACTCAGCCTAAGATGGCTTTAGTATTTTTGAGTGATCACATCACACTCTTGCCTTTTATTGAACTTTCAGTCCACTACAACCCCCAGATCATTTTTCATTGTATATATTTTTGTTTGCTGCCTCTTATTAGATCCTTTGAGAGAAGGGATTATATATTGCCTCTTTTTTGTATCCTCAACATTTAATACAGTTCCTGGCATTTATTAGGTGCTTAATAAATGCTTATTGATTGATTCAGTCATAGGACCTGAGTTTAAATCCCATCTTTGGCACTTGCTGTCTCTGTGACCCTGAATAAGTCATTTACTCTCTCTAGATCTCAGTTTCCTCATCTACAAAATGAAGAGATTGGACTAGACAGTTTTTAAAAGTCCCTTCAACCTCTAAGTCCACAATCCTATGACATTTTAGAGAAATTTTGGCTGCACATTAGCAAAATTTCCCCAACAATTAGAGCTGTCTAGCTCTAAAATGGATTCAATCAAGAGGTGGTGAACTTCTTATTGCTGAAAATATTCAAAGAGGAGGGATAGATGAACCTTTGCTAGGATTTTTAGAGAGGATTCATGTTCTGGTATAGACCCCTTCCATCTCTGAGATTCTGTGATTAAGAGGAGAGGAAAGAAAAGAGGAAGGGCAGAGGGCAAGGGAAAGAAAGAACAAGGAGGAGGAGGGGGAAGGGTATGGATTAAGTGATCTCCAGGTCCCTCTGTCTCCTAAAATCCTCTAATCCTGTGGGAAGGGGAAGGAGGAGGGGCAGTCAGGACTTCACAGCTCTAATCTCTGTCCTTTAGTCAGCTTGTATTAGAAGTTCCAAGAAGGGAGAGCTCTGTGTTCTTCAGGGACCAGGTGGGGCTTGAGTTTGACCTTGAATCCTAGAATGATTTGCTTGGGCAGAGAAGGAAAAGGAGAACATTGTGAAACACTTGGTCTTCATTCAGCTATACTTTGCTCAGTCCAAAAGAACCCTACCTGGATGCTCAGTGTCTTGTTAATCTGCAAAGTATGCCTAATCTTTCTTTTGCTTTTAATAATAGCTAATCTTTACATAGAAAGTTTGCAAAGATCTCTGTCTCTGTCTGTCTGTCTGTCTGTCTGTCTTTCTCTCTGTCTCTGTCTTTAGTCTCTCTCTGTCTCTCTGTCTCTCTGTCTCTCTGTCTCTCTCTCTCTCTGTCTTTCTGTCTCTCTGTCTCTCTCTCTCTCTGTTTCTATCTCTGTCTGTCTGTCTGTCTCTTTCTCCCTTTTTCCTTCTCCTCCACCTCTGTCTTTCTCTTTCTCCATACATGTGCAAAATTTAATTTGATTCTTAGAAAAAAAATCTAAGTGGTGGGTGCTGACATTATCCCCATTTTACTGATGAGGAAACATAGGTTAAATGATTTGCCCAAGGTCACATAGCTGATAAATGTTTTAAGCATGACAAAAGCAGGACAAAATGTTTTGTCCTAGGGGTCAGCCATCTGAAGGAAAGGGAAACATCCAGTTCCCTCCAATAATAATAAGTAAGGTCTATTTTTTAAGATTCAGCACACGAGTGAGGAAGGTAGTATAGTATTAGTGAAGCAGCCTGTGACATTAGAATCATAAGCAACTTGGTGGTATAGTACACAGAACACTGATTTAACTTGAACGAAAATCTCATCTTGGAAGATTTACCAGTTGTGTGACTCTAGCAAATCACTTAAACCTGTTTGCCTCAATTTCCTCATCTGCAAAATGGGGATAATAAGGAAAGTTATTTAGACTCTGGTTGCTTCTGCTCTTTCATTTGTAAAATGGACATAATCAGGATAAAATGAGATGATATTTATAAAGTACTTTGCAAACCTTGAAGCCCTATGTACATACTAGCTATTGCTATTGGAAAGAGCATTGGCTAGTGAGAAAGGGGACTTGCCTATAATATCACCATCTCTATGACCCTGGACAAGATACAACCTCCTGGAACTCAGTCTTTTCTCATCTGTATAAAGAGGAGACATTACTAGATAGCCTCCTAGGTCCTTTCGAAATCTTGGATCAGTTACACAGGGTGATGAACAGAATGTGGAATTTAGACTCAGGAAGTCTTATATTCGAATTCAATCTGAGATACTAGCTTTGGGATGCAGAAACAAAGCATTTAACTCTTCTCAGTTTCCATTTCCTGAGCTATAAAATGGAGGTCAAAGTAGCTTAAAATAATAGCTTAATCATACCTTAAAAAGGTTGCCATGAAAATTAAACGAGATAATACATGAGTCGTGCTTTGCCAATCATACAGTGATAAAGGCTAACTTTTATTGATTAATTTTTTTGGTGAGGCAATTGGAGTTGAGTTGCCCAGAATCACACAGCTAGGAAGTGTTAAAGTGTCTGAGGCTGGGATTTGAACTCAGGTCCTGCTGATTTCAAGCTCTATCCACTGTGCCATCTAACTACCCCAAATTTAGCTTTTTTTTTTATCAGTTCTTTTTTCCAGATGGAGGTATTGCCCATAGACTGTTTCTAGGGGGATGAGTTAGTTAGGACAGGTACCCAAGCTGATGCTACTGAATGACCTTTTTATGCTTCAGGATACAGTGGAAAGGGCATTTGGGGTAAAGGTGAAGGTGAAGGACTTGGGGTCAAATTATGACTTTGTCACATTTCCCATGGGATTGTGGGGGAGTCTTCATTTTCTTTATCAGTAAATTCAAGAGATCAGGTTAGACAACATCAGTTATCTTCTTCTCCTAAATCCCCCATTCTCTAGTTTCCTCTCTTTTTGGCATTCAGATTCTTAGATTATTGGGCCAAGTTGGGCCAGGAGGATGGGTAAATTCCTTCTGTTACACAAGAAACATATCTATTTACTCCTATAAGCCAAGTCTGACACACCCTCATTCAATAAACTTTTTAAAATCACCTACTGTGTGCAATTGGCTGTATTAGGTTTTGGAGATAGTAAAAAAATTTAAAAAGAACCAATCCTGCGCCATGCCCTCAAGGAGCAAAGAATACCACAATATCTCAGGGGAGAGTTACCAGAAAAGGCACTGTTAATTAAGGGAAAGACCTTGATTTGAGTCCAGAATCTGGCATTAAGTTGTTATGTGACTTTGGGGAAGTGATGCTCACCTTCTGGATCTCAGTTTTCTTGTATGTAAAATGGGAGGGTTAGAGTAGATGGTCATTAAGGTTTCTTCCAGCATTGACAATCTGTATTGTGAATTCTATATTCTAACATTTGATGTTCCATAGACCATTTTCCACTGAAATCTATATTCTATGTGTCAAGAGAAAGTCTGGGAGATTTTTTGTCAGCCTCCCTATTTCTTGGCAGTCCTTCATGCATAACAAAGGCAGCAATTTGGAATGAAAGACTGAAGTGGAGGCCATATCTCAAGTAGCTCCAAATGATCTTTATTTTTTTCTTGCCTTCTAGTCCCCTTTATTTGAAAAGATCTTGGGAGGGAGGAAGAAAAGGAAAACCTTTTGACCCCAAATCTGGATAGCACTTTTCAGGTTATTCTAAAAGGCTACCTCTAAAATGATTGAAATAGGAACGAGATTAGCAAGCAAGAATTAAAAAGAACAAACGTTTTCTAACCCTAAATCAGATATATGCTTGGGACAGAGATATTGATCCATGAGCAGGAGGAAGTTGATTCCACAAAGAACTAATTGCTTACTTGCTCTGCTTAGTTGGCTGTTTTATATTTCTTATGTGTCCCTGGAAGCCAAGACTCTGGGAACTCACTGATTCTGCAGAGGGAGAAAACAGCTGTGGGTTTTGGGGTGTATGAAGGACTTGATTTTTTTTGATAAAAAGATATGATATCTTTTGGGGAGAAGGTAGTACTTTTTCTGATGAAGCTAGTAACACTTAGCCAAGAGAAACTTTGCAACTATATGTTCAGAGGAGAAGCCACAATAGTGGGTGTGAAACGTTGATGATGAGCCTAATGGAGCAAAGCATGGCAGAAACTATATGCCAGGGATAGCCACGAGTTTAGAAGGAGAATGCAATAACCAGAAGGCATCGAGAGCCATGAAGCAGACTTTCTGTGAATATCTTTTGTGTTATGTGTGTGTGTGTGTGTGTGTGTGTATATATATACACTTATGAACATATTAACTAGATGTATCCACTCATCCCAACTGATAAGGGCCCTTTTTTGTGGGAGAGTGTGCCCCAGGGTTTTGGGATGTGTGTGTGTGTGTATGTGTGTGTGTGTGTGTGTGTGTGTGTGAGAGAGAGAGAGAGAGAGAGAGTTCTATTGTGACATTTCTTATACTTTTTCTATCAAAAGTGTGCCATCAAGAACAGTAAAAATGAACACTTTTTTTGAGGGGAGAATCATAAGTTATAGTTTTAAATGGAGGTGGACAGAATAGCTCATCTGGAATTGCTTTTCTACGTCTCACGTGTAAGAGGAGTAGATCTCAGTTTCTAGATATGTTCTAATATTCTATAAGGTGTCTCTTAGATCTGACATTCTATGTCCTAACCCTAACCCTAACCCTAACCCTAACCCTAACCCTAACCCTAACCCTAACCCTAACCCTAACCCTAACCCTAACCTTAACCCTTAGCTCTGACGTGTTTTTAGAAGGTCTCTTTCAGCTCTGAAATTCTATGTTCTTCAGTCTCTCCCCAGATTTAACATAGTGATTGGAACATAGTAGGTCCTCAATAAATGCTTTGTTGACTGACTCTTACAGTGTCTGATCCATGATTCTGGGACTTTAACCTTTCAATGCCTCAGTTTTTTAATCCACCTATTTGGTATAACAGTGCCTGCTATCCTAGCTCCCTGTGATGTCAGGAGAATTAAAATGCAACCGCAGTTATTAAATTTCTTAGCAGCTCTATGAAAGTAACTCACTCCACAGACCCCAAAGCTCCTTCTCCACATTGGTAGGTTGCAATGTTGGGGATCCATCCTCTTTCCCCCTTATTTTCCTCTCTGTCACTTCCCCCATCCCTCCCCTGTCCAGAGCTCCTCTGTCTGCTCTGCCTGGCTGCATGATGGCCCAGCTCTAGGCTGTGAAGGGGGCACGTGGCAGCAATGGCCAGATAATAAGTGGGCAGGAAAGCTTGGCTAATTTCCACAAGAGCTCCCGGGTAAAGGCTGTGGTGATGGCAATTAAGCCGGGAGCATTAAAAACATGGTAATAAGGGGCTAGAGTGAGGGGAGGCAGAACAGTAATTTAAATGATATCCAGCTCAAATATGGAGTGTCTAAATGTTCTTTCAGAGAGATTTATATCCACATAGACCTACCTAATTCATTTATTTAGCTAACTAGCTACTTATTGGTATGTCCTCTCAGCCTCCCTCTGTTTTGACAGCTAGATCAGAAGACAGAAGACCTGATCAAGCAGCCTGAGCTATCAAAAGGGAACGGTTAACAGCCTCATTGAATATCAGTGTCTTGGGGAAGTGTGTGTCAGGATTTGAGCCCGGGATTCAAGACCCTATATAATATGATACTTGCCTCCTTTCCCAAATTTTATCTCCTCCTGCCTTTACATAGTAGAGGCAGATGGATTTTTTTTGGAATTTTGCAAGGTTCTTTCAATGATCTGGTTTCTCCTTGAGACAAAGGACCCATCTTTTTCATATTCATATTCTGCCATACTCTTATAGCTGGGGATCATGGGACACTATAGCTTTTGCTGGATTTAAAGATGGATATTGTAATAGATGGCAATGGAAATGGCAATGGCATAGGGGCCGTGAACAGACAGCAATAAATTAGAAATGGGGAAATATGATGAGCTCAGGAATAAAGATGGCACCAATGAAATGCTATCACCAAAAAAAAAAAAAAAAAGATGGGGAGCTCATGTCACAAGCATGAAGGTCATTTGGTGCTTTAATCTCATTCTGGAGAAATCCAAAGATAGCCATATTGGATGGCTCCCATTTGATGAACTTAACAGCAAATATGGACAAAAGTAATGAACTATGAGTAGGGACAGATGGGTTGCAATCTACTTACATCTTCCCTCATTGGAAGGAAGACTCTTTTTGAGGAGGTGAGAGAATCATTGGAGAATCAGATTTCTTGAGTTCCATTTTACAAACCCGCTCCTATAATGGCACTAGGATCCTGGTAGTTCCCATCCCATTCCTGATTTCATGCATTTGTTCATCTAATGCTGTGAGATTTGAGACAAGTGAATACCTATTTCAGAATGTTGGTCTGGAATCCCTTCTTTTTTATTTCCTCTTTGATTATCCAAGGTTCAGCCAGATTTCAAGGCTCATTTTTACTCCACAAAGCCAGACATCTCAGCTCTGAAAGCTGTTTCCCCCACCCCAACCCCTTCTCATATACAGAGGAAATACAGGACAGTAAGTAATGTCACACAGGAGTAAGATTTATTCTTTACAGTATTTTTAAAAATAATGGTAACTTGGGGACAGCTAGGTGGCATTGTGGATAGAGCACCAGCTCTGAATTCAGGAGTACCTGAATTCAAATCTGAGCTCAGACACTTAACACTTCCTAATTGTGGGACCCTGAGCAAGTCACTTAACCCCAATTACCTCAGCAAAATAAATAAGTAAATAATAGTAACTCACTTTAAATAGTACAAAGTGGCTCCCTGGAAGTGAGATGGGAAGAAAAAATATTGATGGGAATTCAAGCCAGCTGATCTTCTTCCTAAAGTCAAAATTCCTCATTTTCTCAACTATCTTCTGATTTTATCTTCAATCCTCTTCCCAATTTTTTCCTTTAAGGATCTCCCCAGCTCCTCCCAAATTCCTTCAAAACATCCCTTCTCTTCCCAAATCTTTCCTGGTTTCTCCCTTCTTTCTTCTGTCTATAAAATTCTCTTCTTCCCAAAATATGTCACAAAATCATTTTTGGATTTCATTTCTGATTTTTTCATTAATAAAGGTATCTTTGGGCAGAGAGAAGGTCTCTTAAATTTATCACAGTCTTCATGCTTTATCTTCCAAATAATTGCTCTCCTGAATCTCACCAGCATCAATTTCTCTATTTACAGATGAGGAAATAGGTTTAATGTTGGAGCCAGAATTTGAACTCAGGTCTCCGAACTCCAAGCCTAGCATTGTTCCTACTTCACTAAACTGTGTCCCTATACATATTAAGTCACATTCTTGTTAAGTGTTTGCTGCTTCTGCTGAAATGATTGATCATCAGGGTAATCTCTTACTCAAGAATCTCCAGGGACTCCCTATTACTATTAAAATAAAGTAGAAAGTCCTGTTTGATATTAAAACTCCTTCCCCCCTCCTGACTTTCATCTCACCTGATTTTTTCAAGTTTATTTCACATTTTCAACAAACAGGTACTGTAGGTTCCAGCTACTAGGTTGACCTCCATGTTGCTTCCCAAACTCAGTATTCAATTTCCTTCCTCCATTCTTATGAACAAGTTGTACCCCACACTTACAAATTACACCTGCTCCTCATCACTATGTCCTAGAATCCTTGGCTTCCTTGGAGACACAGCAAAGGTACCACTTCCTACAAATACTTTTCCTTATTCCCTTAGTTGCTAATAATCTTTCCAATCCTCAGATTGTCCCATAGATATTTATGTATTGCTTCTTCCCAAAAGAAAATAGGTTCCTTTTGTAATTATTTTCTTTTTTTTCCCTTTGAATCCCTAATACCTAAACAAAATGTTTGACACAGAAGCCCTGTTGAATTGAATTAAACTGGATGGAAATAATATTTCATTCAAAACATATATCCCCAAAACATTTAAATGGATATATACATGAATTAATTTGTACTTAATTTATAGCTACTGAATAGGTACAGACAGGATGAAGGTATGGGAAGAAATTAGAGTCCAAATGACAGACATTTGCCTAACAATCTTGCCTGGAAACAAGTCTCTATGACATTTCCTAGGCATTGCCACCTCTGCTCATCCCCTCCTCAAGCCCCCTTTATTATATATAGTCTGCTCTATTAGAATATTAGCTACTTGAAGGTAGGAACTGCCTCACTTGCTCGTATTTATAGGTCTAGTGCTTAGCACAAGCACAGGGGCTAGAAAAGACCAAGTGCTTTAAAAAATGCCGTACCTGTGTCTATCTATTCATTCATCCACCAATCCATTAGAAGGGTCCAGTGACTCCAAAAGATTTACTCTCAATCTAATCCTATGCTAGACTGATAGTTTAATTTGGTGAAATTTAATTTAACAACAAGCTTGTTACCATTTTTAATTTTTGGATAATATTCAATAAATTATAAACTAAGACTTTTTACTAAAACAAAACACTTTGGGCTTTTATTCGGGTAAAAATGTCATTTTCCTGAAGGGCAGGTCCAATACATCAACCCTAATCTCTTTACTCAATAAACTTCATTGGCTCCCTATCTCCTTCAGGATCTAATAGAAAATGCTCTGCCATTCAAAGCCCTTCCTAAACTAGCTTGCTCCTACTTTTTCTAGCTTCTTACCTTGCATGCAACACATTCTTCTCAACCTCCTCACTGTTCCACAA
This sequence comes from Antechinus flavipes, assembly GCF_016432865.1. Lineage (NCBI taxonomy): Eukaryota > Metazoa > Chordata > Mammalia > Dasyuromorphia > Dasyuridae > Antechinus > Antechinus flavipes. The sequence continues at coordinate 698,836,278 of NC_067398.1, forward strand.
ATAAGACATTCCATCTTTCTACTTCAGGCATTTTCTCTGCCCATTTCCCATAATTGGGATACTCTTCCCACTTTACTCTCACCACTGATCTCCCTCAGTTTCAAATCCCAACTAAAATTTTACCTTCTATAGGAATTTTTTTCAATTTCCCTTAATTCCAGTTCCTTCCCTCTGTTAATTATTTCCTATTTATCCTGAATATAGCTTGCTTTGTATGTGTTTGTTTCTCATTAGAACATTTATTCCTTCATTAAAATGTAAGCTTTTTGAGGCTTGTCTTTTGGCTGCTGTTGTACTCCCAGCATTTAGTACAATGTCTGGAATATTTTTGTTCTTCTGTAATTTTTCAATCATGTCCCATTTTTCCCAATTCCATTTGTGATTTTCTTGGATAAGACACTGGGATTTTGTCCTTTCCTTCTCTAGTTCATTTTACAGATGAGGAAACTGAGGAAACCTGGGTTAAGTGACTTGCCCAAGATCATATAGCTAGTGATTTGAAACCAGATTTGAATTCAAGAACATGAGTCTTCCTGATTTCAAGACCAACACTCTATATTAAGTGCTTAATAAATGTTCATCAATTTATTGGACTAAAATGAATATTTATTAAACACTTTCTCTATGCCTGTCACTATGCTAGTTGCTGAATATAGAAAGACCAAAAACACCAAAAAGCAAAAAGCACCCTGTCTTTGTCTTCAAGGAACTCTCATTCCTCTGGGTAGGGGAATGATAGGATCAGATCCATGTTATATGAATATCACCTTGGTGACTATGTAGATGGTGGATTAGAGAGAAGAGAGAATAAAAACTAGGACACCTCCATAGGAAGCTGGGTGTTCAGAGGGAGCCATGCACATCCCACTGGGTTTTAGAACATTAAGATATATAAGCACCCCCAAATGAGTTTTCCTCAGCTTCTATATTTCTGAAATCTCAACTATTCATCCAGAAATGGGACTGATTCCCTGAGAATGAGTGAATGAATGAATTAACAGATGAGTGAATGAATAAATAAATGAATTTCCCAAACTGTAACCTGGGCAATTATGTAGTCCAGAGATTGACTTGGATCTTAAACACACACACACACACAGACACACACACACACAGATACACACACACACACACACACACACACGACTCACTTTTTCAGCTTTGTTGTATATTACTCTCCTTCATGAGTAATCTACCATTCCAGCAGACTCCTACTTTTTATTTCTCCCCCTTTTAGTTGCACAGACTTTCTCCCATGCCTGATGTACCTCCCTCCTCACCTCTGTCAGGTAGACTCCTTAGCTCCCTTCAAAGCTCAGTTCAAGAGCCTTCTCCTACAGGAGTTCTATCTTGGTTCCCCAGTTGCGAGGATCCTTCCCTGTATTTTTTTGTTCTCTTTATGAATCGCTTCCTGCTGAGAAGTTACTAGTTTCTTGAGGGTATGAATTGTATTTCATTTTTGGTTTGTGTCCTTAGTGTCTGGCAGAGCCAATTTTTTCATGTTGCTTGTCTCTTCTGTTAGATTGTAAGCTCTTTGAGGGCAAGGACTGTATATATATATATATATATATATATATATATATATATATATGTATGTATGTGTGTATGTGTATATATATATATATGTATATGTGTATGTATATATATGTATGTGTGTATGTATATACATATATACATATATATATATATATATGTATGTATGTATTTGAATCAAAGAATATAGCTCCTGCACATAAATCCTTGTTGTAGGGATGGATGAATGATTGAATTTAGGATTGACCTGGCCCATTTCCAGTCCAAAGACATCAAATAACTAAATCAAAATATACTCACCCTTACCTATAGGAACATGAAACCATAAATCAAGGGCTTAGAGGGACCTCAGAAGTCATTTTGAAGTGAAGTGATTTGTGTAAAGTGATAGGCTCATGGCTCTAAAACCTAGGAGTCTAGTCCTCTAAGCCCAGTCTATCTTGAACATTCCCATACCAGAGACGGGGCCTGAGAAACTCCCTCTGAACAGTTGAAGTTTCTGTTCTATCCAGCAAACATTTCTTTCACATCCACTCTAAAGTTCTGCATTGGTTCCCTCTGGATATCTAAGCTATTCCCACTCGATGGGTGGCTGGGTAGATAGAGGTACTAAGAGGAGTTCATTTCAAGTAGCATTCATTAAGTGCCTACTGTATGCTAAGTGTTGGGATACAAAAACATAGTCCTTGCCCTCAAAGCAAACAACTATTTTCTTCTACAAGACATTTAGTGTTTGATATACTTTAACATATTTAACATGTATGGAACTATACCACCTAGTTGTCCACATTACATGTTCAGGTAAACAGGATAAATGGGAGATAATCTATAGCGGGAAGGCACTAGAATTAAGGGGAATCGGGAACATTTTTTTATAGAAGGAGGGATGTTAGCAGAGACTTGAAGAAGCCAGAGAAGTCAGGAGGCAGAGATGAGGATGAAGAGTTTCAGCGATGGCGGAGAGCCAAAAGTTGGGTCAAGGTCTCAGCTCTGTTCCTCACGTCAGAGAGGACCCGAGTTTCCTCATCTGCAAACAAGGAGGTTGCATTAGATGGTCTCTGAGATCCTGTTCAGTTCTAGGACCATTTGATTCCAAAATGAATTTCCCAAGCCTCTGAGATGCCTGTAGTCTGCAGGAGGGGCCCCAACATTACAGATACAATAGATACCAAACTTATCTGGGAGGACCTTTTGCTGGTACAAAGCAGACTCTGATAGGAAGAGAGAAATATCCATAATGTTCTGGGGAAGTTTGAGGAAGGAGAATTCCCTTTTATTGGTGGGTGAGTGGGGCGGGGCAGAAAGGACTCAGGAAAGCTTCCTGTCGGAGATGGTGTTGGAGGATTATTGAAGGGTGATAGAAATTCTAACCTAAAAAGGGAGTACCCTAAAAAGGAGGGGAAATGGGAGGTAGGAGACAACAGGGCGAGCTCAGGGAAAGGGTATTCCTCTAGTTTTCCTGGAACAAAAAAAATCTCGAAAGGAAGTAGAGGAAAATAAATCAGATTGGAGCCAGATTGTGGAGGGCTCTCCATGCCAGGCTAAGAAAAGGGGGTGTTCCTTGTCTCCTGGCATCTCTCCAGACGCCCCCTTCGCTGCTGTCTCTGCTCCCCAGCTTTGTCTGGCCCCTCTCCCCCCCTTCCAACTGCCCCTGCCCACCCCCTCCACCAATGCATTCCTTGGGTAGGGCTGAACGAACAGCTGTCAGCGAGCTGAGAGCTAATGACTGCCTGGAGAGTAGTTAGCAGATAATTAATATTTGCAGCACAGAGTCGGGATTGCTATGTCTGTGTGTCTCCCTCCTGACAGCTGAGCATAGACCGGGCCAAGGGGAATCACATGGTTGAAGCACACACACTTTTCTTGGGCCGCTGGACTGGAACGGGGGTGGGGGACCAGGCTTCTTGGCCGTCCTCCTCCTCCTCCTCCCTCCTTCCCCATTTTGGCCCTAGCGGTAATAGCATCCTTCCAGGAGTGAGCGTGGCTGTGGATGCCACAGGAGGAGGGGGCCGTGGGGGTCACAGGTCTGCTGCCCGCATTCTGATTCACGGGGGCGCCAACGCAGGGACCCTCCTCGCCACTGGTGGGACGGCTCTGCTGCTCCCTGGGGATGCTTGGGGCTAAGGACTTCACTGGGAGAGGCTGGTCTTCCCAAGCCTGGGGACCGGCCTCTGATGGTGGTTGCCATGGTAATGTTCCCCCCAGCAGTGGGGCAAGGACAGTTTCTGGTGTGTGTGTGTGGGCACGCATGTATGAGGGTGTCAGCTTGCATATGTGCATATATGTTTGCACACATATTTGCATGCATGTGCGTGTTTGTGGGTATGGTATATGCATCCATGTATATGTGTATGTGTGCGCATGCATGTATATATTTGTATGCTCGTTTGTGTGTTCATGTATGTGCATACATGTATGTATGCATGTGGATATGTATGTAAGCCCCTTCCTCTTTCTGTTCTTCTTTCTTTCATTCCTCTCTCTTTTTCTTCTTCCTGCTTCTCCTTTCTTCCTTCTCTTTTTTCTCCTCTTCTTTTTCTTCCTTCTCCTCCTTTCCCTCCTGCTCCTCTTCCTCCTCTTTCTGCTCCTTCTCTTTCATTCTTCTTTTATTCTTCCTCCTCTACCTGCTTTTCCACTTCCTTCCTTCCTTCCTTCCTTCCTTCCTTCCTTCCTTCCTTCCTTCCTTCCTTCCTTCCTTCCTTCCTTCCTTCCTTCCTTCCTTCCTTCCTTCCTTCCTTTCTTTCTTCTCTTCTTCCTCTCTCTTCTTCTTCTTTCTTTCTTCTTTTCTTTCTCCTCTCTTCTTTTTCCTTCTTCTCCTCTTTCTCTTCCTCCTCCTTTTTCTCTTGTGTATATCTTTGTTCATTAGCCTGTTTTCATGTGTGCATGCATGTATGTATGCATGTGTGTGTAGAATTTGTGTATTAGTTTGTATGTTCATGTGTGCGTGTGTACATGCATGTGTGAGGATATTTAGGTGGAGGGTTCCTGGCTCCCATCTTTGTTGCCTTCTTCCTGTAACTTGCCAGCCCCCATTCTTGCCCTCTCCTAGTCAGACAGAAAGAGCATTGTCCACCTGGGAGAAGTCCAACCTCTCAAGGGGCTGGTGCGTTACACGAGAAAGAGCCTAAGAACTCAGAGATCTGGGTTCTAGTCTTGTTTTTCTCCTTTCCTATCTCCTACTCAGTTTCTGTTCCCATGAAAGACCGAGGTTGGACTACGGGCTATGTAACTACCTTCTGACATCAGTGAGAGACAGGATCCATACAGTCAGGGTGAGTGGGTGGGCAAACACAACGCCAGCTCTGGAGGGAGAAGGGTGCAATTCTAAATTGGACTTTTCCTAGTTTTTGAGCTCCTTATCTGTAAAATAATGGGGCTTGATTTAATGCACTCTGAGGTTTCCTCTAGCTCCAAAGATTTTGTGACAACTGGAAAGGAATTAAGGAAATCTTAGAGCCTTGGTTTTATCTTCTGTAAAATGGGACTTCAGTCAGGAAGCCCTGAGTTCAAATCCAGCCTCAGATGCTTTCTCATTGGGTGACCCACTTCTGTCTACCTCAGTAGTCCCATCTGTAAAATTTCATGTAAAATAATAAGATCTCCTACCTCCCAGAGCTGTTGTGGGGATCAAAGGAGATTATAACTATAAAGCATTTAGCATAATGCCTGGCACATAGTAGGTCTACATAAATGTTAGTATTCTTAGCTCTCTCAGAGTGAAGGTAGGTGAAATACCTCTAATTTTAAAGTTTTACAAGAAGGGAAGTTTTTAGCTGAGAGCTGGCTCTCTTTTACCTTCAGAATAGAATAGAAACTCCTCTGTCTGGCCTTGACAGCCCCACGCTGACCGACTTCCACCTGCCTTTGCAGCCTGATTAGACATTAGTTCCTTTCATGTGTTTTATGGTCCAGCTAAACTGGATTTCGTGCTGTTCTTCACACACGACACGCCATCGCCTCTCTCGGAGTCTTTGTACCGCTCGCACCCCGGGCCTGCAACAAACTCCCTTCTCATCTTCTCCATCTCTTGAAACCCCTGGTTGCCTTCAAAACCCAGCTCAAGCACAGCCATGTGAAATTTTAACTGTTCTCCCCTCCCTTCGCTGCAGCTCTCCCTGCCCCTCCTGCTGCAAATTACCTTGTATTGAATATGCAGCTCTTTGGGTAAAACAGACCTTGTTGTCCAGCCCAATGGAATGGGAAGCATTTTTGTCTTTGTATACTCAACAGTAAGCATGGTGCTTAATAAATGCTCTTCCTCCTCCTTTTCTTTCTTTTTTCTCTTCTTCCTTCTCTTTATCCTCTAGGAGAAAGAGGAAGAGGAGAAGGAAGAAGAGAATAAAAAGATTAGATTAGAAATTTTCCCTTCCCCATCTCAAGGGTTAGAAGTTAGGTCTAGAAAGGGTTTAGACTCTCTTCACTTCTTAACGGGATTATGTCATTAGATCTTGTTTCCTCCCTTCAATTTATTTATCCTTCACTCAACTGCCAGTTCCCCTTAATCAGCCTGACAATGTTACTTCCCTACTGTTCTCTGTTACTGCTTCTAGGATCAACTCTAATGCCCTCTGTTGGACATTAAAACTCTTTGCCACTTTGCCCCTTCCTCTCTCATCTTACACTTTCTTGCCCTCATCGTGCCTTGTCTTCCAGCCACACTGACCTGCTAGGGATGCCGCACACTACATCTCCCATCTCTATGTCTTTGCCTTGGCCGTGCCCCATTCTTTCCCCCCTTTATCTCTTTGAATCCCAGGTTTCCTTCAAGACTCAGTTTTGCGAGCAGGGCCAGGAGATCATTATATACTTCAACAACAATACTATTTGATGATCAATTCTGGTGGACCTGGCCATCAATGGCCAGCAATGAGATGAACCAAATCAGTTCCAAAAGAGTGGTAATGAACTGAACCAGCCACACCCAGTGAAAGAACTCTGGGAGATGACTAAGAACCATTATATAGAATTCCAAATCCCTATATTTTTGCCTGCCTGCATTTTGGATTTCCTTCACAGGCTAATTATACAATATTTCAGAGTCTGATTCTTTTTGTACAGCAAAATAATGGTTTGGTCATGTATACTTATTGTGTATTTAATTTATACTTTAATATATTTAATATCTACTGGTCATCCTGCCATCTAGGGAAGGGGGTGGGGGAGAAAGAGAGGAAAAATTGGAACAAAAGGTTTGGCATTTGCCAATGCTGTAAAATTGCCCATGCATATAACTTGTAAATAAAAAGCTATTTAAAAAAAGACTCCATTTCGATCACTTTCTTCAGGAAGTTTTTCTTGGTCTGCCCAGCTTCTAGAGGACCCTTTCCTCATTGCATTAATTTTTGCATCTCTCCCGCATGTACTCATGTTCACAGTGTTGTCTCCTCTTCCCATTATAGAGCTCTTTGAGTACAGAGACTTTAACTTTCAGCCTTGTAGGCTCAATTTCTTTCTTCTCTTTCATTCTTCTTCATTTAATTTCTAGCACAATGCCTTGCATATTTGTTTAATAAATGCTTGTTGATTGATTGAATTGATTCTGGGGAAGAGTTTGAAGAAATTCCCTCTTTCTCCCAAGCATCCCTCCATTCTCACATGGCAAAGGCGTAGAGGTGGCTGATGGGACCTTTCCTTGGAAATGTGACTCACATGGCATTTATTCCCTGAAAGGACCTTGGAAATGCTCTATCATTTTGCAGAAGAAGAAGCTGAGAAAAGAGAAGTTTCTCTTTTGATAAACTGAGTCTTGAAGGAAACTTGAGATTCTAAGAGATAGATATGAGGAGAGAATGGGACATGTCTATTACTAACACATAGATGTGGGAGTTGTAATGGGCAGAACTTCTAGTCTATCAATATGACTGGAAGACAAGGTACGATGAAGGCAATAAAATGTAAGATTGAAAAGTTAGGAAGGGGCAAAGTGGTGAAGAGTTTTAAAGGTCACCCATCTAGTAAGTGGCATTTGGGGTTTCATAGCAGGTCTCCTGATTCCTAATCTCTTGCTCCCTGTAGTCATATTGGGACCTTAGAGCTGGAAGTGGCTATCCAACTCACTTGCACTGAAAACTCCCCTATAATATCTATCCACCAATAGCTCTGTGACCTTTACATCTTCTATGTGAGTTCAAGAAAAGTTCTTGGGGAAAAAAAATCATGAAAACCATCTCCCAGCAGACTGATGTCTCTGATGGATTAAAGTGAAGTATCCTCCTGCTGCCCCGCCTTGACCCTGATCTCTGGCACTCCTAATAATTTGACCTTGATTCCCATATGGTCGTTGGTCTTCATTGTTTCTGGACAATAACCATTTATTGTTATTCCATTTGATGCTCATTATGGCTCTAAGAAGTAGACAGTGCAGGTTATTTTCTTTCCATTTTACAGATGAGGAATCGGAGGCTGAGGAAGAAGAGATGACTTGCTAGGGTCACACAGCTAATAAATGGAAAAGCCAGCTTTCTTGATGGTAAACTTAGCTCCGTGCCATTTTGCATGTGGGGAGATAAGATCATCCCTTTTGTAGAGTTGATCTCTGTGTAAGATCTACCATATGTAGAATTGAAAAGGATTTTAGAGCTCATTTAATCTACTTCCTAATTTTACAAATAAGGAAACTAAGTCACAGAGGGACAAAATGATCTGAATAAAGTTACTTGGGCAGAATTTCAATACAAATCCTTGAGTTCAAATCTAGCACTTTTTTTTTTTTTTTACAGTGCCATAAGAGGATGATGGATACCCAAAGAGTGTGCTTCAGTTAATTAATGGGTTAATATCCTCAGTACAAAGAAGCATGCAAGCTCTCTGCTCAGGGTTAAAGCATTCCATTTCTTTCAAAGGAAACAATAGCTTTACAATAGTCCCAGAAGATAGATATATGAATGTTACAAGCATACAAGTAACCCATTTTACAGATGAGGAAACTGAGATTCAGAGAGTTGGCTCCCAAAGAGGGGAATTAGAAAAGAAAGAGGAAGCATGAATAATTTTATTTTTATCCAATATGGAATTTAAAATAAAATATTAAAGTTTAAAAAACTAATCACGAATCAGTGCCTGTGATATTGCTGTCCCCAGGAAGGAAGTTGGGTTCTAAGCTGCCCCTTGGGAGGGATCTCAGACAGGTCTATCGAAGGGCATCCTGGTACTGATAAAGGAAGAGTCGCCTTTGGTAAGAGTGGGCAGAGGTGTGCTCCTAGACAATTTTAGACAGAAAGAGAAAATGAAGGAGGGGTTCTGAAATTTCATGTCCTGGTAAATGACAGCATGCAAGCTCGTCCAGGGCAGGGCTTGGATCTTTGGTATCCTCATCAACTAGCACAGTACTTGGTACACAGAGGCCTTTCATGAAAGTTCTGTTGATTGATTACCCAGAATGCATCTCTGACATAATCTACAAAGTAATCTGCAAAACTGCTACCTTTTAAATGGGCACAAAGCGGGGGTTTCTCCTGGAGTCAGGCTGAGTAGAAAAATTCTAGAAAAGTTTCCTTCTGGCCTGACTCTCTTAAAGAGACCTTCCCCTCATCAGCCACAGAGAAAAACAAAATGGAGTCAGACAGGCCTTGCATTAGACATCAAAAAACCTGTGTTCTGATCCCAGCATTCAATTGCTGCTTAATAGCTCTGGGATCTTGGACAGATTATCTCCGCTTTCTCAGCTTCCTCTGTGATGATAATAATGATTATAGCAATAATAATAACATTCTTACAATTCCTAGGACTTTCTTCCATCAAAATATTGTCTTGTTTATATTTTGTGTCCACATATATATCACCTAATAGACCATAGCAATTTGAAGACAGGAACTCTTGCTTCTATCACAGGATACCTATCGCCTGGCAGAGTTCCTGGCACATAGTAGGTGCTTAATAAATTGTCGATTGATCCCATGCTTTCGAGTTTGAGTTGAATAAAAAGCCAGTGAGGCAGGGATTTTATTTATTTATTAGTTGTATCCAACTCTTTATAAACCCATCCGGGGTCTTCTTGGCAAACATACTGGAGTAGTTTGTCATTTCATTTTCCAGTTTATTTTACAAATGGGAAAACCGAGGCAAATGGGATTAAATGATTTGTTCAGGCTCACAGTGCTAGTAAGGATCTGATGTTGGATTTGAACTCAGTTCTTCCTGTCTTCTATTCACTGTACCATATGAGGAAGGTACTGAAGAGATTATTACTTTCATTTTATGAAACTTGAAAAGATCGAACATGTTGTCCAGGTCACACAGATAGCAAGTGACAAAGAAGGACTCAAAGGCTGCTTTTGAAAGGAGGGTTCTTTCTATCATACCATTCTGTCCCTCAAAAGGAAGGGTTGGGGGAAGAGAATGAAGAGGTTCATAATAATAATTCCCATTTATATTGTACTATAAGATTTTTCACAGTGTTTCACAAATGTTATCTCATTTGATACAAGAGCTTGGTGAAATATTATTATTATTAGCACCCTCATTTTGCAGATAAGGAAACTGAGTCACAGGGGAGTTAAGTGACTTGGCTAAGATCACACATACAAGTAAGTACCTGAAATGTGATTTAAACCCAACACATCCTGATTCCCCCATCCATATGACACGGAATCTCAGGTCAAGTGTCAATATGTGAATTAGGGGGTCCATCAGGAAGAACTCTTCTGGTTTTTCAATCTCAGGGATTACTAGAAAGCATCCTAGATGTGCCTGCATTTTAGCGCTGGGGACAGGGAGGTGCATGTGCCTCGGACTGGAGGAAATGTCAGTCTCCCAGAAAGCGTTTACTAAATGCTCAGCTCAACGCGGCAGGAGCGCTGGATTCTGACAGCAGCCTTATCATCAATGATTAATGGTGAATGTGTATTCTTCTCGGTGCTATCCTTCCAGGCCACGAGAATCAGACATTTCACTGGCTATGAGAGGCATAGAATGTTTCTGTCTTTTTGTTTTAAAAGTCCAAGGCTGATGGATTTGGAGCAAGAGAATCTGAATTCAAATCCTAACTCTGTTCTCTGTTTCACCCCAGGTAAGTCACTTCACTTCCTCTGTGACATGTGAAGGTAGAATCAGATCTCCAAGGATTCTTTCAGTTTTAATTCATTTTAAACAGAGCCAGAGGGATCTCAAGAGCCATGGAAGCCAATAGTTCTCCAAGTATAGTCCAGGGATCTTGCCCAAGTCCCCTGAGACCTTTTCAAGGCATCGGAGAGGTCAAAATTATTTTCATAATAAAATCCTTGAGAGGGTCTTTAATTGAATAATTTTTTAGTATAAAAGTCCCGAGATCAAAATATTTGAGAAACAGGGATCCCTCCCCATTTTATAGATGAGGAAAGTGAAACCCAGAAAGAAGGAGAGACTGCCTAAGATCAAGTTGGGATTAAAATTCAGGGTCGGTGAGTTTAATTTCTCCATAGCTTGGATTAGTCTAGAGCTTAAAGCGATGGCATTCGATTTATGGAAACATTCTCATTTACTCCATCCTTGCTAGTTCTCTCCTCGTAAGCAAGTAGCTTAAGCTCAAACCTTCTTCCCCCAAATCAGCTATTTTAAACTTACTATGGATATTTTGGTACCCAGAGTGATAGCTCGCATTGATATAGCACTTGAAGGTTTATAAAGCACTTTACAAATTCATCTCATTGTAGCCTTACAACAATCTTGAGAGTTAGGTGCTGTTCTCATCTCCCACGTATAGTTGTGGAAACTGAGGCGGGCAGAGGTTAAGGGATTTGCCCAGAGTGACACAGCTAATAAGCATCCCACGGCTGGAGTCAAATTCAGGTCTTCCTGACTTCAGGACTGTCTGTGCTATCTACTGAGCCGTCTATCTACCTCTTCATGGCTCCTTTTATTATTTCTTTGGGTCTTGGATACTCATACACATATCTTTCTATCTATCATCTGTCTATCTATCTACCTATCCATCCAGCTATCTTATGTCTGTCTGTCTGTCTATCCACCTACCTATCCATTCATCTATCTTATGTCTGTCTATCTGTCTATCTACCTACCTATCCATCCATCTATCTTATGTCTGTCTGTCTGTCTATATCTACCTACCTATCCATCCAGCTATCTTATGTCTGTCTGTCTGTCTATCTACCTACCTATCCATCCATCTATCTTATGTCTGTCTGTCTGTCTATATCTACCTACCTATCCATCCAGCTATCTTATGTCTGTCTGTCTGTCTATCTACCTACCTATCCATCCATCTATCTTATGTCTGTCTGTCTGTCTATCTACCTACCTATCCATCCATTTATCTTATGTCTCCCTATCTATCTATTCTTTGGCTCTTGGATACTCATATACATATTTATCTATCTACCTATCTATCCATCCATCTGTATTATGTCTATCTATCCATTTACCTATATATCCATTCATTTATCTTATGTCTGTCAATCTATCCATTTACCTATCTATCCATCCACCTATCTTATGTCTGTCTGTCTATCTATTTATCTACCTATCTATCCACCCACCTACCCTACCTACCTACCTATTTCATTGG